>NC_139227.1:79248907-79848907 GCF_055691185.1 Crinia signifera
CCACCCCCCACTATAAACGTGAACCCGAAGCGTGGCGAGCGCAGCGAGCCCATGCGGGGCGACGGTACGCGTCCTATGACCTTTTCATACCCCCACTATCCACGTCGGCGAGAAGTTGATTTTATATAGTGTGGCGAGCGAAGCGAGCCACCGAGCCCGAAGCATGGCGAGCGCACGCGTATACCTGTGAAGTTATGCGCGTCCCCTCGCGGGGCTCGCTGCGTTCACCACGCTTCTGGCTCGGTGGCTCTCTGCGCTCGCCACACTATATAAAATCAACTCCACGCCGACGTGGATAGTGGGGGTATGAAACTTGCCACACTTCGGGTTCACGTTTATAGTGGAGAGTGGCGTAGGGGTGCATTTAACATTTGAAGGGGGGGTTTTGGGGTTGATATCTGCACACAAAAGAGAAAATTATTGTTTACCCTGTGAATTCAGGGTATTTCAACCGCTATATATTTTTCTGCTAGCGGGGGGTGCTATCCTGTCGACTAAGTATAGTAGTTTTAATTGAAGAGAAAAAGAAAAGTAGTCATGGCGGATGCACACCACATATATTTTGTGTTTATCAAATCTTAATAAGTGATGTTTACAGGTTTTTATATCTTATGTGGGGAATCCCTTTAATCTTTATTATGAGCTGGATTCAGGATGTACCCACAGTAGTTAGGCGAAATACAAGAGGTTAAAATTGCTTACATATAACAAATACATACATTTGGTGATAAAGATAGAAAAAAGTGAAAAATAGTATTTAAAATATAGGCAGACCGGATCAGTATGGTGTGATGCCTGTCTTTTTAAGCTTGGGATTTTCGTTCCCTGATATCTTTGCTGATGCGAAAAGTTTGAATATCAGTACTTGACCTTCGTTAGCCCTTATTGGTGGGCGATTACTTATATTCTGTGCAAAACCTGTGGCATATAGCCAGCCCTTCAGGTGTGAATAAATTTTTCACATATAAATTTTGTGTTTGATCTTATTACACATTCAGTGAATCCTGTGAGGGTTATTTGAAGAGAGATAATATTCTCTGTAACAGTTTTTAACTTTGTTTGTTAAGACAAAACAGGTTTAATTTATAGCAAACTAGAAAGTATCTGTATATATTGAGTGTATTAATATCACTACAGTGTCTTTAGCTAGTTTGTTGCATCAGAATGAGATTCACTACAATGTAGCTAACTAGGTTGGACTGTTAATGTAGGCGTTTTACTGGTTTATTTCTTTAGTAATCCAGTATGCAGTTAAATGCTGCCACCTACTGGTGGAAGATAGGTTATGCACCCACGAAATTCCAAAATTTATCACAGTCACACAGTACAAGCTTAAAAATTATTTTGACAGTTTAACTGAGGTATAATTCCTTCTACACACACATACAGTCCTGTGTCTGCACTATAAACACAGGTTAGAACACGTGTTTCGCACTAGCTTCTTCAAGCTAACCAGAGAATGATTTCACCTATGCGCTATTTATTAGTTGAAACCGCCAATCAATGGGCATGATTCAGGTCACAGTCTGTGTTTAGCCAATGAGTGTATATCGGGTGCTGGCGTCATTGGGGCTTATTTCCGCCCTTTCAATGACGTTCCAGCGTCGTGACCTCATTGCGCAGGTCACCTGACCTGCGTCGCGTGTCACGTGAGGTGCGCTCCACCAATGGGAGCGTCTTTGGTGATATGATATCGGAGCTCTGCTGTGCGGGGTTGAGCCCCGTATCGCGCATATATAATAACACTTGGAGTTCTATGTTAATATACTGACTCCGATTTTGGTCAGATTTTCCTCTATTTGTTTCAGGGGACAAATCGTCTGTTAGACTCTTCCTCCCTTGAATATTGGGGTCTTGGGATTTCATTCTATGGGCGCTTGATGACTTTATGTTTATAAGCAAGCTGGTTACAGGTTTTTAACCCTGTTATCTGTATGCTCTATATGTGCACCTATGATCACATGATGCACTTTGGACCAATGAGAATTCTCTGCTGGTATATGCCCAGGCTATACTGTCCGGGGTTAAGCCCTGTGTTGAGCATGTATCATAACATTTGAGGTTTTAAACAAGCATTTTGACGTTAATTCTGATTACAGTTGCCCCTGATTACTTCACAGGGAGAATTTGCTGTCCTCGTTGTCGGGGTCCAGGTCTTTGATGTATAGTCTGTCATGAGTTCATATTACTGAATATACTTGTTCCGGATTGGAACCCCATTCCCTGTATAATATATAATCCTGATTCCTGTTACTATTATTGTGTGTTATCTTGTGAATAATCATTCTGGGTATTCTGTGTATGTTATATGCATTTCATGTATTTGATTGTCAATGAATAAATAAAAATAATAATAAAAACAATGAAAATAAATATGAAAAATAAATTGTTGTGGCCTCTCTTTCTCTGGTTTATTTAATTAGAAGGATGTGAAAGAATAGTGAGAAGTGAAAAAACAAGAAACCCTATGTGATGAAAATTCAACAACAAAAAAACGTGTGGGTAGTGCATGAAGAATAAATATGCTTATACAATGAAAAATGTATAATTACAAAAAAATATAATTATTCACGTGTCTAGTTCTTATGGGATGTGGCTGGTTTGCCAGGGGTGATGGGATGGAGCATGGTAAGTGAATACTTGTGGTGGATTTTTCATACGTGTATCATTTATATAAGTACAAGGATTATAGTGGTAGGTGGTTTAATAATGAGTGTATTCGTGACGTGACGTGTGAATACTTTGAAGAGAAGTAGTAAGTTGAGGGTTGTATACTACCATATAAAATATAATGTATGGCTTAGGGTATCTATTTTCAAATATATACATGATCTCATGTGTGACCTGGATTTATGGTATTGATAAATTGCTCAATATGATAAGTCTCTTCCTATGCATAGCTAGTATATATGATCATATATGGGGTGTTCTCATACATTATGACCTGATTATATTGGTATACTTGCTTTTAATGGTATACCTAATCATATATTTAATATGTGTGATCATGTATGAGGTTTTCATATATGTTAATACCTCATTGGGCTTATAAGATTTCCAACGCTGGCATTGACCCAAGATGATCGATATTTCTTGGATTCAAATGTACATTGGTAAGTATTGTTGTTATAATAGCTTTTTGTTTTACATAGGTGCATCGACTTGGCCTGAAGAGTTTGGGAAACGCAGCTGTCTGGTGGTACTCCTATCCATGGAGTTGGAGTGCTTCTATCCAGACTCTTTACTTCATTGTATATGGTAAGTATTTGAGCCTTTCTTCTTAATCTTTCGGATTGTGTTCTTAATCCTTTAGGCGATATATTACAGGTATCACATGGTCTGTCCTACCTATATTATGTGGGTGGAGAGATCAGTGCCTATATAGGTGACTCCATCTAATGAAAAATGGATTTAATATCAGCAAATATAGTTGGGCTAATTTACGACGGTACTGAGGAGGAAGATAGTAACCGGTTAAAATAGCACATGTGGGTCAAATACAGGAGGAAGGAGCCGGGAGGAGGAAGAGCTGTACTGTGCTACAGGAATGGGGTGTAGCTGTTGAATTCATTCAATCCCTGTGGTTGTAGGCAGTCCATAAGAAAAATGAGTTTTGTTTCTGCTTTAAGTAGTTCCTTATCTAGGTCTCCTCCCCGGATTCCCATCCTGATGTGTTTCATGCCATAGACCTTGAGGCCCGCAGGGTTGTTTCCATGAAATCTCCAGAAATGTCTGGCGACAGGCGTGAGCTTCTTGAATTTGTCCATGTCCTTCATTGCATTCCGGATAGAACCTATATGTTCTAAAACCCGTACTTTTAGAGGTCTTTTCGTCTTGCCCACGTATACTTTGTCACATGGACACTGTAGGAGATAAATTACCCCTATGGTGGTGCACGTGATAAGTTCATTGATTTTCCTGGTTCTTCCAAATCTATCGGTATAAGATTGCTTAGGTATCATGTAATTGCAGGCCTTGCATCTGCCACACTTGATGGATCCTTGTTTGATGGTGTGTTTCTGCGGTGGTTCCATTAAATGACTGTGTACCAATCGGTCTCCAATGTTCTTGGCTCGTCGCCAGCTAACTTGTACTGTTGGAGGGAGGATTTCTCTCAAATCGTTGTCTGTTTGTAATACTGCCCAATGCTTTTGTAGTATTTGACGTACTTCCCTCCAATGATTATTGTATGTCCCAATGAAACGTATGGGTTCCTCTTTGGTCTTACGTCTTTTGGGTATAAGCAGGGATTCACGAGATGTCTGTTCGATGGATTTACGTGATTTTTTGATGAGATTCCTGCTATATCCTCTCTCTATGAGACGTTGGGACAATTCTTGTTCTCTTCGTTTGAAGGTATCGGGATCAGAGCAGTTGCGCTTTGTTCTTATCATCTCCCCCTTGGGGATGGCTCTAATGGTACTCGGCAGATGTGCACTATTGGCATGTAAGACACTATTGGTCGCTGTTATTTTCCTGTACATGTCTGTGACAATTCTGCCCCCCGTCTCGATCCCGATGGTCAGGTCGAGAAAATGTATCTGGTGCTGGCTGGCCTCATACGTTAGTTTTAAATTGAGTTGGTTGTCATTTAATGTCGTGATGAATTCGTCCAGTTCTTTTCTATCTCCTTCCCATAAAAACAGGATATCATCAATATATCGTAAAAATAGTGGGACCCTGTCAGTGTATCTCGCGAGGGATTCTTGGAAAACCATCTCTCTTTCCCACCACCCCAGGTATAGATTGGCATAGGTCGGGGCACATGCTGTCCCCATGGCAGTGCCCCGTACCTGGAGGTAGTGGGAATTGTTACACACGAAATAGTTTTTCGTTAAAATGAATGTAATAGAGTCGATCAGGAAATCATTAAAGTCATGATTGGCTTCCATGTTTAGGAAATACTTGGTGGCGTTGATGCCGTTCTGGTGGCTGATGCTGGTGTATAAGCTCTCAACGTCACATGACACTAGCCAGGTGTCTTTGTTGGCTGTTAAGTTTTCCAATTTGTTCAATACGTCCATAGTGTCACGTAAATAGGACGGTAATGACGTTACATGTTTTCTGAGATGCTGATCGACGAAGATACTCAATTTTTCGGTTAACCCATCTTTTCCCGATACTATTGGTCTACCGGGGGGGACCTTCGGGTTTTTGTGTACCTTCGGTAATAGGTAGATGGTAGGGGTTTTGGGGTTTTCCACTTGTAAGAACTGGAAGTCATTTGTTGAAATGATTTTGTTATTATGTGCGGATCCAATTAGTTTGTTATATTGTCTTAAGAAGTCTGTGCGTGGGCAGAAAATGAGTTTCTTGTAGCAGGCAGTATCGCCTAGTTGTTTTTCTAGCTCCTGAACGTATAAATTACGTGGCCATAATACTGCATTTAACATTGTAAGCACCCATTAGGGTGCATTTAACATTGTAAACACCCATTAGGGTGCTTATACAATTTATAATCGCATCCCATCGCATTGTATGGCATTCTATGCCATATACAATGTCATACAATTTTAAAATTGTATGCCATTGTACAACATTGCGCGATATCGCATTGCATCGCATACCATCGTATGCCTTATGGTGTTACGATGCCCGCCGGGGCGCAGGAAGCAACTGCCGGATACAGGAGTCTGGAGATCAGGCGTGAGCCCGTAGCCGGGACCGCCAGTTAGGACGGCCACAGCGGATCCTACACTCACTCTGTTGAGTCCCCGAGGCAGATGGCAAACCCCTGCAGAGTAAGGCTTCGTCTGTGGCCGCCGCGTCCAAAGGAGCGAGTTAAGCCCGCTCCGACCCCTATGCAGCTAGGTCTTAGGTGTTGACAAGGGGAAAGCGATCGCAAAGGGGTAACCCAAGAGGTCAATCTGACTAACGGGCCTAGCTGGGAAAAGACCCATGACTGCCGGCACCAGGCCAAGACGGGATTGTGACCTAGTCGCAGACACAACCGACAGCGAGGAGTCCCCACATAAACACACCACCGGGATAGTGACTATCCAAAACAGGGACCAGAAGGAAGGGGACAATTCTTGCCTAACGGAATCTAATAAAGACAGGTGGGGGAAAGATCCAGGAGGGATCCAAAGAGGTAACAAGACAGGATAAATATAACAACAGGCCCACGAAGGAGCTAATACACGGAGGGCTACAGGAAGAAGAAAGAAAAGACCCGGGCTCCACTGGAGCACTTACGTGACCCACAGGAAAATGGAGGCTGTGGGTCAGACGCAGGCTCAGACCAAGAACAGGACTGGAAGAGAGAAAACCCATGGAAGACCGGAGACAGGAATCAGCTGGAAGCAGATGTCTACAGAAAAGGACCGAGGACCAAGGCCACGGGGACCGGATATAAATGCTGGATGCTTGCAGAGCAAAAAGCTATAACCGGCACCTGTGCCCAGCAGACGCCGGCTATTTATTTGAAAACCGCGCCGCCTGAGTGACGTCAGGCGCGCGCATTCCCGGCCGCCGGGCGGAAGTTCGGGGACGTTGCCTGGCAACGCCCCAATGCTCAGTCTCAGAGCGAGGCTTGGGACGCTGCCCGGCAACGTCCCCAGCCGTGTCACTCTGCGCCGTATCCGCCGTCCTTCCGGGTGCAGTGAATCCCGGATGGCAGCATGCAACAGTACCCCCCCCCTTTAGGAAGGGTTAACAACCCCTTACCACCGGGTTTCTCTGGGAATTGTCGAAAGAAAACCCTTTTCAGGTTGGGCGAATGCAAGTTCCTATCCGAAACCCAAGACCTGTCTTCAGGACCAAATCCCCTCCAGTGCACCAGAAACTGCAGAGAACCTCTCACCAGTCTGGAATCGAGGATCTTTTCCACACGGAACTCCTGTTGCCCTTCCACCATCACCGGGGCAGAGCCACTCCTAATTCGGCGAGGAAACTTCCGTGAAAAGACCACTGGCTTGAGAAGCGAAGCGTGGAAGATATTTGCAATTCTGAGGGATTTAGGTAGAGAAAGACGAAATGCTACCGGATTAACCCTCCTGACCATCCAAAAAGGACCAATGAACTGAGGCTCCAACCTCGCCGAAGGTTGGTGAAGCTTTATATTACGGGTGGATAGCCACACCCAGTCACCAACCTTAAAACGGCAAGGACGTCTGGATTTGTCTGAAAATACCTTCTCTTTAAAAGAAGCTTCCTTAAGGGCCAAGTGGATACTCTTCCAAATGACTCTGAGTCGAGAGGCGGCTGATGAAGAAGACCTGGGGGCATCAGGTCCCAAAGAGTTGGCCCGTAGATGGAATCCATAGACTGCAAAAAAGGGTGAGTTCTTAGAGGCCGAATGATGTGCGTTATTATACGTGAATTCGGCTAACGGTAGGAAACTGGCCCAATCATTTTGCAGTTTGGAAACAAAACACCTCAAATACTGTTTGAGAGACTGATTTAGACACTCCTGTGGATGAAACGCAGAGGTGAGACTGGTCTTCACTTTTAAGGCTGAACAGAACAGTCACCAAAATTGTGCCACAAACTGTGGACCGCGGTCGGACACAATATCACTGGGCAAACCATGCAATCTAAAAATGTGCTGTAAGAACAAGGTGACCAGCTCCCTAGCTGAGGGCAACTGCTTTAAGGCCACAAAGTGTGCCATCTTGGAAAATCTATCAATGACGACCCAGATGACTTGACAGTGGGACGAGATCGGAAGCCCAACAATAAAATCCATAGCCAAGTGAGACCAAGGCCTGCCAGGAATGGACAGAGGCAACAACTCTCCCAATGGTCGAGAACGTGGAACCTTATGTCGGGCACAGTCCGGAAAAGACAACACAAAATCTTTGGTGACCAGGGACATCCCTGGCCACCAGACCACATGAGAAAGAAGGGCGAGAGTTTTACATACTCCTGGATGACCAGCAATTTTAGAGTCATGACACTCAGCCAGAACTCTGCGTCTTAAAGATGGAGGATCGAATAACCTGTTCTCAGGCATTTCAGCTGGAGCTTGTCCCTGGGCTTGACGAAGAAGACCCTCTAAGGCTTCTATGGGATTACACCATTTAGAGCTGGCATAACCCCCCGTGGCAACACCCTGGCAGTGGGGCTTTGCTGCATATGAAAATGCGGTAAAAAAAAAAAAACAGGGTTTTTACCACATTTTTTGTTTAGTGCATCCAAGCAATGGACTTTTGCTGTGGTCAGTCACAGCCTGGGGAGGGGATGTTGGTTGTTCTGGCTTACTACACCTCACATGCCTGACCCACTCCACTACAGAAACCCCTCAATTTACCTGTAGGGAATCTGCGATGTCCCTGATGTTCTATGCACAACCAGTCTGCCTACTGTCTGAGCACGGAGCAATTCGGCGGTGAATCACATGATAGTCAGTTCTGGTAATCAAAATCTATTATTAGAGTGCTGTTCCTTCCAAAGCATTTAATCCGATGTTTGGTCTTCTGGGAATTTCATGTCGTTTCCCTCCTGATCTGGTTCTTATATGGTCTTAGGAAGTGTGTCCAATACGATTGGTCCAACTCCAAATGATACTTTCTTTCCAATTGGTTAATTGGAAAAAAGGTACGTTAGTCAACAAAAGAATGGGTGTGATCATTTTGACCTTTTGCGATATTAATAGGCTTTTATAGATCAATGTGTTTGTCTTTTATTCCATGTAGTTGTTCTTTCTGCAGGTAGATGTTCATTAGTAGTAATTTGTTGCGCACTGATCCTGACATATACGTGTTTTCAAAGTAGTTTAAAGTAATTTAAGTGATGTAATACCTGTGTTTGCGACACAATACTAAATCTAGAAGGTTATTTGGCTTCGAACAAAATAAAATGAACTCTTCCTTATATAAAATATGCATTTGCATGTCATAAGGACTATGACATGTAAACTCCACTGGGGCAGATGTGAATGATTAATTTGTATCTATAAAGCACTGTAAAATACGTCCGTGCGCACTAAATAAATAACATATAATAAACCAATGTGATGGCTATAATCTTCTAAAATTGCACCCAAGATTTATTTTTTTATTTTTTATTTTTTTATAGACTTTTTATTGGTTTTTAAAACATAGAACAGTGCAAACAAGAATGTCGCTGTAAACAATCTCAAGCATTGGTCGGACAATAAGATAAATTTTCGCTTTTGCGTAATATTCTCTAAATCACATTGGCCCTAGATCACATTGGTATAAAGCTCGGCCTTATTATGCATTGAAAAGATATACAAAATAATAATCTAGCAGAGAGCTTAGTTATTTTTGTTTAAACATGTCTGTCTAAGCATTTGAACATGTCTGTCACCTTCTCACGGCATGTCTCGGAGTGTCCTAGAGCCGTTTGAACTTATCAATAACTCTTTAACAGATCATTCTCTACTGAGTGGAATGCTCCGGTTCCGTAAGTTATGAAATTTTATTGGTATGAATAGCATCGAAGCACGTGTTATCATGGCTTATTAGAAGATTCTCTAAATTTTAAGGCTGATTTGAGTCTCAGAGTTTTTGCTTTGTTGTAGAAATGTCTAGGGTTATATGCTGTCCCGGTGAGATGGTGACAGTGACAGTGAACTATTAGCTTATATCGCCCGAGTTTAAAGCTAAACAGGACATACATAACAGACATACACACATACATGGTATATAATTACGAGGACAGAAAGGGAGGGGAGGAAAGGTAGGGTAAATATAGCAGTATTCACTGAGACTACTATCATTTGTGCAGCATAAAACATAAGTCAGAGTGCAGCTAATTCGTATTGAATGTATTTAGTTTGGTCATGTCAACGTGTTATCGTTTTTCCGAACAGGTCCCATTCAATGGGGAAGGTCATCAATTCATGAAGACCAGGTTCCTGTATTCATTATTAGTCTGCTGTTAGAGGACCCATTAGGAAGTGATATAATGGACTCTATTCTCCTGCAGATCCATCTGATATCAGAGGATTGACTTTGCTCCATTAAGAGGCCTCAAAATAGTTCAATATAGTATGCCTAGAATCCTGATCTAAAGATATTATGAAGTTGTGCCATTTTTTTTTTAAATCTATGTATAGAGCTATTTTCTTGTAGTATAATGGTTTTCAGATCGAAGTACAGGTATTGCAATATTAAAGATTTCAATTCCTGAATACTGGGTGCCGACTTTTTAATCCAGTGTTTTAAAATCATTTTCTTTGCCAGAGTAAAGATTAGTACTAAAATAGGGATGTTTTGTGATATAGTAGGATTTTCATTGGCGAATTGAAAGTTCAATAAGAGGCAAACCTCAGGTATCATAGCTACAGAGGTTTGTAGTATGGAGTTAGTATAGACTATTGTTTTATTCCAAAATCTATGCACTTTAGAGCATTCCCAGAAGCAATGTAGGAATTTAGCATTATTCATTGAGCATTTATAACAATGCCCCGGGTCGTCTGCTACCATATATTTTCTTTGGGCTGGGGATATAAAGGATTTATGTATGAATTTTAAGTGCGTTTCTTGGAGGTACGCTGAAGACAATTGCACCCAAGATTTATAGAACAATTCGGTACTCCGTATAAATGAGTAAGTAGTAATCAATGATTAAACTTTGTATATAAAGTTTATTATAGTAAATAGGCCTTGGTAGGTAACCAATGATTCTCAAAGTCCCTGTATCAGTGCACTCTTCTGTACTGCTGTTGCTATCGCACTTAGAAGCATATTCAATTGGGCACAGTTGCGGTAAACTGGGTCTTTCTTGCAGCTGCAATGTTTTTGTTTTTGTTATTCAGTTAAGAGTGAAAATATGAGACGTTGTCATTAATTTTTTTTACACCCCCATAGCAAGTCTCATTGGAAAAATCAGTGGGACTTGCTCTAGCACCCTGGTGGCGCCCGAACCTCCAATTGGCAAAATTTCCAATTAGCTTAATTAATCACCATCTCCAGTGATGCCTCCTTCTCTGGTTCCTCTAGCATCATAGACTTTAGACCAGTGGCGTAAGTTTGTCCCAGTTGCCCGGAGGCAAGATAAATATTTGTGCCCCCCCCCCCCCCCCTACACACACACACACACACACACACACACCATTATTCAAAATGTATATAGTCTGTTATGAAATATATATTATATACTGTATATACAGAAAGAGAGAGAGAGAGAACATATATATATTTCAGAACTTAGCCACAGAAGAGATTTTGATGGCTTTCAATTAATGGTTTTAAACTGGCAGTGGCGGAGAGGTGCCCCCTTGATAGCAAGAGCCCGGCGGCAGATGACTCCATTGCCTCCCAGAGTTCTGCCTCTGCTTTAGACAGCTTCTAGGCTCAGTCGGCACAGGAAAGGTAAGTACTAAACCAGCACCTCCTCTCTGCACACTACATAACCTCTCACTGTGCACCCCCTTCCCCAAGCATACTACAGTCCCGTCCCAAATCTTCTTCCACCTGCAGCCAATGTGTCTCATCCCCACAGCCCCCTCTCAATTGCAGCTAGTGTCCCAACCCCACATCCTCTTCCCATTGCAGCCAATGTGTACTGTCCCCACAGGCTCCTGTCCACTGCATCCAGGGTCCACCCCATCCTCTTCCACCTGCAGCAAATGTGTCCCAGAATAACAGCCCCCTGTCATCTGCTGCCAGTGATCCATCCCCGCATCTTCTTCCCCCAGAAGCCGCTGTGTTTTTCTTACACCATGGGGTTTTAAGTGATGAAAACCCAGTGTTGATTCCACAGGTATTGGGGCTGCAAATACCTGTAGTAATCCAAAATTGGGCAATAGGCCCAATATTAGCTGGTACTGTACTGTGAGATTCAGGGGCAGATTTATCAAGCTCGGAAAAGTGATAAAAGTGGCCAATGATAACGCACCAGCTAATCAGCTCCTATAAGATAACTGTCATTTTTAGAACCCAGTCTGTAACATGGCCGTTAGGAGCTGATTGGCCGGTGATAAGTATAAATTACATTATCACTTCACCTTGCTTGATAATTCTGCCCCATTGTTAGGGTTGCCACCTCTCCCGGATTTCCGTGATTCTTACGAATTTGGTGTCAACCCTCCAGGAGGTTTTTAAAGTAACCCAGATTCTGCGAGAAAAGTCTGGACAGCCTCCCGCTGCTCACCGGCTAATACATTGTTTATTACACCAACAATATGGCGCGCTATCACGTTGTCGACACTTTGGCTGAGAAAGCATGACAATTATTCCAGCGGTGGGGATTGGCAGTGTGTGCCATAACTAGCTTCTGTGTATGTGGTTGGACACGAACACATGGAAGTGACATAGATAAAACGCTGATTCACTGTTGGATTGTGGTTGGGGCTGACGTTGTACTGTGTGATTAGCTGCTTTGCTCCCAGCGCATGATGAATAGGAAATTGTCACTTTGGGCAGTATTCAATGAGCACATTCACGGCGAGCAGCGGATCCTGTTTAGGATTCGCTGCACAGTCGCCGTGTTCCGGAGCCTCGCTGTCCCCCTGCTATCCCCCTATTCAACACCGCAGGGAGCCTGAGGACGGTGGCAGGCAGGGAGACGGAAGTCTCCCTGCCTGCCCCTGAATGTATGTGGGGGGGAGGTGGGCTCCCCAGGAGCCAGGCAGCACATGCTGCACCCCGGGAGAGCCAGCAGGGGACCGGGTATTCACTGCACCCGATCGTGCATATGTAATTATCGGGTGCAGTGAATATATGAATATCAAATGAGCGGCTCTCAGCTCCCGGCCCCCTGCTGGCTGCTCTGTGTAAAAAAATATATATATTTTTTTTTATTAAATATACATTCATGTGCTATAAGCACATGAATAAAAATAGCATGCCCCTTCACAGAATAAAATTCATGATTTTTTCACACCAAATGTAAAACAACAACAACTTTATTTTAAAAGTTCACTTTCCACTTCACCATGAAAAGATGGTGATTTGCTACACGGCGACACATGGCGAAAATCACTTAGAAAGACGGCGAGAAGTGCACGTTGAATAGGGTGATTCGCTTTCTGACCCAAAAAATCACCTTCCAATAGGCACAAATTCACCGTGAAAGAGGGCGAATTATCCTCATTGAATACTGCCCTTTATATGTGAGTAGTGGTGTGGATCCGACGGCGCTGGTGCGGAAGTGAGATTCTGCGGCCTGTCCAGGCGGTGACCTGAGGTCATACAGGCTGCATATGATCCTGTTCTTTTCTGTCTGTATATACTACGTTCAAGTACACTGATTACACAATCTGTACTATGGGCCTAATATAAATACAGAATAATGCAATTCTACACTGCTGTTAAATAGATTAGTAATTAGTGTCTGAAACAATTAAATCATGTGGACAATAAGACCAAATATATTGATCATACTCAAAAGTACTGTGTGAAAATGTATCCTATACTATTATACTGTGCTGTTTTTTAAAAATAATTTATTGAAGAAGACTCCGCAAGGTACCATCATTTGATTTTCCAGCTTGCCATCAGTAATTTCGTGCAGTGTTGCACCCCAAATCAGAGATTGACACAAGAATCATAGACTGGATGGCCCCTGACTTTTTCTGCTAGCCCAATGACATCACTTTGGCCCCTGGACTACAAGAGAACATCTGTTTAAGTCAATTACCAGCTTCTGCATATTGGAGGTGGAGGTGGTTTGGGAATTTCTGGACAACTGGAAATCAACCCTAGGTGCGCCCGTATGAAATTTTATTTATAGCTCAAAAGTAAATTTTCTAAAGCTAGAATAATAATAATTCTAACAAATTCCTGTCCAGACAGTGTGCATTCAGTGTTGGAGTTGTGATTGAGACACATCCGGGGTAAATTTACTAAGAAGGCCGATCACTGCCAATTCCCAGTACAACAGAGTACAAACTGGATCAGTTGTGATAGGCCTGAAAATACACCCTGAGAAATCAGTAAATTTACTGCCTTGTTCTGAGGGTTTGGATTTTACAAGGTCAAAGTCATAAATATTTGGCTGCCACGTTTCCCGGCAGCCAAATACGGACGAGCCTGAAGCATCGCACTGACCGGTCAGATCCGTGTGATGCTTTTCTGTGTAAAAAATAAAAGAATTAATTAAATAAATGAGAAAGGACGTCAGAGGGCAGAGTGGCAATCATCAAGGCAAACATGTCACTCTCCGGGCCAGTATTAAATTAGCCATACTCCAGTAGTGCACATAGGGGTGTTTCCCAGCCCTCAGCCCCTCCCCCTCAGGGTTTTTTGTCTGATCGCAGGTCGCGACCGCTGCCCCGTCCTCTTAAAAGCTCCACCCACTCACTTGTTGTTGGGGGGTGGATCTCCAGGAATTAATGATGCATGAGGTGGCAAAACTACCCACTGTGCATTCATCTTAGCTTGACCCATAAATTGCACCCTGCACACACACATATTTTTCTGACCAAGGGGGTTTATTGCCACACAATAAGAAGAGAGAAGTCCAATGCACTCATTCACTAATTACCATACAGACGGATGCACATTTACAGGATAGATTTCACATGAACCCTCCCAATGACAATGTGATTGGTGCAACAATTGATCAAGGCAGGCCCATATGGAGGTAGTACTGATTCCTGAGACTTACAGTAAGAGATACAGTGGGTAAGAAATGGTGACAGAGGAACAGATAGTAAGGGTGGGATGTTCTAATGGAAAAATGCGGCATAAGTATTAATCATTGGAATGTGATGCTTTCCGGGGCTTGAATGTGGTGGGTAAAAAAGTTCATGTTTAATAAGAAAACAATATCCAGCCAGGGGGCTAAGCAACAGGAAGAGGAGGGGGGGGGGTGCCTTTATGTAAAATCAAACCTAAAACAATGTTTACAGTAGGTTGATTCAGGAATAGTTTAGGATAACGCATAGGCCATGTGGGCAGATGTAATTGGAAATAGCAAAAAAAGCAAATTGCTAATAGGGTTATGCTACAAACCACCAAAAAACACCAGGGCCAGATGGGATTCATCCTCTAGCCCTGGTATTTTTTTTTGTTTTGACTTTGCAAAGCCTCTTGTGGATCTCCTTTGTGGTAAAATCTATATTTAGTTCCAGTGAGCTCCACCCATATGTGGTGCCTATAGATTACACTGCCATAGTAAAGACAGCTTTATCTTTACCATCAGTAATGCTATTTCCATTAATGTTGGATAAGGGTTCTCGTTTATTAATCTTTTGCTATTTATGTATTTACAAAACCTTTTGTGGATTTATTTTGCTTTCAGTGGCTATTAGCTTTTCATGTTCCTTTTAAGCTGTTATAATTTCTCTTTTACAAACTTTATTTAATTCTATGTACTCACATTAGCTTTTCATGTTGCCTTTAAGCTGCGTAAATTTTTCTTTTACAAACTTTATTTAATTTTATGTACTCACAATTTCCCCATAACTGATGCTAAGTCACAGGTCTAAATTTCTCTGGGTCATCTCTTTTTCCTTTTTTGAATATTGGTACGGTACTTGTTTCCTAGCACGGCCACGTTAAGTTAAGGTACACGATTAACGCGATGGACCCGATTTCCTTTGAAATCAGGTCCATTTGGCCGGCTAAGACAAAATATCGGGGGCATCGCGTCGGTCGGGACCATTAACAATGGTCCCGACGCGACCGACGCGATGCCCCCGATTTCCCCATAGGCTTCAATGTTAAAAAATATTTTAACATTGAAATCGTGTCGGGAAAGGTAAAATATCGGGGGCATCGCGTCGGTCGGGACCATTAACAATGGTCCCGACGCGATGCCCCCGATTTTTCCATAGGCTTCAATGTTAAAAGATTTTTTAACATTGAAATCGTGAAAAAATTTTAAAAATGTAAAATGGGCCAATATGACCCATTTCACATTATAGATGTCCCCGTCGTCACCCCACGATAGACGCCAACCCGAAGCGTGGCGAGCGCAGCGAGCCCGCGAGGGGCGGCGGTGCGCGTCCTTCGACCTTTTCATTCCCCTACTATCCACGTCGGCGTGGAGTTGAGAATAGAATAGTGTGGCGAGCGCAGCGAGCCACCGAGCCCGAAGCGTGGCGAGCGGACGCGTATAACTTCACAGGTATACGCGTCACCTTATATAGTAGGGGAATGAAAAGGTCGGAGGAGGCGCACCGCCGCCCCTCGCGGGCACGCTGCGCTCGCCACGCTTCGGGATGGCGTCTATCGTGGGGTGGGGTGTACGCCGTGACATTTGGGGGGGTTGGGAATATTTTACATCGAATCCAATGTAAAATCGGGTCCCAGGGACCCGATTTACATTTCATTCAAAAAAAAAATCGGGTCCAAAATCGGTCGGTCGCGTCGATCGCATCGCATGCGACCAAATCGCATGCGATGCGATCGACCCTGATTTTTCCGACACGACCACCCCGATGTAAATTGGTGTGGCCGTGCTAGGAAACAAGTACCATTGGTACTATTTTCGTAATTCTCCAGTCCTTTGGAACCACACCAAATGAAATGATTTATGAAAAATTAGCTGCAGAGGATTTGCTACCTCCTCTCTGAGTTCTGGTTGAAACTAAGGAGGTTATTCTGATCGGTGCGGCCAAACGTGCGTACGTTCCATTTTAACGTACGCTCTCCGTACGCGGCCGTTGAGGTTAAGTCCACCCACAATTCAGCCGCATACGTACGGCCAGAAACAACGTCTAAGGGGAGTGGCATACAATTGAGCGTACGCCAACGTACACGGACGGACCAGCCCTTAGACTCCGACAACTGGCGTACAACAGAGCGTACGCCACCGTTTACGGACGTCTCTCGTCCGTCTTCCCGCCGACTTCTTGCGGCTATCTGAGCGTACGCCAGCTTGCACGGACGGGTCCCTATTGTTTTCAATAGAAAACTCAGCTTATGTCACCGCTCGTGAGAGTGAGCGTACTTCCGTGCACGCTGGCATACCCTTCACATATATGGACCTGCAAATCTTGCCTTTCAACTTGAATTCAGACAATTAATTAATTATTCTAATTGTTATTCAATTATTGTTTTCTATAAACTCAATTGTCTACCTTAATAAAGACCCTAATAAAACAACATTTTAACCCTCATTACATGTATATTTATTATGTTCTAATGTTGCATTTTAATCACTATCTATGTGTCCCCACATTGCTGTTACTTTTAAATCAAGTTATGTTGGTGTTTGTGTATATGTACTAAATTATGTCCATAATTAGTTTGATCTGATTTTTTAACATGTATACCTACCCTGATGTTATGTGTGATGTTTTCATCTAACAACATTACACATTCATGCATTTTCACTATGTGTTATTTAACTCAAAAGCACACACATTCACACAGCAATCGTTGCCCCTCACATCAAAATACAAATATAACTTACATTACACATCTGTATGTACCTGCCCTTACAAACCTGCAAACATATTTTTTAATCACAACACAGGCAACTTCTCTCTGAACAGAAATATTTATTATTGAAATATAAACTGAAAAACTTTGAAAATAAAATTATAAGCGGGCCTCGAGTTGGCAAAACAGGATGTGGAGGTACAGGAGAGTCAGGAATATCTCCTGTATGATGACTGCCACCTCCTCCTGGTGCTGTTCATTGTCTGTAGTGAAGGGATAAAAAAAAATATATATATATATATATATATATATATATATATAATATACACAAATGTTTGTTGTATTTGTACATAATAAAAAGTTGTGAGTTATGTGTGAAGGCCACATACATTTTTAAACTACATTGAAGATGGGTCTGCTGTAAACACAGTACTAAAAAATAATATGTTAACACACACATACTGTACATAGTAAATAACATTAATTAAATTACTCCTTCTTGGATGAATGTATGCTGTATCCCAATTGGTAGTTTGGTTTTGGGGGACTCACCTCTAACCTCACAATTAGGCTGTGCTATTTAAGGGTTATGACATTGTTGCGGCTTAAGCACTCCTTACTATTTTAAATTTAGGACATTGCTGTACAAATTATAGGCCTAAAGCTATGTTTGTAAAGCATGCATCCGCATGGCCTCACACACTATGAACAAAACAATCTATAAATTAATGTTGCACATCATGCTGGGAAGTGGAGTTACCCAACACCTGGACCCACATAACTACAACACCACTAATGTCGGATATCTCATTGGATGTACTGTTATGTCAATTATTCAAGGGGTGAGGCATGGCCACACTCCAAAAAAACACCAAGGGGACCCTTGTTCCTGGAGAAGGACAGGCCACACCTCATGGTCGCCCTGCAGTGATATGTTGCAACTAATGTTGATGTTGGATACACATATGTGGTTGTTGTGATTGTTTATGTGTAGAAATGTGTAGGTAAACATTAGACACATTATTTACTTACGGCTAGTTGAGCCATCCTGCTCGCCGCTGGTTGGGTGTCCGGTGGTTGGGGGGGTCAGGAGCAAGGGGGATGGGATAGGACTTTGGATACTGGTAGTGGGTTGGAGTGGGGATTGGAGAGGTTTGGGGGTGGGTGGTGGAGAGGTGTAGGGGGGTTGGAAATGGGGTGGGGAGGGGGTGGGGGTAGGGGAGGGGGTGGGGGTAGGGGTGTGGGTGGGGGTGGGGGAGTGGCTGGTGAAAGGGGATGTCGAAATTTGGTGGTCACCAGCAGGACCCATAGTCTCCTCCTCTTCCTCTTCCTCCTCCTCCTCCTCTTCTTCCTCCTCTTCCTCCTCCTCTTCCTCCTCCTCTTCCTCCTCCTCTTCCTCTTCCTCCTCCTCTTCCTCCTCCTGGGCTGCCTGCTCCCGGGCTGCCTGCTCCCGGGCTTCCATGCGTGCCCTTGCCCGTGCTGAAATTGTTATGTTCATGGCATAGAAATCGAAGGTTGGGTTTCATAAAAATGGGGGAAAGAAAAATTCACATTAGTCATGCTCATAACCTTACAAATTATCATTGCTGTTATATTTCAGACATTTATCATGCGAACTAATTGCTATGCTACACCCAAAAACAGAGCGACTACTTATACCCCCCTATACCCCCCCTATACACCCCCTATACACCCCATATACAAACCCATTATACACCCCCTATACACCCATATACACCCCCTATACACCCCCTATACACCCATATACACCCCCTATACACCCCCTATACACCCCATATACACCCCCTATACACCCATATACACCCCCTATACACCCCCTATACACCCCATATACACCCCCTATACACCCCATATACACCCCCTATACACCCATATACACCCCCTATACACCCCCTATACACCCCATATACACCCCCTATACACCCCCTATACACCCACATACTCATGAACATATTTATAAAAATTACAGAAATCATTGAAAAAAAAACGCAGACATACTAGTAAATAAAAACTTACATCGGGCAATATGGCGGCGAAGTGTGGAAAGCATCACTGGCTGCCGCCGGCGCAGGTCAGACCAGCGCCGCTCAACTTGTGCCAGGCTTCTGCGGACGCCGGTCCGGGCGTAGATTAGCCGGCGGGCAGCATTATATGCCCGCCGCTTGTCCATGTTGGACACATATGGGCCCCTGGGCCCCAGGCGCCGGTCCATGACCTCAACCAAGGCCAACAGCTCCTGGGTAGAAAACGCCCTAGCCCTGGTTGAAGTCATATTGGCAATGGCGCAGTTATTAATTGCAGGTACATATATCACTTTTGGTGCTTGCTGATTGGTGTAAAAAAATTGTTTGTTTAGTATTAACTTTATTAATCCTTCTTACATTAACAAACTGGATGCGAATAGAAACTTACGCGGACCGTTCTGATATACACACACCATAACCAACAGCATGCTTTCAATGTATAGAGAAGCGTACTGTATATACAGTGTGCGGAAAATAATACACGCAACCGTCTACTAATAAATACGCTGATAAAAGAGCACAATACACCGATTTCCATGGAGAGACGTACTGTATATACAATGTGCTGAAAATAATACACGCAACCGTCTACTAATAAATACGCTGATAAAAAAGGCACAATGCAACATGTTGGCGTATGACAATTTCATACTCATTACATATGTAAGGAAAGCATTATAACGTGATGTTTTGAAATGTAACTCAGAAAGCATACACGAACTCCAACAGATACCAGCTGACAACACTCATCATTGGAATGACAGGTGCACACATTTCACGATGTAGCACACAATGCTCCACAACCTGTGTATGTGCATATACAGGTGATTGATCAGGTGCGTTGAGACCTGCGTAATTTAAGCGGGAATTATCGCCGGGAAATATCGGCGTAAATTAGCAACTACATTGCGGGGAAAAATATACGCCCCCTTGTTCATGGCGGGAGATTACCATATAAATATTTAGTCAGATGCAGGCCAGAATTGCTGCAAACATGTCTAGCTCAGATGATTCCGCAGCTGAGGACGCTCTACAGAGAGCTACAGCAGAATCCCTGCTTGAAGCTTTGCAGAAGAGGGAACAGGAGCGGAGAAGGAGGGCCCAAGAGAGAAGTAGCCTGCAAGACCAAGCGGGCCCCTCACTAACAGGCCCTGTTCAAACTGCACCAGCTCCACAAGGGCCAAGCAACCAGCCAGAACAAGAGGTTGCATCTCTCCAAACAGGTGTGACCCAGCAGGTGCATGGTGAGAGAACTGGGGCCACCAGAAAACGAGCTGCAACATCTAGGGTGAGGACTGAGCAGGATACCACCACCAAAAAGAGAAACCCTGCATTTGTAGAGGCAGAATTGCGAATTTTAGTGCCCAGGGCACGCGAATGGATAGAATTGCCAACCAGGAAGCCGGGTGCCAGTGCAAGGAGAAACCTTTGGGACAAGATCACAGAGGAAGTGAACCAGGTGTCACCAGTGGTCAGAGATTGGCTAGCGGTGAAGAAAAGGCAAGTGTATTTGTCCCCCTGATAATGTCATATGTGTGTACATATGTTACATGTATGTTTTGAGAATAATAGAAAGGTGTGTTTGTAGATAGTGCTACACTTCAATTTCACATGTGAACACAACCATGTCTAATAACCCACATTTATATATGAAACATGCACCATTGGTGTGATGTGAGGTTATGGGCACAGTTCTGCTCATGTGAAGTATGTGAAGTATGTGATGGGACAAGAGAAAGTGTGTTTTTGAAAGAGTTGTTGTAACATGTTCCATATAATGCTACTGAAACAAGAATGACCAAACTGTGCACATGTAGCTGGTGAGAAACTACACATCCCAGTATGCCATCCCATAGTTAAATTACTCCATAATAACCACACTGTCAAGCTATGGTGGAATGTGTAGTTTCACAACAGGTGGAGGTGTGATGCTGAACAGCAAATAAATTTATTTTACCAATTAAAACACAATTGTTGTATGTGTAATTTCTTGTGTGAAAAAAATACTACATTTATGTGTACTTACTGACCAGGGTATTTTTGAGCATTTGTTGAAGTGTGGTAGAAGTTTCCCATGTGTAACCCTCTCCATGGCCATTCCCATGTTCCTATCCAACTTTTCCCTGCTAATTAGTTTGTGTCAGCACATGTGCAGAGCAACTTAATAGGTGAGAAAGCAGTTTGTGTGCAGGTGAGGTAGCTCCTACATTAGTAGGTAAAAGCAGGTCCAGAACAATGCTTTCCTCATGGAGTGGGTGAGGTAGACAAACAAGGGTCAAAAGGTACATTTGTGTAGGAATGCATATGTGTCCTCCCTAAAAAAAGATGTGTGAATCGGCCAAACATGATAAAATTGCTTGTGGACAAACATGTTTAACTTTGTACATATATATGATTTTACAGTGTCATAAGCAGATGTAGGAATCCTTTGTTAGAGAGATGTGAGTGCAATAATGTGATTGGTGGCATCTTACATGCAGAGTGTAGTAAAATCCAATTCATAGCAGATCAGATAGTGGTACAGGTCTGTATTTTGGGTACTATACAAAGATTATTTGCAAAATAGTGGGCATGGGCTTAAAACATTGCTGAAACATCCTTTGTAGGTGTTAGATGTGGTTTATGTTATTGTATCATAAATACAAAACCTATGTTTGTATTAGAGTGAACACGTTGACACATGTCGACTTGTGTAGATTGAGTGTGCTACTGTGTAAAGTCTATGAAGGCACGTAGTGAATGTGTATAACTGTTTAACAAATAGCTACCTTAGCATATATAAGCAGGTCTTAAAAAGATTCTTACCTTAAATTAAACAAACCTTTAAATGTCGAGAAGTATAGAAAGATAAGCTTCCAATGTGTTTGAGTGCTGTGTGTGGCTTGCAGGTAGTGAAATCATGGTTTGGACTTAATAGACTGCAGCATTGCTTATTACATTCAGGTGTATGTGTTTAAGTAGTAATCAGCGTAAATTAGCAAACCCAGGCGCACGCTGACATGCGGTATCTGTAGGGGTGGTCTGAGGTGGCGGTTGGCGGCCGCCTGTTTTGTGTCCGAAATGAACGGTGCTTTAGCCGATCGTGCGGTAGTAGCACCGTTCATTTTTGGTGCACACCCCCGTGTACGCCCATATTTACGCCCATTTTCCCTCATTATTTCGGCCGCTCCCCTCATCACGCCCCTATGCTGCCCCCAATGCCCGTACTCTCGCGTACAGGTTTTTTCGCACGGAGAGACCCGTCCGTAAGCGTTGTGGAGTGTTCGCAACCTGTATTTGTTTTTTTCCCATTTATGGGATGGTTATAAAAATAACATAGAGGTGCTTTATGAATACAGACATTTTTGGGTCGTTCTGTTGAAAAGTATGTTAAGCAAAATATACAAGATCATGTCGAAAACCAAAATCATTTTGCATTGTCATTTTCTAAAAAGTGAGAAAAAATCCTTTATCATAATTAACTCAACCCAAAAAGTAGTATTGTAGAAAGTATGTTTTTGATTAGTTGATACATTTTATAAATGTTAGAGCACACATACTTATCACACATGTTGGTGGACAGCTTTTAAAATATAACATATATTTGGAAAATTAGTCTTTGGTAGTTTAAGCAAAATAGTAGATGCATTTATTTTATGATCAAGAAGGGATTAATGATTGAAATGCTTGCCACTGAAGTGGTGATCAATGAGTTGCTGCCTTACCTGCCTCACTAATTCTGTACTTACTGTCACCAGATGGTTTAACTCCTCTACTTTCTGTCTTCTTCTTCATCATCACGTGGGAGATGTTGTTGCAACCATGCTATAAATAAAACAGCAGCAGAATACAATTTTATGGTGCAAACACACAGGGAGATTTGAGCAGGTGATGTGTTCTGAGCAATTTAAGGTGCATACACACAGGATGTTTTAGACCAGCATGTATACACAGCGATGATAGTAAAAATCGCTGGGCTGAAAATTGCTCAGTGCATTAGCACAAACCGATTTTCCAAGCGATTATCCTGGGGTGGACGCTTTCCATAACAGCATGCTATGGAAACCATCCACACCATTGCTCATATGCTAGTAATACCAACAGAGGAGCGGAGAGCAGATCAGTGCTCAACGTTAATCGCCGAGCTGTACACTCTGGGCGGCTTTGAGCTGAAAGCACCTCAAACGGTAAAACTGAGCTGCTTTCAGGCCAAAATTGGGCTTTTAGGGGGTTATTCTACTCCATTATTTCTGACAAAATCATTCTTAGATGGACAAAACCATGTGCACTGCAGGGGGGGCAGATGTAACTTGTGCAGAGAGAATTAGATTTGGGTGGGGTTTTTCCTCAAAGTGAGATCTATATTGAAGTGTTAAATCATGCAGTCAGTATTTTCCCTGCACAGAAACAAAATAACTCACCCAAATCTAATTCTCTCTGCACATGTTACATCAGCCCCACCTGCAGTGCACATGGTTTTGTCCATCTAAGAAGGATTTTGTCAGAAAGAATGAACTAGAATAAACCCCTTAGTGTGGTAGATTTCCAACAGTCTAGATATCCCATACACAATGAGAGATTTGCACAACAGATTTGTGCCAAGCGATTTAGTATAGGAGATTTGTGTTTAGTACGAAAAATATATATTTAAATAATGGGTTGTATTACAGGAGAGTGGACGTAGATCACTCAGATTGCTCAAATCACTTCTTAAAACACAGGCGGTTTGCAGTCTTTTTCTTGCTATTGGTAACCCAAAGCAACATTCCATCTTCTATAGAACTTCCATCTTAGTAAATAAACACCACATAGTGCATAAAGCAGGTATGGCCAAACTATGGGGGTTATTCTGGTTCGTACGTTATTAACGTACGCCGGTGGATCTGTTTTTTTTTAATCTGCGCATGTGTACCTTCCGCAATGCGCAGGCGCGGCGACTTCACAACGCTCACGGACGGGTCTTTCCGTGCGAAAAAACCTGTCCGCATGAGTACGGTCATTGTGGGCGGCATAGGGGCGTGTTGAGGGGAGCGGCCGAAATAATAAGGGAAACTGGGCGTAAACATGGGCGTACACGGGGGTGTGCACAAAAAATGTACAGTGCTACTACCGCTCGATCGGCGAAAGCACCGTGCATTTCGGACACAAAACAGGCAGCCGCCACCTCCAGACCACCCCTACAGATACCGCATGAGAGCGGACGCCTGGGTCTGCTAATTAACGCTGATTACTACTCTAACACATACACCTGAATGTAATAAGCAATGCTGCAGTCTATTAAGTCCAAACCATTATTTCACTACCTGCAAGCCACACACAGCCCTCAAACACATTGGAAGCATATCTTTCTACACTTCTCTACATGTAAAGGTTGGTCTCATTTTAGCTAAGATTAATTTTAAGACCTGCTTATATATGCCAAGGTAGTTATTTGGAAACCATTTACACACATTCAGTAAGTGTTTTTATATACTTTAAACAGCAGCACACTCAATCTACACAAGTCGACATGTGTCAACCTTTTCACTCTTATACAAACACAGTTTTTTTAATTATGATAAAAATACATAAACCACATCTAACAGCTACAAGGATGTTTCAGCAATGTTTTAAGGCCATGGCCACTATTTAGCACACAATCTTTGTATTGTACCCAAAACACATAACTTTACCACTTTCTGATCTGCTATGTAGTACACTCTGGATGTAAGATGCCACCAATCACATTATTGCAATCAGATCTCTCTAACAAAGGATTCCAACATCTGCTTATGACACTGAAAACTCATATTTGTAGCAATATTTTTAACATGTTTGTTCACAATAAATTTTATCATGTTTTGTGGAATCTTTAACATACCTGTACCAAGACCTGACTGTTTTTTTAGGGAGGACACATATGCATTCCTACACAAATGTCACTTTTTCCCCTTGTTTGGCTACCTCACCCACTCCATGAGGAAATCATTGTTCTGGACCTGCTTTTACCGACTAATGTAGGAGATACCTCACCTGCACAGAAACTGCTTTCTCACCAATAAAGTTCCTCTGCACGGACTTCCGGGAGGTGGACCTGAAACTCGGTCACGCTTTTAGAGAGCTCTCCAGTCTCAAGGGCCACAAGACCGGCCCCGACCCGCAGGTGATCAGGTGTGGGAGATAGCGGTGGGCGAAGGGACATCTACTCCGGCTCCCCACCACCCTTTTTCCCCGGAATCCAGGCACGGACAGGTGCCGCCGAGGAGACCCGCCGCCATTTTGCTTTGGCTGGGTGCACTACACATCACTGTGCGCCCGTGCCCACACAACCCGTGGACCACTGGCGGGACATGGACGGAGGCACCGCATCGTCAGTTGCCTCCCAAAGCACCGGAGGCGCTGACAGACAGCAAGACGCTGCACGGATCCAACTCGCCCGGTCTCCATCTTGGTTGAGGCGGCCGCCTCTCCCCGATCTCCCGGGACCCGGCCTGCAGCGCAGACACACCAGAGGGGTTCCCACACACCAGGGGACCCACTAAGGTGAGACACATACCACCCCAAACGAAGGGGGAGCGGTCTGACGGCCCCTCGCACCAGGGCATCACACAGCCGCCATCTTGGCCCCAGAGCCAGACATAATCTGCCCCTCACTAACAGACCTAAGGCCCTGAGGACGGCTAACAAACACCTGCTAATAGGGAAGGGGTGAGGACTGACAAACCCCATATCCATCTTGCCAGGCTACCAATTACCATCTGGCAGACCACCCATCTGCAGCACGCAGTGCGACCACTACCTGCAGCCCCAGCCCCACAGAGAAAAATCACCCACTTGTGCAGGAGGCAGTGAATCTACACCCCCTCCTCCACCCACTTATAAACTAACTATTCAACACCACCCTGCAATAGGGTGAGAAGAGTTGCCATCATTCCACTTTACCACTGCCCGATCACTGTCAGGCACACAGCGAATAGTAGTGGAGAAGATATTATCCACACCCCTGTCCAACTACACTCCCACCTATATCTACAGAAACTGCCCCTGAACCCCCTTCACCTGGTCACACCTAAGAAATCAACCCCCAGGGTGTGTAACGACTCTCGAAAGTTACCCCTCAAACTCACCTTCCTTCCCCTTATCTGGAGCAGCAGACACGTTTGTCTCACACAATATGGAGAAATATGTGGCAAAAGCCCAGAGACCCAATAGGGGCGAGGGGACGCGGAATACATGTTAAGTAATCCGTGTCCGCTCGCCACGCTTCGGGTTGACGTTGATTGTGGGGTGGCGTTAACAATTGGGGGGGCCATTTCACACTTCAGGGTGGGTAATTGGGGTCTGTGGGCCATTTAACATTGTTCCCTATGTAAAATCGCGGTAATCGCGTCGGTCGCATCGCATGCGATTTTTTTGGCCGCATGCGATGCGACCGAGGCAATTTTTTTCCTTGCGATGCCTAAGATCAAAATCGTGGGCGCCCTTCTAGGAAACAAGTACCAAACTTTTTTTTAACAACATCCGATATCGCCCTCCTGTACCCAGCCAAACTGCATGTGACACATGACGGACAATCCCATTACTTTGACTCCCCTGAAACAGCCCGGAACTTTGTCCAGTCCCTAAATAAGAGTCCAACACGCTCCACCATGGCTGACAATGACTGAGATCGGATCTGGCTGAGTATACAACTGTTTTTGCCTCATGTTTTCAGTCAAAATGTTGAACCTGTTTAGACATATCTTGCCACTAAAGTTTAAAGTTTTATTATTTTTGTTGTGGCAGTTGCTGCCAAAACTAGATGTCCTGCCGGGGAGGCTGGGACTGTGGCCTACGGGCCCCCTTATTGTTGTGATATGCTGTTACCTGGTGATTCAATTCACACTACCTACTCCTTCTGTTCCCAAGAGTTACATAGATACATATAGGCAACCTGTTTGGTTGTCGTACTGGGTTCAAAAAAAGTTAGAAAATGTTGACAGGATTAAGACTAATTTTATTATGTTAGTTTATTTACGTTTCCTGAACCACTTGACAGTCCGGGAGTATCTCTCCCAGTTGGCTGATGGCTCATTGAATGGTCCTCCACCTGCTAGCTGGGACGGGTGGGACACCAAGATAGAAATTAACTCGGCTAAAGTTTTCCCTGCCCAGGGCATTGGATGAGTGCTCAACCCCCTAATGTAACATCACAGTCACATTCCGTGAAGGCAAATCTTACACTGGTTTCATGGAATGTAGAGGGCCGTAACACCCGCCTTAAAAGAAAAAAAGTCTTGTCTCATGTACGTAAATTTAAACCAGACATTGTCTTTCTTCAAGAAAGTCACTGGAAGGCCTCAGACCCAAATGTCCTCAGAGATAAATGGATTGGGGAATGTAGGGCTGCCTCCTTCCCTACCAAATCCAGGGGAGTATTGATAATCTTTAGGAAATCGCTCAATTATTCCATAGTGTCGGAATGGGCAGACCCCGACGGACGGTTCCTTTTCTTGAAAGTGTATATTGAAAACAAACTGTATACTTTAGCTTGTGTATATGCTCCTACAGGACACAATGTTGGTTTCTTCTCAGACCTTTACACGAACCTACAGGGTTGGGCAGAGGGTACTTTAATAATAGGTGGCGATTGTAATGCAATATTAGATCCCTTAATGGACGTCACAACTCACACAAATAGACACCCTGGAAATAGACAAACACCCCCGACCCTTCCTACACCCGGTGGCTAGAGAATACACCTTCTTCTCCCACCCTCACTCCTCGCTTTCCAGGTTAGACTATTGGCTTGTAGATGACTCCATATTGCATAGAGTCGAGGACTCCATCGTCTCAGATATTCTTATTTCCGATCATGCACCGATCATTTTGAAGATGTCCCTAGACACTCTAATTAAACAGTCCTTCAACTGGCGCTTTCCGGACTATCTGCAAGACTCCCTAGATTTTAAGAATTACCTGACACAAATGTTCCTTAATAATACCAATGATAATAGCATCCACAGGGAGGATGTTAACCTCTTCTGGCTGGCCTCAAAACCAGTACTAAGAGGTCATGTCTTAGCTTATGTTTCGTCCCAAAAGAAAACACACCACCTTAAACTCACAAAGGCCTCGAAAGAGGTCTCTGCAGCATACTCCCGACTACTGGCCTCCCCATCTGACACGAATCGGACCATCTATAAAGATGCCAAATCAGCCTATGATGCCACTGTAACGGAACGGGCCAATGTGCACCTTCAGTTTCAGAAAAATAAATATTTCCGATGGGGTAACCGACCGGGTAAATTGCTGGCAAACTTAGTCAAATCAGCTACGGGTCACAAACCTATCTCAACACTAAAATCAGATGCAGGGAATGTCCTCACAGACCAGGATCAAATTATTAAACTCTTCCTTTCCTACTTTGAATCCCTTTACCAAGCCCCTCCAATACACCAAGGGAACATATCAGAATTCCTACAAACAGCCAAGCTACCCCAACTTTCCTCTGAACAAAGAGAACTGTTGATGTCATCAGTTAGTGAAGGTGAGATCGAAAACGTCATTAAAACACTACCCCTCCACAAAACACCAGGCCCAGACGGTCTCTCAGCCTCCTATTATAAACTGCTTACCCCCCAGATAACCCCCCTATTAAGTCAGCTATATAACGCTATTCTTACTGGAAAACCTGCCCCACATGGTTTCAACGAAGCTAGAATATTTCTCATCCCCAAACCCAACAAAGACCATAACCTAGTCTCCTCCTACAGACCCATCTCCTTACTTAACCAAGACTTCAAAATTTTCACAAAACTCATTGCCTCACGTTTACAGTCAATTCTTCCATTCCTCCTACTCCCCCAACAGACAGGATTCCTTAGAGATCGACACTCAGTACACAATGTGAGATCATTGGTAGCAGCCATGTATAAAGTCCACCTTACCCAATCCAAACAAATGATAGTCCTTAGCTACGACGCAGATAAAGCCTTTGACAGGGTGTCCTGGCATTATTTAGCTTCCCTACTACACACTCAGAATTTTGGCCCCGAATTCGTTCAAGTTTTTCAGACTCTGTACCACGAACCCTCTGCTTTCCTCACTATCAACAATGCAAATTCAATCCCCTTCCAGCTCTACAGAGGCACCCGCCAAGGATGTCCACTATCGCCCCTACTGTTCAATTTGGCACTGGACCAGGGCCGGCGCTACCCACTCAGCAGCTCCTGCAAAGCAGGGAGGCGCCATGCTGAAAAGGCGCTGACTCCCTCCCTGCTCTGCTAAAGCTGCCTCAGCCCTCACTGTCACTGCCTCCTGCACGCCACCCGCAGCGCCTGTCTGACAGCAGCTCCCTGCACCACGCACACACTGTTCTCCTCCTGCGAACTGCACCCTCTTCCTCACGGACACTTTCGCTGAGGCATGTCTGTGAATGCTTGGATGACATGTCATGTCCGGATCCGCCCCCTACCCATTGCTCTCTGCGCCTGTCATCTGTCAATCAAATGATGAACAGGCAGTAGCACCGCCTCTCCTTCCTTCCCTCTTCTCAGTGTGCTGTGCCAGTGCCACTGCCAGTCCTCAATACTCCGCCCCCTCTATCTCCTCCCTCTTCTTCCATCTCCTCCTTCTCTCCCCTCCTTTCCCCCTCAGTCACGAGTGCTGCACATACTTTTTGTACTGGTTTCGGATCGCATCGCACACACATTGCATGCATGCCGTGCAATGCGATACGATCTAGCCCATAACGTATGCGATTCTCGCAGCGTGTATGGGCACCTTTAGTGCCTGCAACATTTTGCGGACACAGCACTGAGATGGTGTATGCATACATGTACATGCACCCGAGATCCTCCATAGGATCGCATGTTGCATACACTCCCACAATTGGGCTGCAGCTGCAATGGCAATGTGAAAGGGTGCAAAATGGATGGTATGCAGGAGGGCGCCGGACACCCTAGCACCGGCCCTGCACTGGACCCACTCATAAGACACTTTATACTTAACAAAAATTGGAGGGGGGTCCAACTTGCGCAAAACGAACTAAAGGTGTCAGCATTTGCTGATGACCTCTTACTTTACATTTCCAACCCGAAACAAGCAATCCCCACCATACTCGAAACCCTATTAGAATTTGAGAAAGTTGGGGGGTTAAAAATAAATTATTCCAAATCAGAAGCATTGGCCTTCTTCCCAGAGGCAAAACTGGGATGGGGCGACTCGTTTCCCCTCAGATGGGCCCCCGCTGAAGGGATCACTTACCTAGGTATTAAAATTCCAACACACCCTTCCCAATTATATGCCCGGAATCTTGAGCCATTGTGGTCCAAAACCACGACAGACTTCGCCAGATGGGCTCACCTACCCTTGTCTTATATAGGTAGAGGCTACTTGTACAAAATGATCACATTCCCTCGTATCCTATACATACTACAAATGTTGCCCATTATTCCCTCAAAAAGAGATATTGCAAAACATAATAAAGAACTTTCAAGGTTTTTATGGTCCGGAAAGCGCCCATGAATATCACTGTTTAAAATGCAACAGAAAAGAGACCTGGGAGGACTCAACTTGCCATGTCTTAGGACATATGCTATGGCGGCTAATTATCGGATAGCGCTAGATTGGATATTAGGTTCAAACACATTCACAAACTTCTCTGAAGAGCAAAGCTTTGTCCCTAACATAACTCTAATAGCTCTAGTACACAAGACCCCACAGGCCATGCCAGAAGACGCTAGGAACAATCTTCTCCTCCACACCACCTGCATGGCATGGAGGTTAGTCAGGAACAACGTACACGCCGCAAAGCATAGATCTATTTTTCTCCCCCTATGGGGCAACCCAGATTTTATACCAGGCCAACTCTCCGGTGTGTTCAAAGGTTGGAGTAGTGGAGGCCTACGATATATTGCAAACTTTTTGAAGATAGACTCTTTGGTCTTCATGTCCTACACAGACTTGAAGGACAAATACCCACGTCTGCAGATCTCACATTTTACATACATCCAGGTGAAATGCTATGCTCAGTCGGTATTACCACTACCGGACCTGACTTCCAAACTTTGCACTCTTGACAAACGAATACATACACGGATAGAGAAACCCCTACCCACATCTCATATCTATCACCTATGTCGGAAATGTATTTCACTAGAACAACCCCCGAGAGGGTTTTTGAAATGGCAAAAACGATTTTCCTGAATTAACCATAAAAACAATGCTGACAGCATATCAATCTTTAAACAAAAGTCTAACTTCCACTTCCTACATAGAAATGCACCAAAAACTTTTACATAGATCATATTTCACCCCAAAACTTAAATTTCTCACTGGGGGAGCCCCTGACGCCGACTGCTACAAGTGTGGCAGTCCGGATGCAGAATTAGTGCATTGCATATGGGCCTGTGATGTGGTACAATCCATTTGGGCTGAATTTCAAGATTACATCAAATCAAAACTCAATATTGATTTTACCATTTCGAAAGCCTAGGTTTTTTGGGGACAATACTCAGCCACTGATCGTAAACGCCTTTTACCAGGTGTCAGGTTACTATTGGTGAAGCTAGCTGCGACGGTTAAAAAAACTATACTGTCGGAGTGGATTTCCCCAACCCCCTCTCCTTTGTCCCTAGCCCTTCCCAGAATGATGTATTTGTGCATGATGGACTGGACAGAGACCTCCATTCAAAAAGAAAAGCGCACAATGAAGTTCTTTAATTTTTGGTTACCCTATGTTCAAACCCTGTCCCCACCTCTGAAAACAGCCCTCAGAAACTCATTCTCTGACACCACCTGGTATTTAACTGAATCATTGTCTAACGACCCTCCTTTGTAGTGCTAGACTTAAGAATAATATGTGATTGTGATGTAACACTCTAATCCGTCATGCAAGCCGAATGTTTACTCTGTCAATTATTTTCATCATTGTTGTAACCCGATCTGTCAAGTATAATACTGTTACAACAATATTTATTTTGTACACACGTCTTTTCCTGTCAATAAAATATATATAAATTAAAAAAAGTTCCTCTGCACATGTGCTGCCACAAACAAATTAGCTGGGAAAAGTTGGATATGAACATGTGCATGGCCATGGAGAGGGTTATACATGGCAAACTTCTACAACACTTCAATAAATGCACCAAAAGACCAAGGTCAGTAAGTACACATAAATGTATGATTTGTTTGACACAAGAAATTACACATACAACAAATGTTTTGTAATTGTGAAATTACATTTATTTGCTGTTAAGCATCATAGGTTATTTGAAAATGTAATGGCATCAATAAAATTAAAACAAAATATATTTACAAAAATAACAATCAGCCAGAACAATAAGTTGCATATCTCCAAACATGTGTTACCCAGCAACTGCAATGGTAAAATAAACGTGGACACCAGAATATGACCTGCAACAACCAGGGAGAATACTAAGCACGATACACAGCACCAAAAATAAAACCTGCATTTCAAGAGGTCAACATAAACAGTTTACTGCCCTTGGCACGAAAATGGATAGATGTAGAACTCAGGAAGTGGATCCCCAGTGCAAATTTAAACATTTGGGGTCCAAACACAGAGGAAGTGACTCAGGTGTTATTATTTAGGCCCTTTTTTCCCCTTCTTGGATGGGGCCTTGGGGACTGAAGCCTTGCGTCGTCTTTGGCCAGTGGACAGAGGAGGGTCAGCAGAGGTGGAAGGTTGTGGAGCAGCTTGGGGTGGGGCAGCAGATGGGGGGTTGTCCCTTTGGGACCTGGCGGTGGTGACCAGCTCCAGTGGCGGATTCAGGGGGGGGGCACCCGGGCACGTGCCCCCCCTGTCATTTATTTTGTAGCTGAGGACCAGGGCTTTCCAACGAGCCCAGCCTCGTGTCTCTAGCCCCCCGGGAACCGGAGATATCGCCTGGCAAACCTGTAACGTTTTTTCCCCATAGGATAATATGGGACCCGTCAATTCCGACCCCCACCCGATTCCGACGGCTGTCAGTTCCCGCCCTGGCATCACAGAAGCTTGTGGTTGATTTCATTCAATTCCAAATCGCTCAATATGATACCAGACTGGTCCAAATCGGTCAATCGGTTCCAGAGATATCGCGTGTAAACTATTTTTTAATTTTTGAACTGTAATTTCATGCTGTTCATGTTCTTTGAAGACAAATTACTCTGGAACCAAATGTTCCAGTTTCACTGGACCAAAATCATTCAAAGCCCACTTAAAAGTTCTTCAATATGATACTTGTCTCATGTAAATGGGTCAGTTGGTTCCGAAGATATAGCCGGTTAAATGAGATAACTGGTTAAAGGGGGGAGGGGTGGTTTTCTCTCCCCCTCACACCAGAAAATGCAGGGACTAGGCTGGTGTAAAAGGGGCCAACCTGGGAATGCATTTTCTGGTGTGAAAGGGGTATTGTTTCAAATAGCCGGGACCTGCAGTGCTCTGAATACAGCCAGGCTCTGCCACTGTCAGTGGCTATAACTTCTGCCTGGCGGCTGTCCCCCATTTACCACAAGCATGTATTCCCCCATGGCAATGAGCATGTAATCCCACATGGCAATGAGCATGGAACCTCTGGCAATGAGCATGGAACCCTTGGCAATGAGCATGTAGAGAAGCAGCACTTATGTAGCATAATTTTTAATAGGCATTATGGTGTTTGGCATAACACATAATGGACATAATGGCTTGTAACTTAACGTGTAATGGACATTATGGTGTAAATGTTTTATGCAAGCCTTTGGTGGACAATGTCCCTGTTTATGAAGTGTATTGTGAATTTTGGCTTAATCTGTGTGGCATTATGTGAATTCTGGCTCAATCCATGTGGCATTATATGAATTTTGTCTCAATCCGTGTGGCATTATGTGAATTTTGGCTCAATACATGTGGCATTATGTGAATTTTGGCTCAATCCGTGTGGCATTATGTGAATTTTTTTTTTCAATCCATGTGGCATTATGTGAATTTTGGCTCAATCCATGTGGCATTATGTGAATTTTGGCTCAATCCGTTTGGCATTTTATGCATTTGGCTCAATCCATGTGGCATTATGTGAATTTTGACACAATCCATGTGGCATTATTTGAATTTTGTCTCAATCCATGTGGCATTATGTCAATTTTGGCTCATTCCATTTGGCATCATGTGTAAGGGGCAAGTATAATGGGGTCTAGTATTTTGTTGCATAATGTGTAGAAGTTGTATATGGTGTTGTACACTACACTCAAGGACACACCCCCTGTTGAGTGGCCTCACACCCTTTTCCGGAGCGCGCCTTTGGCGCGCGCACAACTACATCCTTCACTTTTGTCACCATGGTGGGCCTGCGTACTTTAAATGCCAGGGCCTATTTTTAATTCCATTCCCACCCTCTCCTGCCGCTCTCTTAGCATGTACACTGGCACCACTAACACTGCCCCTCCCCCACCCAAACCCATTTTTATCATGGTGCCCCCCCTGTCATTTTATCCTGGATCTGCCCCTGACCAGCTCCACCAGAATGTCATTGTGGCGGCTGAGCCTGTTGGTGTCCTTCCAATCTGCCAGGAACTCCCCAAACTGCTGTTGACGGGCTGCAGCCTCCACCCCTTGCTGCTCGATCCTGTCCAGCATCTCTATCCACCTGGCATCCCATGTGGCCTGTGGCTGGGGGTGGCGTATTGGTGGAGGCTGGACCACTTGCTCCACTTGTGGCTCTGAAGGGGAAGATGCTGCCGGTTCCTCAGGAGTTTCTTCTTCTTCTAGGATAAAAATTTAAAACAATGTCACCATCACATACACAAACAATCTCTCTTACCACAAACAATGCATTACTGTGAATTACTATCAAAAGCAGCAGCAAAGACCTCCACCGGGAGCTCACTATCCATATTGGATACCCCCCTGACCTCGCCCACATCAATCACATCCAACGAATCCTGCTCATGGGGGGTATATTCCAAACTGGATGGCATAGGCCCCCTCCCGGTGGACATGCTGTGGTTGTACCGGTCAGTCATCTTCCTCTTCAGTCCAGTTTTGAAGTCTGTCCACCTACAATTTAAAAAAAAAAAAATTAATCATGAGATATGTGCACCACTGTGCTAGTGAACATTATTACTACGTTACTTTTCCTAGTATGGGTGATATGTTATTTTTTCTGCATACGTTTGCCACACACACATTTATGTCTCCATTATGAGGCATTACACTGTCTCATCTCATTCATTAGGCCGCTAAATGCACATACATATCTCACTATGCTGAAATGACAGCAGCCATGTGCAAATTATGCTCCTCCAGCTGTTGTGAAAATACACATACCACCATAGCTTGACAGTGTTGATATTATGGAGTAATTTAACTATGGGAAGGCATGCTGGGATGTATAGTTTCTCAACAGCTACATGTGCACAGTTTGGACATCCTTGTTTCAGTAACATCATATGGAACATGTTACTACAACTCTTTTTCAACAACACACTTGCTGTTGTCCCATCACATACTTCACATGAGCAGAACTGTGGCCATAACCTATACCAATGGTGCATGTTTCATATATAAATGTGGGTTATTAGACATGTTTGTGTTCACATGTGTCATTGAAGTGTAGCACTATCTACAAACACACCTTTCTATTATTCTCAAAACATACATGTAACATATGTACACACATATGACATTATCAGGGGAAGAAACACACTTGCCTTTTCTTCACTGATGTCAAATCCCTTGGCACTCTTGACACCTGGTTCACTTCCTCTGTGATCTTCTCCCAAATCTTTTGCCTTGCACTGGCAACCGGCTTCCTTGTAGCTAATTCTATCCATTCTCGTGCTCTGGGCACTAAAATTCTCAATTCTGCCTCTTTAAATGCAGGGTTTCTCTTTTTGGTGGTGGTATCCTGCTCAGCACTCGGCCTAGATGTTGAAGGTCGTTTTCTGGTGGCCCCAGTTCTCTCACCATGCAGCTGCTGGGTCACACATGTTTGGAGAGATGCATCCTCTTGTTCTGGCTGGTTGCTTGGCCCTTGTTGAGCTGGTGGCGTTGTAGCAGTGCCTGTTAGTGAGGGGACCCCTTGCTCTTGGACCCTCCTTCTCCGCTCCTGCTCCCTCTGCCTCAAAATTTCAAGCAGGGATTCAGGTCTTGCTCTCTGTAGGGCGTCCTCAGCTGCTGAATCATCTGAGCTAGACATGTTTTCAGCAATTATGGCCTGCATTTGACTGGATATTTATAGGCTAAACTCCCGCCTTGAACAAGGGGCGTATTTTTTCTCCGCTATGTAGTAGCTAACTTCCGCCGATAATTCCCGCCGATAATTACTGCGTAAATTACGCAGGTCTCAAAGCACCTGAGCATTCACCTGTACATGCACATACACAGGTTGTTGACCATTGTGTGCTACATGGTTAAATGTGTGCACGGATTCAGTATGAAATCCCGGCGGTCGGGATCCCGGCGTTCAAAATCCCGACGCCAGAATCCCGACCGCCGAAATCCCGACAAGGGGGGGGACGTGGATCGCCCCCCCTTGCGGGCTCGCTGCACTCGCCACACAGCGGGCCCGGTGCCTCGCTACGCTCGGCACGCTAATTTATTCTCCCTCCAGTGGTGTCGTGGACACCCACGGAGGGAGAAAGTGTCGGGATTTCGGCGGTTGGGATTCCAGCGTCTGGATTCTGAACGCCGGGATCCCGACCGCCGGGATTTAAACTGCATCCCGTGTGCACATGTCATTCTAATGATGAGTGTTTTCAGGTGGTCTCTGTTGGAGTACGTGTATGCTTTCTGGAACAAATTTAAATACATACCAACGTTACAATGCTTTCCTTACATTTGTTATGAGTATTAATTTGTCATACACCAACATGTTGTATGTGCGTTGTTATCAGCATATGTAATAGTACATGGTTGCGTGTATAATTTTTCGCACACTGTATATACAGTACGTGTCTCCCTACATTGAAAGCATAATGTATGTTATGGTGTGCATATCGGAATGGTCCGCGAAAGTTTTTATTCGCATACATATTGTTAATGTAAGATGGATTAATAAAGTTAACAATGAAAAAACTACCTTTTCGTCCAATCAGCAACCACCAAAACGTATATATGTACCTGCAATTAATAACTGCGCCATTGCCAATATGTCTATGACAAGGGCTGCACCCTTTTCAACAGAGGAGCTCTTGGTGTTAGTCCAAGTCATGGACCAGTGCCTGGGGCCCAGGTGCCCATATGTTTCCAATGAGGAAAAGAGGCGGGCGTATAATGCTGCCCGCCGCTTAATCTTTGCCCGGACCGGCGTCCGCAGGAGCCTGGGGCAGGTGGAGCGGTGCTATGCACAATTCGCCGGCATATTAGCCGATGTAAGTATATATTTACAAAGATGTCTGCGTTTGTTAGCAATGGTTTCTGTATTGTTTAAAAATATGTGCATGAGTATATGGGGGTATATGGGGGTATATGGGGGTATATGGTGGGTATATAGGGGGTATATGGGGGGTATATGTATACGGGCTAATTTTGTGTGTAGAATATCTATTGGTTAGCATGAGAAATGTTTTAATTATATCTTAAATGTTCATTTGTAATGTTATGAGCATGACTAATGTGAATTTTTCTTTCCCCCATTTTCATGAAACCCAACCTTCAATTTCTATACCATCAACATGAACTTTTCAGCATGCGCCAGGGCACGCATGGCAGCCCGACAGGAGGCAGCCCGACAGGAGGCAGCCCAACAGGAGGCAGCCTGGCAGGAGGCAGCCCGGCAGGAGGCAGCACGGCAGGAGTCAGCCCGGCAGGAGGCTGAACTGCACCAGGAAGAGGAGGAGTCGTCAGTTACGTCACACACGGAGCTGCGTCGTTGCATTGTGACGTGTCCGGCGCTCTGTACAGGTTGCCAGCTCTCTCTGGGAAATCAATGTCCGTGCCGCCCCCAGCTGTAGTCCATCCGGGCTTGGGGCAGGGCGCTGAGTACACAGACGGGGTGTAGCCACGCCCATAGGTTTAACGCACCTTGACAAAGCAGTCAGCAGCACTGCGAAACGCGTTGGTGTAATACTTGCCTGGACCCCCATTGCTTCAAGGACTCACCACCTTCACACCAAAGGATTGTCCTACCTGCCCAATTCTTCTGATCAGATGCCCACAATCTTGGAAGTATCAAGCCACAAACACCGTTGGATACCTGACCACTCGCAGCAGTGGGACTCCCGATCAGGCTAATTCCATCCATGTCATCGGTTGTAGTCCATCATAACAGCTTCAGGATACTACCAAGTGGCCAATAAGGACTATCCCACACCACTCAGGATCAGAGCAGGTCTTAATACCTTTGAAACTAGTGACTATACAATCGGGTCCATTCAAATTTCTTTTATACCATATGGTTCATTTTAAATGTTACATTATTGTTCTTAATATTGTGTGTAATAAATATTGTTACATTGTAATATCAGCGCTGCTTCATTTTTATTTATTAGGAGTCGACATTGGGGCCTGCTGGTGCCCACCCCATCTCCACCTCACCTTCCACCAGCCACTCCCCTACCCCCACCCACTACCCTACCCACACCCACTCCCCTACCTCCACCCACTCCCCTACCCCCACCCCTTCCCCTACCCCCACCCACTCCCCAACCCCCACCCCCTCCCCACCCCATTTCCAACCCCCCTACAACTCCCCACCACCCACCCCCAACCCTTACCGATCCCCACTCCAACCCACTAACTTTATCCCAACTCCCATCCCCCTTGCTCCTGACCCCCCCATCCACAACCACAGGACACCCATCCACCGGTGACCAGGATGGAACAAGTAGCCGTAAGTAAAGAATGATCCTAATGTTTACATACACATTTCTACACATAAACAATCACAACACCCACATATGTGTATCCAACATCATCATTAGTTGCAATCTTGAGGTGTGGCCTGTCCTCCTCCAGGAACAAGGCTCCCCTTGGTGTATTTTTTGAGTGTGGCCATGCCTCACCCCTTGAGTAATTGACATAACAGTACATCCAATGACATATCCTACAGTAGTGGTGTTGAAGTTATGTGGGACCAGCTGTTGTGTAACTACACTTCCCAGCATGATGTTCCACATTAATTTATAGATTGTTTTGTTAATAGTGTGTGAGGCCATGCAGATGCATGCTTTTCTAACTTAGATGTATGCCTATAATTTGTACAGCAATGGCCAACATTTTACTAAGTAAGGAGTGGTTAAGCCACAACATAGGGCCATAGTTTGGACATGCATGGCATAGAGTGTTTGCATTACAGGGACAAGAATATAGTGACTTACCCAGCAGCCACCCCGGCATTTGTTAAGCTTCAAATTTCTCACATACCTTTAGTATAGTAGAGTGCACATGATGTCTGTTGAAATAGATGTTTTGTCTCACACCAGGTGGTCTCAGCCCAACGTGTGTGCAATCTATTGCAAAAGCAATTTGCTGTGCCGTTTTGAGATCAGCGCAGTGGATGCAGCAGATTTTTAACCTTTTATAGGCATGATTATTGGGTTGTTAGTGATGGCTGAGCATACATACATGTCAAATACACCAGTAAAAATTTGTTATTTTGAGGTCATGTTTGAGTAGTTTTCAGCAATAATTGTAAATGCAAATCCAAAGTAAATGACTGTGTTCTATGTTTGGTATCAGGAACCTCATTTCTATTCAAACAAACTCTGTTGTGTTTTGTAAATTGTAAATTACTAAGATGCATTTGACGTCTGAGAATGATATTTCAAATGAACACGAATGCATACCTCCCAACTGTCACGATTACAGCGAGACAGTCCCGATTTTCGGGTCCTGTCCCGCTGTCCCACCCGCGGCAGGCATTGTCCCGCTGCGGGGGGTGGCAGTTGGGAGACCCCCCAATCTAATAGAATAGACGCTGTGCGCATGCGCACAGCGTCTATTCTCGTATGAAAAATGAGGTTGCGGCTAATTAGCATAAGCTGCGCCCTCATTTGCATACGCCCGCCCCCTTTTCGGGCGCTCGCGCGAGTGTCCCTATTTCAGCAACACAGAAGTTGGGAGGTATGCGAATGCACTGTGTTCATTCTGTAACCTCAATTGAACAGGCTTTGCAATTGCCACGAGTCAATAAATATATTTTTTATCACGCTGAGTAACTGCGCATGGAAGGGTCAAAGCCAGAGTAACATTGGGGCAGATGAGGCTGCAACTCCAGGACCCCATTAATGTAGGCCCACAGCATCTGCTTTTCTGTCACTGAAGACAGGAAAAATAAAAATTCTTTCTGCGAAAGCCTGTCCCAGTCCGTTCAAGCCCATATTGCCCCAGTAAATTACTGAAATGTTGCTTTTCAATGATTTTACCTTAAGAGAACTGGCGTATCTATAATGGGTGCAAGGTGCCCTGCACCCATTTAAGCACACTCACCTCTCTGTCAGTCTGGCATCCGCAGAGCAGCAGCAAACTCACTGGAAAATGACAACCATGGGCATTTGCTTGCAATTTGTTCATTTACAATAGAGGTGTCCAAATCTCCAAATGGCGGTAGCCCAGGGACCCGGGGCATTATTCTGATCGGAGCGGCCAAATGTGCGTACGTTCGCCATTACCGCACGCTAGCCGTACGCGGCCGTTGGGGTTAAGTCCACCCACAAATCAGCCGCTTACGTACGGGCAGAAATACCGTAGAAGGGGAGTGGTGTACAAATGAGCGTACGGCAACGTACGCGGCCGGCCCAGCCCTTACACTCCGACAACTGGCGTACAACTGAGCGTACGGCGCCGTCTACGGCCGTCTCTCCTCCGTCTCCCCACCGACTTCTTGCGGAGATCTGAGCGTACGCCAGTTTGCACGGACGGGTCCCTATTGTTTTCAATGGAAAACTCAGCTTATGTCACCGCTCGTGAGAGTGAGCGTACGTCCGTGTACGTACGCGTACGGCCCGGACGCTCCAACCAGAATAAGGCCCCGATGTAATGCTGACCAATATTGATACATCGGGCAGCAATGCATCTCCCATAGAAACCTATGGGTGATGCAGCTGCTGGCGGAGCAGGAGGGATCGCAGCAGGGATCGGAGATTCTTCCTGCGGTCCCTCCTGATAAATTCTGTTGATACTTAATATTTCCGGCTAAAACACAAACGGGTGTTTTGGGGGATTTAGCCACAAATTGTTAATGATAAATGGGCCCCATAATCACATTTAATCACACAATCACTTAACCATACTAAATTCCTTATATCTGTTTCAACAATTATATAGTATATAGGTAATGTTTCATTATAAATATGATGTCTAGTATCTCATGAATAACGCTGGATCAACATGGTAGGCATATAAGGGATGACACGCATTTCACAAAACATATTTATGAGGGCCAACCGACCACGGTGCCCGGAAGTGTTATAACAAGAAGAAAGACCTATTGTGTTGCGGGTTTCAGGTCTTCTGATTCGCTCCACCAACTGTGAGCGATATTTGTAAATGTATAATCTATACATATGCAGGGTAGGAGCAGCGGCAATGGTATTTTAGAAGAGGACGGCAGTATGTATTATACATTGTGGTTAGTCTTTAATTATGTTGAACATTAATCAGGATCTATTGCATGTAGCAAAGAAATCAAATGAATACAGGTTGAGTATCCCTTATCCAAAATGCTTGGGACCAGAAGAATTTTGGATAACGGATTATTATATTTCAATGATGTATCTTGAGGTATCTTGCATTTATGTTGTACAAACACACCAACCACATCAAATACACACATATATATTTTATTTGTGCATAAAACAAGGTTTCAAAACATGAAACAAAGTTTGTGTCCTATCACAGGCACTGAATTTGAATGCCAAGCAATCATTTTCTTGCAGTTGTTTAGTGCCAGTTGCATATCATGTCCTCAGTAGTACTAGCACAAATGTCCCCAGTAGCGCTTTTAGCAAGAATTTTTTTTGCACTTTCTAGAATGTATGGTTTTCGGAATAATTTAGCTAAGGGATACTCAACCTGTAATTGTATTATAATATTTTCACTAGCCATGTCAAATTGCATGTTCAATAAAAATATTTACATAAATAAAATGTTTGTGGTTATAATTGGAAATTGTGGAATTAGTGAGTTGTATATGATTCATGCATATCATATAAAGATATGGAGAGACAGTGTTGCAATGTTGTGTGGGACAGTGAATATATAAAATAATAAAGTGTCATAGTGCGTGAATTGAAGCGAGTTGTGATATAATCGTGAACAAGCCTAAATATAAATCAATGTGATGATGTGTAAAAACGTAAATTGACAGTGTTTAGGGGGGAAAGTATAAAGGCAAAATTCTGAGCTTATCTTGTGAAATGTCATTGGTGTTTCCCATCATAAATTATATAATGAGGTGAGGCTGATAAAGGGATGAAGGGGAGTACCTGTGCTGGTTCAGAACTTAGTGGAAATTGGTAGACATTTATGAATACCTGCTTGGTATATCCTATTAATACAGAAGGTCCTGTTATGGTTTAATATGTATACCCAGAGTATGACTGTTAACCCCTTGGGCGGCTGCCGCAGCTGGCTGTCCCGGAAAATTTCCAGGCATACCACTAATATAGGATAGGTGCGCGCCAGTGGTGTCCAGGTGGGCACCACTGGCGCACCACCTCTCGAGCCCCCTGTCACACCCGCCAGCCCCCCCATCACCTCTGCTCTGGCGATCATACGCTGGAGCTCCCCTGACCACGCCACTTCCCCAGCCACCACCACCATTCATTTTACAGCCATGACGTAGCCAGCAGGCTCGGGGATGTTCTGGGTGGCTTTGGGGGACTCGGGAGTGCTCAGGAGTTCAGGCACCTGAGTCCTCCCGAGACGTTGCGAACATCCCGAGTCTGCCACCTGAGGTCACTGCTGTGACTGGCGGCTGGGGCAGTGGTGGCAGAGGAGCTCACCCTCCGGCATACAAGCCGGAGTGAAGGTTAGGGTGGGGCTGGGGGAGTTCCTACGATCTTTGGTGGGTTTTTCTGGGGCAGGACAAACCTGCCCTGGTAGGTTTATCTTGCCCCCGCAAAACCCACCACTCAAGGGGTTAATCATATACCCATACTGTTGTGATAAAGGATATCTTTTGTTACAGAAAATCTTTGAAACTGTTTTTTCCTCTGAGGTATTGGCTGTCCATCATAAAAAACATCTTGGTTTCAAATCTCAGAAGAGCCTTGACTACATCTCCGCCTCTTGTGTGGGGATGAATGTGTTTCATGCTAAATGCCTGTAATCCCTTAAGGCAGTAGTTCCCAACCCTGGTCCTATAGTACCCCCAACAGTGCACGTTTTCCAGGTCTCCACACAGAATCACAAGTGACATTATTAGCTCCACCTGAGGATCTTTTAAAATGTGCCTGAATAATCTGTGCACCTGCTGGTGACCTGGAAAACGTGCACTGTTGGGTGTACTTGAGGACCAGGGTTGGGAACCACTGCCTTAAGGTGTCCATAAACTGCTGCAATGTCTTGCAGCAGTGTAAAGCCCCCTGATTCCCCTCTAGCTGCCCAGGACCTTCCCAGGTGGCAGGGACACATGCGATCCATCACAGCGTCCCTGCTCCCCGCCCACCCGCCACTGGGAGGCAGGTCCCAGCTAGGGTGGCACAGACGGCCAGCATGTCCGACCACCGGCTCAGGTCCGATGAGCACGGAACCACCCATTGGACCGAAGAGGTCATCAAACTGGGTCGATTTGGGCTGATTTCACGTCCCGATTAATCAAAATCAGCCGAAGTCGGCTCCGTGAATGGGCACCTTTATGTAGGGTACACACCACGACGACCCGCTCACGATGCACATCGTGAGCGGGTCGTCAGTGTCTCGTCCGACCCGCTCACGGTGACGCGGGGGGGCACGACCCGCTCACGATGTGCACCGTGAGCTGGTCCGATCCGATGGCGACCCGCACCCGGCTGTATGGTCATTCTTCAGATCCTACCTGCAGCAGGTAGGATCTGAATAACGACCGACCGACCCGCGGGGCCGCGCATCGGATCGGGATCGGACCAGAACAGGGTAAAAAGGGCCCAATCTACCTACAATCTACATCCAATTGGTCGGAATTGGATCTAGATTGAGGGGATCGGGCCCTAGTCGTCCTGGTGTGTACCAGGCATTAGGGTTGCTGTTATGGTAATGCATGAAATGATGAGCAATGGGCGTGAGGTTCTTGAGCCTACTCTTATCCTATTTTGCATTTCTTATGCTTCCAACAATCTCATTTTAAATTGCCTTTTTGTCTTTCCGAATGTTATTACAAGGGTAAATTAGTTAATATATTCCTCCTACTGCGGTGCTGTCAATGTAGCTGTCAACTCTCCATTTCTTATTGTGTTTATACTTAATGCAAGATCTTCAGGGCCAATTCCGACCCATCCGTAATGGGCCGAATTTGCCCCCGTCCCCGATGCTCGGGGATTGCACATGCGCTACTATGTGCATGTGCAAACCCCGTGAGCAAACGTCTCCCTCCAGGACGAGCATGGAAGCAAGGGAATGACCAGCATTTTATGGGTATGCACATAAATACGCTGGGCATACCTCTGCAGACGCAGGTGTGTCTATGATATCAGCACCTGCTGCGAATTCGGCGAATTCGGCGAACTGCGGGCATAATAAAAGTCAGTCTAGACTGACTTTTCTTAGCAAACAGTTGAAAAATCATTCAATGGTGAGGGACCATTGAAAGATTTTCCACCCATGTGGCCGCATGTAAAGGGCATGTGGTGGCGTACACATCCCTAAGCATGCTAAAAAGGGGATGCAATCGGCAGGGGGGCTAGATGACTCGGTTTTAGAAATTCTCCTAAAAGTAACCCTTTTGCTTTAGTCTTTTAAACAATTGTTGTTCCCTTATGCAGGGCCCTCTTAACAACATTATGGGCCCCCGGGTAAAGCAGTGCAGTGGGGGCCCCTCAGCGGCGGCATTGTGAGAGGTGAGACCAGGTGACCAAATATAATTTGGGCCCCTCTCCTCCACCCCATCAACTTCATAGTGCCTTATCATATTCAGCATATAATACATTGGATACGCATCAGTGTGGGCACAACCTTACTCACATTATGCCACTTGTAGTCCCCCACATAGTAGTAATCGCAATTACGAAGTGAAATTATTGATTAAACTTGATTTATACTATTGATTTATACTAAATCACATCAAAGAGAGCCACGGCATGGCTGGAAAGATGCACTTAAATGCCACATCCTACTCCTGAACCGCAGTTCTGCACAGAGTGGGAGCAGCATGGTGGGAATTAGTAGAATAAAGGCGCCACTGCAAGCCAAGCCGAACCGTGGGGGGTTCGGCTTGGCTCCGCATATTTCATGTAGATAGCAAGAAATCTACAAAATGGTGTTCCTAAAATGGATGCCACCTTTTAGGAGACAGATGGTAGAGGTCCTTCCTTTGTCAGGGGAAGGCAGCGCATACAGCAATACATGGAAGTGTACTAGTGGGCTTTGCGTGACTTTGTTGCAATTAGTATGTTACGCTGTGGAAATGAGCAGGAAATCCCACTGGCAACTAGTTCTAAACCCCTGGCAATGAACATGTAACCCTAAACAAGTACCACAAGACTCCTGGCAATCAGCATGTAACCCCTGGCAATCAGCACGTAATCCCTGGAAAAGAGCATGTAACCCCTGGCAATGACCACAAACCCCCTGGCAACAAGAACAAAACCCATGGCAATAAACACGTAACCCCTGTAGTAATGAGCAAGCAAGTATAAAATAATAATAATGTATTGGGGAGAGGACCAAAAACTTTTTTGGAAGGAGGGCACAAAATGACTAGTTACACCGCTGGCAGGAGCGGTCATGCTTCCAGAGAGAGAGAGATAGATGGCACTGTAAGGGCTCATGTAACCCAAGTAATGGTCGGCCGGGCCTGGCCCTTTGTGGTGGACGCAGGCAGCTCTTAGCTTTGTGGCTGCTGATGGGGGTGGAAGGCTTGGGCCCCTAGGCTTGTGGGGCCCTTGGGCAACTGCCCTTTAAACCCAATCATTAAGATGGCACTGCCCTTATGTGATAGTGTGCGATTTGGGAACAATTCCTCTTTGTGCGTAACAATTCGCCCTTTGGAATACTTTTAAATGTGCCCGGTAAATGAGAGCTGGAGGAGTGTAATGGTGGGTACACATTAAAATGATTTGGGCACAATTCACCCAATTTCAGTGCGATTTCGACCTATTGTATGTAAACAGAAAGAAGAATTGGGCATGTTTTCACTGCGAATCCGACCCGATGCATGCTGCTGCTAGTAAGAAGACTATCTTGTCTCAGTGGATTCACTAAGATCAAATAACCTGGTCATTAATGCTGCCTCGCTTGTCATATTTGTATCAAATGCAATATGGCCGCCTTATTTAAAAACCCTTTTACCTTCAAGGAAAGATTACATTTGTAAAACTGTCAGGCTAACCACATGGTACAGATGGAGCACTTCTCAGCCAGCTCTGGGAATCGCCAGATTCCCTTAGCTGGCGATCGCCGATGGAGAGGCACTCCATCTGACATGGACACACAAGTGTCTCAAACGCTTGCGCATCCCATTCACTTGTCGGCAGGGAGCGGAATTTTTGCCCATCTCTGCTTCAGGGAAACGGGTAGGATAAGGGGGGGAGCGGGGACTACGGGTGAGATGGGGGAGCAGCGGTGAGGCGGCAGAGAGCTCCATTGGACCGGGCATGAGAGCGTCTTGTGTGGATGGCGGCAGTCTTGCGGAGCGTCTTGCGGATGGCGGCAGTTGGCAATTTGATTGCCAGGAGCAGCTCCAATGAGATCTGCTCCATCTGTATAATACAGAGGTGCTTGCTATTGAGTCCCCTCCATTTTTAATTACTTTTCTTATCTATATACTGTTTATGACCTTACTAAACTGTGTTGGTTATTTATATCTATTATGAATAGTGTACTGTATTGTATGATGTATGTTATTTTCTTTTGATAATAAACATATTTTTAAAAAAATCTAAATCTCTTATGGGGATTATATTGATCCAGAATGCTTCAGGAACCTTTTCTGTGTATATGTTATAAAAATGTTGGGTCATATTGAATATTAATATTTTATAACATGTGCGGCCATTCAATGGTTTATCTAGTTCATTGATGTACATGCTTCTCAACTATAAGACAATGCTGCCTTCTGCAAACGCCTTAGCAACATACAACACACACACCCTCATTACCCTGTGTGAGAAAAATTACAGCCGATTATCTAAAGTGTGTCATTAAAATAAAGATGGATGTGTCTGGTACAATTAGATATAGTGGTACATATAGTACAACACTTCAAAGAAAAACACAATAAAAATCCAGCACTCATGACTTACATGGGAATCAAACAAATAACCCCCAACTGGCGAGGGGGTGACTTCATCAAGAAAATTAACAAGGAGGAAATGAAATGGATTTACACCTTAAAAACAATGCAACCTAATGGACATAACATAGAGTTCAATATCAGCAGCATCACTTAGATGATTACCATTAACCCACTTTGGCTCCCCATCCAATTCCACCATATTCCCCTTTCCCCATTCCCATCTACCCCATCCCATTGCACTCCCCCCATTCCCCATTAGGTATGTCATAATAGACGATCCTATTACCACTCCCCCCTTAATCATGACCGGACAGTGTTCTTCAACCCCTTATATACCGCAAATGACACGCGCATGTTTTAGTTTTAATTTTGATTCCAATTTTAATGTTTACTTTTATAATCTCCCAGTAATGATACCTCCAGCTGACAATATCCGATTGTACTTCACCCTCTTAACAACATTAATACAACACGATCCCCTAGACCATCAGACTGCACCGCTGACCTGTAACCAACCTGCATCATAAATCACCATGACAGCACGCAAGACGTGAGACACTCCCACCAGCGTCACAGACTGGACCCACCCCCATATCCTACTTAAACCCTCTCTACACCTTCAAGAATTATCCTTGACAAAGGCTGTTTTACAGCTGAAACGCGCTGGACCCATACAGCATCTACGGGCGGCTGCTGCCTCCCGCACACCTCTCATTCACCTCCGCCATCTCTGTGTCAGCACGAGACGCTGACGCCGACGTCATCACAGCGCGCCGGGACACGCCGCGTCCCACAGACCGGCACCCGGCACCCGCTAGGAGCAGAGGAAAGACCGCACACCACGCTGCATCAGCCGCAATACATACAGGATCGCCCGGCACTCCCAGTGAGCCCAGGACGTCCGCACAACATCAACGAACAGGGTAAGGAAAAAGGTGCGGGACGCCGCTAATTGCCTGCTTCCATCCCTGCAGAACTGTATTGCACTGTATTGCACCATCCAACTCTAGACTTTAAGTGAACAGTACACAGACATTGGAGGAGACATAAGTCCGCAGGACTTATGGTTTAAAGGTACCTGTTGGCACCCAGATTCCCAAGGGACTCCTCACCACCAGCACGCTGTCAATTTATACAGAGACTCCACACCACACTGTATCTCAATAGGAGACATATGTCCCTTTAGGACATATGGTAAAAGGGAACCTGTTGGCATCCTAATCCCTCCAAGGGCTCCTATAGGGACAGTAAGGTGTGCATCGACATTTACCGACACTGCCCCTTTGACTGTGTCGACACCATTCCCAGCGGAGCATCCGCTCACACTGTTACTTTGTTATAAATAAATATCTTATTATTTACCTTCTATCCTCCTGACTGTCATTTAGAAAACAACACCACCCACCCTACACCTCCCCACCACTCATTCCCTATCCTCCCTCCCCCACCCCTCCTCCCAAACCCCCACACCCCTCCCCCCCCCTTTACCTTACTTTACTTCGCTCCAATTGATTCACCACAAACACCACACATAGGGCCTTATTCTGGTTGGTGCGGCCGGGCCGTACGCGTACGTTCCGGGTTTTTTATGATCTGCGCATGCGTACATTCGCTAATGCGCAGACGCGAACACTCCACAACGCTTACGGACGGGTCTCTACGTGCGAAAAAACCTGTACGCGAGTGTACGGGCATTGGGGGCGGCATAGGGGCGTGATGAGGGGAGCGGCCGAAATAATGAGGGAAAATGGGCGTAAACATGGGCGTACACGGGGGTGTGCACCAAAAATGAACGGTGCTACTACCGCACGATCAACTAAAGCACCGTTCATTTCGGACACAAAACAGGCGGCCGCCAACCGCCATCTCAGACCACCCCTACAGATACCGCATGCCAGCGTGCGCCTGGGTTTGCTAATTTACGCGGATTACTACCAAACACATACACCTGAATGTAATAACCAATGCTGCAGTCTATTAAGTCCAAACCATGATTTCACTACCTGCAAGCCACACACAGCACTCAAACACATTGGAAGCTTATCTTTCTATACTTCTCTACATTTAAAGGTTTGTTTAATTTAAGGTAAGAATCTTTTTAAGACCTGCTTATATATGCTAAGGTAGGTATTTGTTAAACAGTTAGACACATTCACTACGTGCTTTCATAGACTTTACACAGTAGCACACTCAATCTACACAAGTCGACATGTGTCAACGTGTTCACTCTAATACAAACATAGGTTTTGTATTTATGATACAATAACATAAACCACATCTAACACCTACAAAGGATGTTTCAGCAATGTTTTAAGCCCATGGCCACTATTTTGCACATTAATTAATTCAATCAATTAATTAATTTTCATAATTATAGTTCAAAGGCAAGATTTGCAGGTCCATATATGTGAAGGGTATGCCAGCGTACACGGACGTACGCTCACTCTCACGAGCGGTGACATAAGCTGAGTTTTCTATTGAAAACAATAGGGACCCGTCCGTGCAAGCTGGCGTACGCTCAGATAGCCGCAAGAAGTCGGTGGGAAGACGGACGAGAGACGTCCGTAAACGGTGGCGTACGCGCAATTGTACGCCAGTTGTCGGAGTGTAAGGGCTGGCCCGTCCGTGTACGTTGGCGTACGCTCAATTGTACGCAACTCCCCTTTGCCGTTGTTTTTGGCCGTACGTATGCGGCTGAGTTGTGGGTAGACTTAACCCCAACGGCCGCGTGCGGATAGCGTACGTTAATAGCGAACGTACGCACGTTTGGCCGCTACGATCAGAATAACCTCCATAGAGTGCGCTATCCATCCATCCAATCTACAATTAGATATAGGGCAGTATTCAATGTGGATTTTCGGCATGTGCTGCAAATCCTGTTTAGGATTCGCTGCACAGTTGCCGTGTTCCGAAAGGCTGGAGCATTCGCTGCCAGCCCTCCCTGTCGCTGTATTCAATGCTGCAGGGGCTCACTGAGCTGGGGGACGGTGGCAGGCAGGGAGATGTAAGCCTCCCTGCCTGCCCCAGAATTTGTGGTGGAGAATTAGGGCTCCTGGGGACACAGGCAACAAAAGCTGCCCCCCCCAGGAGAGTTGGCAGGGGACAGGGGCAGGGAGACGCTTAATTGGTCCCGCTGTAATAAGCCTGTAATAATACAACAACGACTTGCAGGGAGCATGAAACGGAGAACTGGCCGGCATTCACTGTTCGCTTTCGGCGAACAGTGAACATTGAATAGGGTGAATTAGATTTTCAGTGAAAAAGATTCACTGCAAGGAATGAAAACAGCCCGATTTGCCGAAAAAAAATTGGTGAATTGGGAGAATTGAATACTGCCCATAGTCTAAAGGCCCATACACACTAGAAAATTCTTTCCAATCTGGATGGTTAGTCTGTGGTATTGTGTTTGAGGCGCGGGGCTCTTTGGGCTGCTGCTGCTGGGCTGTTCCATGACATCATATCGTACACTTTTCATCATCCCTTTAGTTTGTTTAGTACTGTATATATACATACCTCCCAACAGTCCCGATTTTAGCGGGACAGTCCCGATTGTCAGGGCCTGTCCCGCTGTCCCACCCGTGGGCGGCAGTGTCCCGCGGTGTGGGGGGGCTGTTGGGAGTCCCCCCTGTCAGCTGCTAAACAGCGGGGAATAAACGCTGTGCGCATGCGCACAGCGTCTATTCCCGCAGCCAGGGGGCTGGGGGCATGGCTAGAGGCTCACAGAGCCTCTGGGTCATGCCCCCATAGTGGCAAAATGGGGGCGTGGCCTCGCGGGGAGCCGTGAGTATAGGCCACGCCCCAAATTAGGCCACCCCCCCCCGAAAATTTCGGCAGCGTCCCGACTGCTAAGATGCAAAAGTTGGGAGGTATGTATATATATATATATATATATATATATATATATATATATATATATATAGCACCCTTCACATTTATTATTACTTCTTATTTATGTAAGTCTTATCACATATAATTTCCCTTATATCCCTTTACTATCACTTTAATTTCACACCAATGTGATGCCATGAGGTGGTTCTGCTGGTCTGGCCTGGGGGGGTCCTGCGCCCTGGACTTGTCTCTGAGTAGTGTTAGGGACTTGTCCGATTTAGGTGACCTGGACGCGATGGGCAAGCCCATAACAATGGTCATCATTATACTAACAACCTCATAAATGCAATATAGCAAAGATATTCATAGGTTTAGCATTTATATTTAGTGTGCACCTGCAATCTCCTCCTCCTGCTTGCCAATCTGGATGGTTGGAATGAAAATCTGGAAATTTTGGGGCGTAAACGACAATTGACCATTTGCTCCTAAACATGGATAACAGGCACAAATTGGTCCTACAGACAAATTGGTCAAACACACTAGAAGATATTAAAGACAAAAGATATTGGTGAACAATTTCCCTTGAGCTGATCATGAAAGATAGGGGGAAATTTACCAATATGAAAAACCTAGTTTTTCGTATTGGTATTTCCCCTACGGCTGCATACGACTGTTTCAGTCGTATGCAAAGTCGTGTTCCGGAGGGGAAATTACAAAGCAGTCAGATACGACTGCTTCAGAGGCGTAGCGAGGGTGGTTCTGGCGGAGCTCGGGCTCCAGGCACCTGCTATGGTGATGGCGCCACAGTGCAGGGAGACAGCAGCGGGGCCTGAGCGGCAGCGAGGAAGGGAACAATCGTCAGGCAGTGCACTGATGGAGAGGGGGGGAGATGACCTATGGTAAAGGTGCTGCTTTAGAGGAGTGGAGGAGCGATGTGCGGTCAGGTGAATCACCGCACATCTCCTCCGCTCCATACGGGGACGTGCAGTCACAGTCAGTGGCAAAGTGCTGGAACGGCCGCTGCTGCCATTTGATTGGCAGGTGTTCCCCGCTGCGCGCCGTGCCCGTGCTGCCTAAAGCAATAGATGAGGCGGGGGCAGCGCTAGTAGTGATGAGCTACTCCCGCCCCCAACACCTTCCCTCAACTCCTCCCTTCCAGAAGTACTGCCGTGGCCTGTTACAGATTGAGAAGAGGAGGACTCGGGAGGGGCTGCCAGGAAAAAGAACCAATGCGGAAAGGGGGACACCAGTGTGCACTGTGTCAGAGAGAGGTACAAAAGAGGGATTTTTTACTCTGAGGGAAGATGTACATCCCCCTATGGCCCCATCCCTGTGTTGCTCGCCCCCCCCCCCCTCCTGATGTCCCCATTCCTGTGTCCCTCCTCTCCCCTCACTTCATGTCCCTAGGTGCTATGTCCCTCCCCTCCCCATTCCCTCCTGATGTCCCCAGTCCTGTATCCCTCCTCTCCCCTCACTTCATGTCCCCAGGTGCTGTCCCTCCTCTCCCTTTGCCCCCTCCTCATATCCCCAGGTCCATGTGTCCCTCTTCTCCCACCTCTCATGCCCCCATGTATTGTGTTCCTTCTCCCCCTCCCTATCCCCCTTGTGTGCAAAGGTCCTGTGTAGCCCCCATGTCCTTTGTCACGCCCCATGTTTTGTGACACCCCCATTCCCTCAGGTCCTGTGTCGCTCCCCTAACTCTCTTCATATTCTGTGTTACCCCTCACGGCCCCATGTGTGCCCCTTCTTCCCCTCCTGTCCCCATGTTGTCTCTCCCCCACATGTGCCTAAATTTTGTGTTACAGCTTAACTGGGCTTCTCCATCCTCACAGGGGGACAGTAAACTGACATTTTGCCTAGGGTGCTGGGGAACCTTGCACCGGCCCTGGGTATATTCAATGCCGGGGGTGAGTGGTGACAGCAAGCAGTGCTGCATGCTCGCTGTCACTGATCGCCCCATCAGTATTTAACTGACTCCGTGCATACGCTGATTCCCCCTCGCTCAGTTTTTTGGAGCGAGGGGGAATCTGCGTATTTTGCTGCAGAAGCAGCGAGACTCGTGGCTAAATGCAGCAGACTCCCTGCATTAGCTGCAAGCCTCACTGTTTGGGGGAGAGGACAGCAGGGATTCCCCCAGAACGTTGAATATGGAGAGCGGCCGGAGTGGGGGTTTAACAGCGAGTATTGCTGGTATTCTGCGATCCCCGCCATTTAACCCCCTCTCCGGCCGCTCGCACCAGCATTGAATACTGCCCTTGGAGTGGAGGGTAGCACACACATGCTCCGGGCGCGGTGGCAACATGCTACACCTCTGGACTGCTTTGTAACCCTCCGATGGTGTAACCATTCGTATTAGCTGGCCATATATACGGCCGCTAATACGAATGTTTCTAGCAGTCTGCACGGATCAGTCAGATCCGTGCAGGCTGCAGAGTGTAAAAAAAAATTGAAAAAAAAAATAATAATAAAAAAAAAATCGGCGTGGGGTCCCCCCACAGCTGTAACCAGCACCAGGCTGACGGAGCCGGGGCCGGTAATTAAAAATCAGGGAACCCGACAAATAGGGGTTCCCCGATTTTTAACAACCAGCCCCAGGCTCCAGGTCCGGGGCTGGTTCCCAAAATACGGGGGACAAAATGACTAGGGGTCCCCCGTATTTTAAGAACCAGCCCCAGGCAAAACCAGCCAGCAGGGTAATGCCACAGCCAGGGGGAGACTTTTTATGCAAGTCCCCCCGGCCAAAGCATTCATCCCTACCGACCAGTCAGCCTGGCCAGGGGCCCTGGGGGAGTGGGGACCCACCCCAATGAAGGGGTCCCCCCCCTCCAGGACTTACCTGACCAGGCTGAAGCCTGGTACTGTCCCCGATGCCCCTGGGCGGTGGGCATCGGGCTGATTCAAGTGTAAACAAAAAGATGAAACTATTGTTTTTTACTGTGGCTACAAGTGCCAGCAAGCCTCCCCAGCAAGCTGGGACTTGGAGAACCACAAGTCCCAGCCTGCTGGGCATTAAAGGGCCCGCTGGCACTTGTAGTTCCACAGTTAAAAAAATAGTACAATAAACACACACTGACACAATGAAAATAAAAGTTTCTTGGCTCCTGATTGGCCGCTAGGCGGCCAATAGAAATCATACTGAGGAGAGGCGCCGAGTATGAAATATCTCAGCATCTCTCCTCAGTGCGATGCGGACAGTGCGGGGACCGGCGACAGCTTGAACATTACCTGGATTACGGCGGACCAAGACAAGACTTCTTTAGCGCAGGACCAGGTGAGTAGGATTTCCTTCCACAGCTCCAACATGGATTTCTTCGGACCCGGACACCGCCATGGACCTGGAGGACGACACGGACCGCCGACATGGACCTGGAGGATGACACGGACCCCCGACATGGACCTGGAGGACGACACAGGACATCAGGAACAGGGCTACCTACGGGATCAAGAAAGGTAAGTATCAGTATGTATGTAATGTATGTATTAAACTTTTATTTTCATTGTGTCAGTGTGTGTTTATTGTACTATTTTTTTAACTGTGGAACTACAAGTGCCAGCGGGCCCTTTAATGCCCAGCAGGCTGGGACTTGTGGTTCTCCAAGTCCCAGCTTGCTGGGGAGGCTTGCTGGCACTTGTAGTGCCACAGTAAAAAACAATAGTTTCATCTTTTTTTTTACACTTGAATCAGCCCGATGCCCACCGCCCAGGGGCATCGGGGACAGTACCAGGCTTCAGCCTGGTCAGGTAAGTCCTGGAGGGGGGGGACCCCTTCATTGGGGGGGTCCCCACTCCCCCAGGGCCCCTGGCCAGGCTGACTGGTCGGTAGGGATGAATGCTTTGGCCGGGGGGACTTGTATAAAAAGTCTCCCCCCGGCTGTGGCATTACCCTGCTGGCTGGTTTTGCCTGGGGCTGGTTCTTAAAATACGGGGGACCCCTAGTCATTTTGTCCCCCGTATTTTGGGAACTAGCCCCAGAGCAGGAGCCTGGGGCTGGTTGTTAAAAATCGGGGAACCCCTATTTGTCGGGTTCCCTGATTTTTAATTACCGGCTCCAGGCTCCGTCAGCCTGGTGCTGGTTTCGGCTGTGGGGGGGACCCCACGCCGTTTAAAAAAAAAAATTATTTAATTTTTCTATTTTTTTACACTGAAGCCTGCACGGATCTGACTGATCCGTGCAGGCTTAAAGCAAATACGACAGGGAAAGCAAGGTGTATTTTCCTGCCGTATTTGCGTGGGTGTTTTACACCACTTAGCAGCCGTATTATCAGTACGGCTGCTTAGTAAATCAGGAATCAACATTCTTTTGAATGGTGATTTCTGTCGTATCCTATCGATGGTGTAGACATTCGTATTTGTAAATACAAATACGAATGTTCCATCTTTAGGAATACGAATTGTTGTATTTTCGGGATTGTAAATCCCGAAAATACAAATTCGTAAAAAAAAGGTGTATTTCTGCCTACGAATACACCTTTTTTCTACGAATCCATTTTGGTAAATGTCCCCCTACGTATTGTGCATCCACACTGAACGATGGGTGCATGAGCAATATTGACAAGGGGGTGGAAGCACTGCGCTGAATTTACAAATCACACCATGTATGAATTCACACAACCATTCAATTAATACAATATTTCAATTTATTCAATAATGGTGAAAATGTTGCCAAATAGCCCTGTCTCAGTATTAAGGTCCCACAAACTGTAAGATTTTATAAACTATATGGACATTTCCAAAGGATCTGCAGTTTTCCATGCTTTTTCATTATGGTTTGCTTGAATTCTTTGTTGGTATTTGTGATATTATTGGGGATGCTGGGGGAATAGGGAAAGGGGAATATGGGTATTCCGCACACAGTAGATTGCCCCTGTGTATTGACTTTTTAGGGGGTTCTCAAGGTGCCGCCTTATTTATTCAGGCAAATGTTATACAGAGTATATTATTGGGGGAAATTTAATAGGATAAGAGATTCAGAAAGTGAGAGATTTGGTAAGAAATCTCCAGTTTTTTTAAGGCGGCAATCATTTACACTTCAAAATCATACTGGTTTTGCAGTGTCAATGATTGCCACTTTAAAAAAAAACTGGAGATTTCTCACCAAGGGCGGGATGTATTAAAATACATCGCCGCCCCCCCGCCGCGATGCCGCCGCATATGTACTAACATATGCAGCTGGCATCGCGATGCGGTGACGGAGGCCCCCCGCGATACCTGTACTGTGGTGTGCGGGGGGTCTCCGTCACCTCCCAGCCGGCTTCTGCAGCATCCACGCCGGGGACAGCTAAGCAAGCTGTCCCCGGCTCTTCCTCCTCCCCCTGCAGCCGGAAGGACGTCCGGCTGCGTTGCTAGGGGGAGGAAGGGCTTACCTTCCGGGGTCCAGGAGGACCTGCAAGAAGGTAAGCCCAAGGGAGGGGGGAAAGGGGGGGTCGGCGAGGCGGCGGGTTGCGGCGACGCGGCGGGCGGCGAAAAGAAGCCCATAGGCTTCTATAGGGTATCGCCACCCAAAGGTGGCGATACCCTGCCCTGCGAAACCGCTGCGAACGGGTTTTAGTACATAGGAAAATGCGGTAAAACGGGGGTTTTACCGCATTTTCCCTTTAGTACATCTCGCCCCAAATCTCTCACTTTCTGAATCTCTCATCCTATTAAATATTTCCCATTGTATGGATCTTCTCTAGGGAATCTCACTTAACATTGTTATTTCTTGTGTGTATTGTTTCAGAAGAATTTCATCATATTTGATCAGAAACACAGAAAGACTTTGGTAACTGTGGCTTTAAGAACTGTGGATACTGAAGACTTGACAGCTGTGAACACTGAAAGACTTGGGGTAGCTGTAACATTAAGGGCTGCCAGCATCGGTGTAACCTCCAGAAGCAAAACAGACGACCATGAAGATAACAGCGACTGGACAGCGGGCACTGCAAGGCACAGGTGACTGCAACCGGACCAGCATAGCGAGAATAATCTCAGAGGCTCAGGACTGAAGCACTTAACACAGGTAAGCAACAAGAAGTATTGGCAATGAGGCCGAGCACCTGATTCCTTTTAAGAGAGAGGACTGCATCATTAGCACAGCACCTCAGGAGACTTGGTCTGATCTGGTCCCCAACATGGCGCCCCCCTGTACAGAGGACACCTGCTAAAACCAGAGTCAGCCGCATCCTGCACAAGCCACCAGAACCAGCACTAACCAGAAACATTGGCGAGATGGCACACGCTGCCACACCTAAGACTCAGTCTGTCGCCTCCTCCTGAGAAGCAGTGTGGTCAGCCCCGTCCTGCAATTCCACACGCCTTCATGTGCAACCCGCCGGATGCTCCTTGCTCCGGAGGGAAGCCTTTCGATATGTGACACACATCACCTACCTGGCCTTATTGTAACACAATGCTAATGCCTAGCCCACACATGTTTAAAAAAATGTTTTTTTTTTTTAAATGGCAAAAACTTCACATGGCATCTCACAATGCTTATAGTATATTATTAACGGCATCTATTGAGCATCATTTCAAAAAGGGATAGTTTATGGGCCTACATGAGGCTCAAGATAATGCCCCTTTATCAGTCATAAAATATTGTTTGTAAAGCACTGTATATGTTCAGTCCCACATAACCAGAAGTTCTTTTTGTGCCATGTCAAGAAATTTTAAACCCCAAAGAGATTATGGGCCTTATTCTGCTCACTCTCAGAGGCAAATTCCTTCTCAAATGGACAAAACCATGTGCACTGCAGGTGGAGCAGATGTAACATGTGCTGATAGAATTAGATTTGGGTGGGGTTTTTCTTCAAAGTGAGATCTATATTTCAGTGTAGAAATAAAGCAGTCAGTATTTTCCCTGCACAGAAACAAAATAACTCACCCAAAACTAACTGTCTCTGCACATGTTACATCTGCCCCCCCCCCCCTGCCGTGCACATGGTTTTGTCCATTTGAGAAGGAATTTGCCTCCTGAGAGTGAACCAGAATAAGGCCCTATGAGAGATGTTAGGGAGGTGTCTCAAGATACACTAGTTCACCTCATAAAGAATCCTGTGCCCATCTAGACTATCCCAACCCCTGCCCTCCTCTGAATCTACTGATAACGCCTAGGGTACTTATATGTTAGTTGGGCGCCCAATTAGCATACGGACGGAAACGTAGGAAAATCGCATTGCATCGCAATTTATAACCCTTAAACATAACGGTAAACGCTGAAATAATTGCACGCCAACACAAACTTGTAAATAAAATGTATGGCAACGCTTTACTTGAAAAATAGCTTGATTACTTGTATTTGCAAATGCAGACTAACACAAGAAACATAAAATTGATTAGCTAACACTTAAACAATAATTCTAAATCAAATCAAAATATAAACCTATAAAGGACAGTGATCAGCCATTAAACCTAATTTCATAGTTACCTCCAGCCCCCTGCTTGCCTGTTCTTCCTCAACTGCCGCCTCTTCCTTCTCTAACTCTGATATTTTAACCTTAATCACATTAATTAATTAATTACTCATAAGCATTGAGTCTTATTGGCAAGCTCTGCTTTCAATAATGATGTCATAATTAACCCAACACCCAACTTCCTTGTTACTAGGGAAAGATTCAGTGGCCTTGGGGTCTACGCATGTGTGACCCTGTTCTTATATTGTTGGCAAGTTTGTGGAGACTAGCTGGCTGTCCTTGCTCCACTATACTGTCAACATTGCATTCTTAAAGCTATGAAACCAAAAACAATTTTCTATAAGAAATCACTGTTCTGAATCTTCATCCATTTTATAATGTTTTTATGCAAGTCATAGTATACAAAATGGTTGCTGCTTCTAACAAACACCTGCTGCTTAGTGCAAAGGGTAGGCCTCATACGCCGTGGGTAGTACTAATGCCATCTGCATCAATAATAACAGTATTTAAGAGTGTAATAAAAGCAGAGAATTATTGATGCAGTAATTTCTGTTTTAACACTAGCTAGCGATAGTTACCTATAAGTGACTGATGCGTTCATTAACATATGGCATTGAGAAAGTTTAATCCAAAGGTGGGGGCACTGGAGTAGCTGCTGAGGGATGAGAATAGATGCAGAAAGGGTCCATTACATAAATTAGTGTCTGCATCAAACCTTTCTCACTTGACTCCTTTCATTATATGAGTCCTAGGGTGACATTTAATGGGATGTGATTTTAGTAAGTTTCTGAAATCATACATTATCGCATTTTCAGGATTTTTTTTAAAAAATGGATTATTTAATGGGATGGGAATTTGGGGGTGAAAAGTGCGATATGGTGCAATTTTTAGTCATGAAAATGTGCGATTTTTAGTTATGAAAAAGTGTGAATTAGCGGACATGGGCCCTTATTCAAATCTGATTGCAGTACAAATTAGTTTGGAGAATGGGCAAAACCATGTGCACTGCAGGTGGGGCAGATGTAACATGTGCAGACAGATTTGGGTGGGGTGGGGTGTGTTGAAGCTGAAATCTAAATTGCACTGTAAAAAAAATGCAGCCAGTATTTACCCTGCACAGAAACAAAATAACTCACCCAAATCTAACTCTCTCTGCACATGTTAAATCTGCCCCACCTGCAGTGCACATGGTTTTGAACATTTTCCAAACAAATTTATACTGCGATCAGATCTGAATAAGGGCCATGGTACATCGATTTTGTAGACATGGTAATGTGCATTTTATGTTAAAAAAAAAATTGGTAAAAAAAAGACTTGGTGTCCCCTCTCCTGAGCAAAACCAGTCCTGGGATCAGAAATTCAGGGGACAAAAAACATAAGGGATCCCCAGGATATCTAAAACCAGCACCAGGCTCAAGGGCCGGTCCTGGTTCCCAAAATATGGGGGACAAAATGACTAGGGTATTTTGGCAACCAGCACTGGGCACAAACAGCCAACAGGGTAATGCCACAGCCAGGGGAAATTTTTACATAAGTTCCCCTGGCCAAAGCATTGAACCTGTGGCTAGTCAGCCCAGAAAGGGACCCAGGAGGAGTGGGGACCCCACTAAAAGTGGTCCCCCCTCAACAGTGATCCATGCACAGGCTGAAGCCCAGGGCTGTCCCCGATGCCCCTGGGAAGGTGGGCATCGGCTGATAAATGGTAAAAATATATGAAACTATTATGTAATGTTGTGGAACTACCCCCATGCTGGGACTTGGAGAACCACAAGTATCAGCATGCAGGTCATTAAAGGCCTGCTGGGTTTTGTAGTTCCACAACATGACAAATACTAAAATAACATACACACACACTCGAACAATATGACTTTATTACATACTACATGCATTCACACATACAGATGGGGCTGGCTTCTTCACGCCAGCCCCGCCAGGGGGAGCGCGCGCACGAGACGCTCGCGCACCCCCTGGGCAACGAAGCCTGCCTCCGGTCCCCGACGCCTCTCCTGCCATCGCCGCCCGGAGCGCCCCCCCCTAACCCTGCCCGTATTCCTGAAGCGGAGACGGGCAGGGACACGCAGCATCCCCGCTGAGAGACTGCGACGCACGTGCGTGTGAGACAGACGCGCGTCCCAGTTCAGTGTAGCCCCTGCCACCGGCGCTCGCCAGCGGGGAGGGTCTGGCAAGCCCTGGCCAAGGATGGCAGGGGCTCCATCTGTACATTACCTATGGATTCCCACGAAGGCCTGTCCTCTTGTCCATGTAGAATCCAAATGAGTACCTGTTGATGGAAATTACACTCACCATATGGCTCACGGATCAATGGATGTCTTCTCTACCTGGCAGGACCCCTGTGAGAGAAGCCTGAATGATTGTTTACATTCATGCTCCAGCCACATGATGGGAGTTAGTCCCGCCCACCAGCCAATAAAGCGGCCTTTGGCTACTTCACCTGCAAATGCAGAAAAAACATAACTATTTCTGAACATGGGAACTAGCAAATGGTACTGGGTGAAGGAAAAACTTATTAAGTAGATAATATGCTGATTGTTTTCTTCAGTCTGTATTTTGACCCTTTACAGATATTTGCTATTCTAAATTCTACAATAAAACATACTTCCTGGTCATACCTCTCACAGTATAATGATAATGCTTCATTAACAGTATCATTATATTACATATAATAAAATATCAGGACTTTTACTTTGAACGTCATACTGATCAGGTCCAAACTGTTACCTGCCAGCTTTGGAATACGCCCATAGTACATTCTGTCCATGATCAACACGCTTCCTTTCTGCTGCAAAGCAAGTTGTTCCTCAGCTAACATCTCCAGCTTACCTAGAGGCACCCAAACTCATATTCCTTTCCACTGCCTTTTGTGGGGCACTCTTGGGTTCAGTATCAACAGCAATGACTCGAGAAAAGCCTGTCTAGGGTGCAGTGGAGACAGAGCCAGGTCTAATACTTGGTTGGACCTGGAATTTTGATGAAAATCAGTCCTAAGATACAGGTTTTAAGGATACTGTAGCACAAGTACTTATACCTCGTTTCCACTAAAATCCTAGGTCTAACCCAGTTGGAATCCATGTCACAGCCCGTTTCCACCATGGCTCCAACTCAGGTAATTCCTGGGTCAGCCTCTTTCACACTGCATCAGTTGGCAACTATGAGCCAGATCAAGCAATGCTTTTAATGGTATTAACGTGGGAGGACCTAGGTCATACATTTATACTGCCCCACTATACGAGCCTTCCCTGGTCCAACCCTGCCTGCTACCTGACTCAGGAATCCAGTGTTATTTAAGAGATCCTTTTTCAAGGGGGAGCAACCTGGGTTATCCTGGCAATACCCTGGGTAATTGTGGCAGTGGAATAGGGGTAATTAATAACCAGGTTTAAATTATAGCCTTTAAACCTGGACTGTTAGGTTGCTTGATGACCAAGTTTGAAAAACTTTGGCTTAGCCCCAATGGGAAGGATAATAATTATCAATAATAATTTTCTTTAATTCTCTCTGAATTAAAATTTCACAATGCTTTCCAGACCATTCATAGAACTTGATCTCGCAAACTCAATACTTTACACAAGAGCTTTGTATTTCTAAGTAGGAGGGTTATTCAGACCTGACAGCCCGGACGATAATAGAACAACTGCACATGCATACGGCTCATAGTACGCATGCATGAGGCCATCCTGCAAGGAAATACAGCACATTTTAAGTCACTAGCTGTATGCACGTTGATGCACGTTGATTGATAGGACGCTTGTGTTTTTGGGGGTGGTAACCATCCGTTTTCTTGGAGTAGAAGGAAAATGCAGATGTGCCCGCGCATTTGAAGGGAAGTCATGAGACGTCAGCTCCAGCCCCAAACACCCCGTTCCTTTTGCCGTGTATAGTAGGTCATGGGCTATGCACAGACTGCACACACAGGAATAATCATTCAATGGTAAGCGGGTTACATAGTTAATGAGGTAGAAAAAAAGAAAGATTGTCCATCAAATTAAACTTACATTTAATATCTGTGCCTAAATGAGTAATTTTATGCTAGACATCCACTGGTTTGTTGTCCACTTATCGCTGACCGGTCCCCCTAAGGTACACTACCCCGCGGTGCGTAACCCTGAATATTTTTTTCCGCTAGATACTGTTGACATATTATTGAGGTGTAATGGGAACTGCGGAGGATGTATTTAATATGCTGTATATGTCTCATTAATTTGATATTACATATTTTATAGCCCTAGTTCCTTATTTATTGTAGTATGTATTTGGTTGATGTCAAAATCCTTCCACAACTGATACATTGGGCAGTCAAGCAGCATCCATTTATTTTTATTGCTGATAATATTTCCCATCCGTCACACAATCTGCGAGGTGTAGTACAAAATGTCAACATGTTCTGATTGTGGACAATCATAATCTCGATGAGAATGGGTCATAGGGTCAATAGAACTTAGGTTGACATGGTCATTAGGTCCACATGGAAAAGGCCGACATTAGTTTTTCATGTTATTGGGGTGTCATCATGGATACCGTATAAGTGTACCGCGTCCCCTTGCATGGCTCACTTCACTTGGCACACTATTATATTGTCACTATATGCCCACTGAAGAAGAACAAGAATGAAAAACCACCTTTAAAAAAAACATGGAAAACTGTCAACCTTTTCCATGTCGACCTAATGCATGTGACAATGTCGAGCTAATGTGTGTTGACCTATTTCATGTGTCAACCTAGTGACTGTTGACCTAACGTGGTTGACCTAATGTTTGTAGACCTAGTGACTGCATCCCATCTCGACATGGACAAGAGGTCAAACATAATTTGGCATTCAAAAATTCAGTTCGGACATAGGGGGTGATTCAGGTTGGTTTGCAACAGCAAACTCCTTCTTTAATAGACAAAACCATGTGCACTGCAGGTGGGGATGATGTAACATGTGCAGAGATATTTAGATTTGGGTGGAGTTTGTACATCAAATTGAAATCTAAATTGCAGTGTAAGAATAAAGCAGCCATTATTTACCCTGCACAGAAACAAAATAACTCACCCAAATCTATCTCTCTCTGCACATGTTACATCATCCCCACCTGCAGTTCACATGGTTTTGTCCATTAACCTCTTAAGTGGTATGCCCGGAAATTTTCCGGGCTCAGCTGCGCTGCCGCAGCGGGCTGTCCCGGAAGATTTCCGGGCATACCACAAATATGAAATAGGTGTGCGCCAGTGGTGTCCAGGTGTGCACCACTGGCGCAGCACCTCTAGAGCCCCCCGTTGCACCCCCCAGCCCCCCCAATCACCTGTGCTCCGGCGATCGCACGCCAAAGCTGTTCTAACCCCTGCCGCTCCCCCAGCCTGTAGCCGCCAGCCTCCAGTCATTATGTCGCAGTGACGTAGGCGGTAGGCTCGGGGATGTTCGGGGCTGCTCGGGGGGACTCAGGAGCACTCAGGCGCCCGAGTCCTCCCGAGCCTCCACAAAACATCCTCGAGTCGCCTGTGTAATGACTGACAGGCGGCAGGGAGAAGTGGCGGCAGGGGAGCTCCGGTGTACTAACGCCGGAGCGAAGGTGAGGGGGGGGGAGGAGCAGCTAATGATCTGTGGTGGGTTTTGCTGGAGCAGGACAAACCCACCACTGAAGGGGTTAAAGAAGAAATTTGCTTTGGAAAACCAACCTGAATCACCCCCTTAATGTAGACATTGCATTGTGAATATCAGAAGTTGGCATTTCACCATGCGGTATTGCTTTGGCTAGGTGAGTATGCATAATCATAAATCTGTAACCCTAATCACAATTTAACCCTGACATCGTTATTTAGGAAATTCTACTTACAACATTCAGACCAAGTCAAAATTCTGAATATATACCCAGAGCCAGATTATTAAGGGCCTAATTCAGACCCATTCACTAGGCTGCTTACGGTCGCAGTCTAGCGAACTGGTAAATGCCAAAGGTAAATGCAAAACGACAACCCCTCCCCCTCCATGCGCCACTTGAATCCCTTCTCTAACATGCGTTGGGGTGAGAGTCCGGGAACAGAGTCGGATGACGGATGCAGGGCATCAGCAACAAACTGTGAAGGTATTTCAAGGTATCTTGTAATTCACTTAATTTCATGTTTGTAAAGCCTGGGATCAGGAAAATAAACCCTGAAACGTTGCTGAAGACCGCAGAGTCTACTTAACTATTGAAAGGCACTACAAAGTCCAGTGAGTACAGTACTATAGGAATATATATATATATATATATATATATATATATATATATTAGTCCAGGGACAGGCACCTCCACTTGCAATATGCTGGTAATCTTGGCTGGGTGCCCTCACTGTTTGTATGCACAGGAGACGGAGGGAGCGCGGCACTCTCAGCAAGTAATCACACATTAAGCAGCAGGGTTAAAGCCAATATTATATATATATATATATATATATATATATATATATATATATATATATATAGACAATCCAAATCTGCCGGCACTCAATGTATAAAGAAGTAAACAAGCAACGGGCCCCGGTGCCCAATGAAAAATTCATGCACAGACTCCAAAAAGAATGGCACTCCGGAGGCAAGAATACAGCATATAAAAAGCGTGTATTAGGAATTCAAGCTTTCGGGGTTTGATCCCCTTCGTCAGGATACACTACAGCAAAGAAACACCACACCAAACAAACATAAATACCTGATACCTGAAGTCCCTCCGCCCTCAGCCGTCCACTGCACAGGGAGCACGCAATCACCGCCGGAAGTCGGGTTCTAGTGACGTCATCGCACTGGGAGTGTGCTGAGGCGCCGTTGCTAGGCAACAGGCACCGCTTGCGTTTCACTCAGCGTCCATATCGCCACCATCCACGCTTCCTGGTAGCGTCAGCAGCCCTGCAGACAGGCAGAGAGGGGGACAAAAGCACATAATACATTATATATAAAAACAAACACAAAAGCAAACCAATGTGAGACATAATACATATAAAAGGAGAAGAAGAGAAAAACACAGAGAGAAATGCATACATATTAAAGTAACTGACGTGTAACAAAGCAGCAATCACTGATAGACATACTGTACTGCAATCACGTAACAGCATTCCAACATATTTTATCATTTAACCCATTAGGGTGAATTGTATTAAGTCTAAAGATCCAGCGTGATTCGGTGATAAGCAGGCGTTTAGCCCTATCACCGCCACGCAAAGACTCTTTGATGTGATCTATGATAAAATATTTGAGTGAGGACAGGGGGTGTCCTGCACTCTTAAAATGGCGTGCCACAGGCTGATCTACAGATCTACCAGACAAGGATAGATCTATAGCAGACCTGTGTAACGCCATCCTAGTGCGGAAGGATTGGGTAGTCTGACCCACATAATAGTGGCCACAGGGGCACATTAAAATGTAGACGACATACTCTGACCTGCATGTCAACACATGACGAATGTCATAGTGTTTGTCCAGATGAGGATGCTTAAAACTCCTACAGGGCACCAGGTATCTACACGTGGTGCAGTTATAACAGCTGTAGCAGCCAGGAGGTTTGGTGTACACATTAGGAGCTCTAGGAGCATTCATACCCGTGATGTCTGCTCTCACCAGACGATCACGAAGGTTACGACCTCGTTTGAAAGCTGCCAGTGGGCGTATCGTTTTAAGCACAGGTAAATCTGGATCATTTTTTATAATGGGCCAGAGGGCCTTGGTTGCGTATTGCAGAACCGGGCTTGCCACAGAATATGTGCTGGTCCATGGGAGTATGTTTTTAGTATTTTTGGGCCTGGTTTGAAGTAGATCCGTGCGAGCAGTGGAAAGAACTTGTTCTTTCTGCTTGAGTAGTAGCTCATAGTCGTAACCTCTAGCACAAAATTTGCTCACCAGATGATCCAATCTCTCGCTGATTAACCTGGCCACTCTCAACATCTGAGACCGAGGAAGGCCCCGTTTGAGAGCAGGGGGTGATGGCTGGAGGATAGCAGAAATGTGTTTCTGCCAACATCTTTATAATATACATCAGTTGACAATTTATTGTCAATAATTGACACAGCCACATCCAGGAATTGGGTGGTAACGGTATTACAAGAGTAAGTAAACTTAACAGTAGAATCCCTGGAGTTTACATCAGACATCAGCTTATCAAATGCCTCCTGTCCACCCGTCCATAGCACGAAGATGTCGTCTATGTAACGGGTGTACAGGAGTAAGTGCTTGTTGACCTCAGGGCAATTAAGGAACATTATATCTTCCTCGTAGAACATAAAAATATTAGCATACGAGGGTGCTACCGCGGATCCCATGGCGCACCCTCGCAGCTGCAGGTAATACCCGCCATCAAATAAAAAGAAATTACGTTCTAACGTAAGGCCCAGCAATTTAAGGAAAAGCCGATGATTGAAGGTCAAATTGTCCAGATGTTGGTTAAGAAACACTTCAACAGCCCTAAGGCCTCCACTGTGGGGTATCGATGTGTATAAACTTGATACATCTAAACAACACATGATCCTGCCAGGCGGAACACTCGGAATGTCCAGCAACAATTTTAAAAAGCTTGTTGTGTCCTTCAGAAAAGAAGATCGTAGACTCAGCAGAGGTTGTAGGATATGATCCAGCAGCTGTGACACAGGCTGATACAGAGAATTTCTTGCGGAAATTATAGGACGCCCCGGTGGTTTCCTGGCGTCTTTGTGTAACTTTGGCAAAGTATACAACACGGGCACCACCGGGGCTGCCGTGAGAATCCTATCACGGACTTTGGATGGTAACACACCCTCAAACACTGCTGTGGACAGTATTGAGGCTAGTTCCTTCTGGTATCTTTGAGTTGGATTACCTGGCAATTTACAGTAAACTGCTTCATCGGCAAGTTGTTTGTAGATTTCATCACGGTAATCATTGATGTTTTGTATCACGATGGCCCCGCCCTTGTCGGCGGGCCTAATCGTGATGTCATCATAACTACTAAGTTGTTTTAAGGCCACAGCTTCAGCAGTAGATAGATTTTTGGATATTATGCCAGGTGCTTGCACAAATCGATTCATCGAATCGTCTAATAACCTGCCAAAGGTTCTAATAGACGGATTGATAGATATCGGGTCAAATTTAGATCCCGATCTCTTTTGCGTGAAATCGTCAAAAATACCAGTAGAGGGAGGACTAGGTTTACTCTGAAAAAATTCCTTAAGACGCAATTTCCTCATAAACCTGTGGTGGTCACAGCGCCAGTCAAATGCGTCAAAAAAATTTGTGGGTACAAAAGAGAGTCCCTTTGTCAATACAGAAGTTTCAATAGGGGACAGAGTACGGCTGGACAGATTGAAAATCATGGTTTCTTGGTCCCTACCACGCGAGGGGGATTGCGCCTTATTTCGCTTGTTTTGTTGGCCCCTGCGGGTGGCCGGCCTCTTCTTCCCTTTGTTGAGGTAGAGGCTGCTTGGTCTAAAGGGACACTTTGTTGCTCGGTGGCATCATCCGATTCAGATACCCCAAAATCACTATCACTAGTGACATTGGTAGTGGCTTGGCGATTACGATATTTATGTTGCCACGGTTTACGTAGTCTCGGGCCACCTTCTGAGCGTTGGTTAGGGGGTTCACCCGTTAGCCAGCCATACACCCTATTTTCTTCATAGTCGGTATCAACTGTATGACGCTTATTACGTTTGAATTTTAAGAGGTCTCTTTTGTAGGTTTCACACTGTTGTTCCAGCTTTGCCATGCTGGCAGCGTTATTGGGGTCAAGCAGAGTCTTTTGATGTTCTACCTGAAAGGCAGCAATTTTATTCTTTACAATCTGGAGTTCTCTCCCAGACTCTTCAATAACAAGGACCATCAGGTCAAATGATGCCCGGTTGAGAATCCCGATCCACTTCCGGACAAAGGCCCTTATTCTGATCGGTGCGGCCCGATCAGAATATGCGGCCGCAACCGTGCAGGCGAATCCCCGCCTTCCATACGGATCGCCACCTGCCGTCCGTATGCGGATATGTGGCGATCCGCATGAAATTGGACGGGGATACGCCTCCTCCGTCTTGGGAGCAGCCCCTGCATTCGATGGTCGCCGAACATCGAATGCAGGGCCGCACGCTCCACCAGGTCCCGCAACACAAGACCACACGGACACTTGTCCGTGTGAAATCATGTATGGGGGCGGGCAGCTGACATCCGGCGATGTCAGATGCCCGCCCCGTACCCACGCGTCACGGCCTCATTACCATGCATACGCCCCGCGTTTGCATGGGAACGCCCATGAAACGCGGGGCGTATGCATAGGGTAATGAGGCTAAGTAGCCCCTCACGCCCCTCTACGCCCCCTGTGCGGCGTATAAAGAATCCGTGCGGCGAAATCGCCTGCACATGCGCAGAGTGACCTCTGCACATGCGCAGACGATCAACATCGGCGGTCCGTCCGCATGCGGGAATTTCCGCACCGATCAGAATAAGGGCCAAAGTCCGGGTTGTGCCTTCCTATAGTTGGAGTATTACGGATACGAAATCCTCGTGGTATTTTATGTGCACGAAAGTAATCTGATAAAGAAGATCCATGCAGATGGAAATCAACTTCACGTCTGCGCAGCTTGAACAGGTGGTGTTGTAATTCATCCATATTTTGTTCAGCTTGTGTCAGTGCGGGATCTTCCTCAAACAGAATATCATTGATTTGTGCTGCAGAATAAATAAAAGTTTCTCCAATGGAGATAGACAAGTTCTGACATCCAGTCAGATCTTGTGATGGCATTAACCCTGTGGGCTCCATGATGCTGTTGGGTATGGGCCAGGGATAAAGATGTAGGGGTGGCTGAGGCAAATATAAATGGTAAAACACAAAAAAAAGGAGTCCAGGTGCCTTGCAACACACCAATATGGAACAACTAGTGTCCCACAGCAGTAACACAGACAATCCAAATCTGCCGGCACTCAATGTATAAAGAAGTTCCTTAATTGTCCTGAGGTCAACAAGCACTTACTCCTGTACACCCGTTACATAGACGACATCTTCGTGCTATGGACGGGTGGACAGGAGGCATTTGATAAGCTGATGTCTGATGTAAACTCCAGGGATTCTACTATTAAGTTTACTTACTCTTGTAATACCGTTACCACCCAATTCCTGGATGTGGCTGTGTCAATTATTGACAATAAATTGTCAACTGATGTATATTATAAAGATGTTGGCAGAAACACATTTCTGCTATCCTCCAGCCATCACACCCCTGCTCTCAAACGGGGCCTTCCTCGGTCTCAGATGTTGAGAGTGGCCAGGTTAATCAGCGATCCGTTGCTGTTACCTGAGAGATTGGATCATCTGGTGAGCAAATTTTGTGCTAGAGGTTACAACTATGAGCTACTACTCAAGCAGAAAGAACAAGTTCTTTCCACTGCTCGCACGGATCTACTTCAAACCAGGCCCAAAAATACTAAAAACATACTCCCATGGACCAGCACATATTCTGTGGCAAGCCCGGTTCTGCAATACGCAACCAAGGCCCTCTGGCCCATTATAAAAAATGATCCAGATTTACCTGTGCTTAAAACGATACGCCCACTGGCAGCTTTCAAACGAGGTCGTAACCTTCGTGATCGTCTGGTGAGAGCAGACATCACGGGTATGAATGCTCCTAGAGCTCCTAATGTGTACACCAAACCTCCTGGCTGCTACAGCTGTTATAACTGCACTACGTGTAGATACCTGGTGCCCTGTAGGAGTTTTAAGCATCCTCATCTGGACAAACACTATGACATTCGTCATGTGTTGACATGCAGGTCAGAGTATGTCGTCTACATTTTAATGTGCCCCTGTGGCCACTATTATGTGGGTCAGACTACCCAATCCTTCCGCACTAGGATGGCGTTACACAGGTCTGCTATAGATCTATCCTTGTCTGGTAGATCTGTAGATCAGCCTGTGGCACGCCATTTTAAGAGTGCTGGACACCCCCTGTCCTCACTCAAATATTTTATCATAGATCACATCAAAGAGTCTTTGCGTGGCGGTGATAGGGCTAAACGCTGGATCTTTAGACTTAATACAATTCACCCTAAAGGGTTAAATGATAAAATATGTTGGAATGCTGTTACGTGATTGCAGTACAGTATGTCTATCAGTGATTGCTGCTTTGTTACACGTCAGTTACTTTAATATGTATGCATTTCTCTCTGTGTTTTTCTCTTCTTCTCCTTTTATATGTATTATGTCTCACATTGGTTTGCTTTTGTGTTTGTTTTTATATATAATGTATTATGTGCTTTTGTCCCCCTCTCTGCCTGTCTGCAGGGCTGCTCACGCTACCAGGAAGCGTGGATGGTGGCGATATGGACGCTGAGTGAAACGCAAGCGGTGCCTGTTGCCTAGCAACGGCGCCTCAGCACACTCCCAGTGCGATGACGTCACTAGAACCCGACTTCCGGCGGTGATTGCGTGGTCCCTGTGCAGTGGACGGCTGAGGGCGGAGGGACTTCAGGTATCAGGTATTTATGTTTGTTTGGTGTGGTGTTTCTTTGCTGTAGTGTATCCTGACGAAGGGGATCAAACCCCGAAAGCTTGAATTCCTAATACACGCTTTTTATATGCTGTATTCTTGCCTCCGGAGTGCCATTCTTTTTGGAGTCTGTATATATATATATATATATATATATATATATATATATATATTGTGAATGGTTTTTTTGGTGATGAAGCGCTGACACCTGCTCTTAAATAGCCCTATTCAGGGCTTTCTGCTCTCCAGGTAGCAGATTTATATGAAATGCACTTGTCCTTTTTTGGACCGCTGCTCCCCATTGTCAAGGTGGTACCCTATCCAAGGCACCCAGGGATTTCTGGAAGAGAAGAGAGGGACAGGGGGGCACCCAATAGTGCAATATCGCTTTTATTTTTAAAACATAGATTTAAAACAAGACGTTCTCTTTGTATAACTCGTACCAAGTTAATCAACTGAAGTGGGCTGGTTACCACTAGATTCAAAACATTCCCCTCTGGCAAACAGCATACACAGGATGTTTCAGTCACTGCTACAGTGTGGTTGTTTAACTCACGGGACCTTCTCAACTTAGCAGGTTCGGGGAACGCCGGCATCTCCGATCACTGCAGGTCAAGCTGGCGGCATGTGCTGGAAACCAGGAGCTTGGAAGCACGTCACGTTAGCCACGCCCCTACGCGTTTCGTCAGAGACTTCGTCTTCGTCAGAGACTTCGTTATATATATACACTTCGGACTGGAGCAGCACATCCGTCTGGTAGGTATAATGCGGTGCTCGCCCAAGGAACCCATGCATTGGCCAAAGTACAAAGACGACTGGTGGCGGCACACGCTACAAACAGAGTCAGAGTCACGTCATAGATGCCAACGTTTCGAAGCTTTTTTATTACGCTTCTTCTTCAGGACAAGATTAAAACACACTGATACAAAAAGCCAATATATACATACATACCTCCACGCCCACAGGAACCTATTCCCGCGCTTCACAAGCCAGGACACCGACATCATCAGTACCTGTCAGTAGCGTCAGCCAGTGCACACTGTGTGCAATGCCGGCGTCACTCATTGGGCCGATGCATGTCACGTGAGCGGCACAGAGCGGCGCGCTGGTTACCAGGCAACAGGGTTAGTGTACGGAAGCTAAACACTTTCAAAACAAAGATGATGTGATTGTGCAATAATATAAATCAAAACAAAAAAGCATTACATACAAAATAACCAAGTACATAAGCAAAATACAAACGTAACACCAATAGTGTATAAGTAAATAAAGGAATAAGGAAAAACAAAGGAATAAGGAAAACATAATCCAAGCAGACTCAGAGATTGCTACACTGTCAGAATAGAACAACAGTTTCAAGAGCAATAAAAGATATATACTAATCACACTCGAGACATCGTCACTATATAGCGTACATGATGAACGGGTGCAGAGAGCGCTCAGATGAAGCAATGTAATCCCACTGGGCCTTACATCTGAGCAGCTTCAAAGCATGATTGCCATGTCGCAGACTGCTTGGTACGTGGTCAATTATGATGTATTTCAAAGTGGGCATTGTATGTTTTGCAAGTAGAAAGTGACAGGCGACCGGTTGGTCACTCCATCCTGTCTCAAATGCTGCTTTAATAGAGGATCTATGTCCTGCCATCCTCTCACGGAGAGTCCGCTCAGTTTTTCCAACATAGTATAATCCGCAGGGACACATAATAAGGTATACTATAAAACGCGTCATGCAGGACACCCTATGCCGGATCTGATAGCACCTCCCACTGAAAGGATGGCAGAACGAGTCAGATATAGTTAGGGCTCGGCACGTAGTACAGCCGAGACAGGGAAAGCACCCAGGTCGTTGAGTCAAAAATTGCTCGCTCCCAGCTTGTTGTATGCGAGCCACATCGGTCTTAACTAAAAGATCTCTAATATTCCTCCCTCTAGTATAACATGGCATAATCGCACTGTCATCCAAATGAACAGATGGATCAGTCCGTACTATAGGCCAATTCGTCTTAACTATGCAGATAATGTCCGAACTCACGACATTATAATGATTAACCCAGGGTATTTTGCCAGAGGTATCTGCATCTTTAGTTTTATATGTGAGCAACTCACTGCGCTGCATGCTGAGTTTTTGCCACAATAAGAATTTCATAGTCATAACCTCTCTGGGCAAACCTTTCAACCATGATGTCAATCTGTCGCTCGGCTTCACCAGCGTCACTACAGATCCTCATGGCCCGCAAAAATTGGGAAAAGGGGAGACCAAACTTAAGAGACTTCGGATGGCAACTACTGGCATGTAGCACAGTGTTGCGATCCATTTCTTTACGGAACAATGTGGTTTTGATTGAATTGCCTTCAATCGAAACCAATACATCCAAGAAGGGCACGGATACAGGATTAACAGAAAAAGTCAGTTTGATAGGACTCTCTGTCAAATTATGCTTATTGATGATATCACAAAAATGCTCCTCACTGCCATTCCAAATCAGAAACAGATAGTCGATGTATCTGGTGTAGAAAACAATACAACCAGATACATCGACGTCCGCATAAAAAATGTCTCTTTCAACCATGAGCATATACGCATTGGCATACACCGGTGCGAAATTGCTGCCCATGGAACAACCGCTGATTTGGATGAAAAATTGGGCATCGTAAAGAAAATAATTATGGGTTAATGCCAGCTCAAGTAGACTCAACACAAATTGTATATCAGGTCCATTATAAACAGGGTTATCCACTAGTAATTTCTGCACAGCCGCCAATCCCCCCTCGTTGGGAATGACGGTGTACAGACTAGTGACATCAACGCTGCAAAGGAGAGATCCCACTGGAACATCATGAATGCCTGACAAATGGTTAATAAACAATGTGTTATCGAGAAGAAACCCAGGGCTGGCTTGAATGCAAGGCTGTATGAGGGCATCAATGTATGTAGCAACATTCTGGAAAAGCGAACCCCTGGCCGCGATAATCGGGCGACCAGGGGTTGCTTCCAATATTTTATGTATTTTAGGGAGCGTATAAAGCAGCTGTACAGTGGGAAAAGGCACAATAAGGGCATTTGCCAATTCAGTGGTAATCTGCCCCTAACTGACCGCATGCTGTAAAAGCTCCTCCAATTTAGCAGAAAAAATATCAGTTGGATCAGAATCAAGACGTTTATAAACATTAACATCAGACAGTTGCTGTAGAATTTCAACTTTATATTCAGCAAGGTCCTGCACTACTACGGCCCCACCTTTATCAGCGGGACGAATTATTATGTCCGTGTAAGAAGCCAAGTCCTTTAAGGCCTTTTGTTCACATCTAGATAAATTAGACCCAAAGTTCTTATACGGTAGGTCTGTGAGGACATCACTCTGGACTTAAGTGTCAATCATACGCGAAAAAGTTTTTATAGATGCATTATTTGAAACCGGATCAAAAGTTGATTTACCTTGCAGTCTTTTAAGTTTATGAAGCAAGAGAAAAAAGAGACTGTTATGTGGGGAGCGCACTGAAAAGAAAGGAATCTTAAAATATAACCTTTATTACTTTATGATTAATATTCCCCAATTTTACTATGTGGGAATTGTGGTTTTACAGCGAAAAATAGAGGTTAAAAACTTTTACATACAGACATATATACACACAATGTGCTCAAAGGAAGAAAATATAGTGTTTTAAAATCACACTCTGATCCAATTTTGAAAGATGTTTGTTTAATTTCTGCCAATGATGTTGTGTAACAAATATGTTCCCTTTTTAGTACATGTTTGTAACCGTGTGATGGGATTTCTGCTCAACTCAGATGTTTATAAGGGTTTTTACGGTGCCTGATGTCCTGTTAAGGTACATTTAAACCTCCATCCTTGGTTTATAATAAGTGAACACTTTTACACTAATTTGCTCAGATAGGACTTCTGTTGGAAGTACCTTTATTTTTGCACCACTTGATTATAACTGGTCTTTTGGTGCCACCTACTGGTGGTTGCTTATATTGCACTGTTTTTTAGTGTATTTAATCCAATAGGACTGATTTTAACAGTCAGACTATTGGTCAGAACAGGAGGTAATTCTCTTGAGGGGCAAGAAACAACCATTAACACACGGAATAAAGGGTATCTATGCTGTTATATTTGTACATTCAAGCAGGTATATTGCTCAGATGTACTGGTGTGCTCAGGTGGATGTATCCTGTGTAATATGGGACAGAGTGAAATTACACTTGTGCTGCCCTCAGGTACTTTTACATCTGTTTGGTTAACACCTGATAGGATACCAATGCCTAATTCACCCTAGGTGTTGTGTTATTCCTAACACCTGGGGGTCTTACTGGCGCACTGTTACACAATTATCACATTTCTCAAAAATACATTTTAGGCTAACAAAACATTTTAAATGGATACACAAGCCAACGCATGCATTTCACTGACTGACTCAGCTTTATCAAGGCGAACCTGATTGTCCCAGCTGACCAGCACTTTAGCCAGTTATCATCAGCCTGATGATAACTGGCTAAAGCCCAGTTGAAACGGCTGTCGGGACAGCCATTGTTGCTTTTTACTGCACATGGAATAAACTTCATACTTTCTTCACCTGTAATTCGCCTGAGTGCTGGTCTTCATCCTTCTACGGGGGGGTAAGTGTACTGCATTTCCTTAATACAGACTTGGCACCGGCAAGTACTCACAACCGTGGAGTGCCGTCCTGCAAACCCACCTATATATATATATATATATATATATATATATATATATATATATATATATATACTTACCCCCCCTTCTACAGGGGGGTAAGTGTAATATATATATATATATATATATATATATATATATATATATATATATATATAGAAAGAAAAAAGGAGGCGCACCATAGTGTAGTATTTAAAGTTTAAAAGTAGAAACTTTAGTGAAGCGATTAAAAACTCACACAAGTACAGGTGTTATAAGATATATAACACATAAGCGCATATTACAGGTATATCACCGCAAGACAGCTCTCAAACAATTTCGCGCTGCACTCTCAGCCTGGATCCCGGACCAGCCGCGTCACTGCGTTGCCGCGTCACGACCTCCGTCCTCCAGCTCCGCCCAAACGCGTTTCATCCTACGGGACTTCGTCAGTGGGTGAAACGCGTTTTGGCAGAGCTGGAGGACGGAGGTCGTGACGCAGCAATGCAGTGATGCAGCTGGGCCGGGATCCAGGCTGAGAGTGCAGCGCAAAATTGTTTGAGAGCTATCTTGCGGTGATATACCTGTAATATGCGCTTATGTGTTATATATCTTATAACACCTGTACTTGTGTGAGTTTTTAATCGCTTCAGTAAAGTTTCTACTTTTAAACTTTAAATACTACACTATGGTGCGCCTCCTTTTTTCTTTCTATGCATTTTACAGATTGGGCTGAGTTGGAAGGGCCCTAATAGGAGTGCAGCACTGCCTGATTTTATATATATCCTGGACATTCTCCTGCAGACATCAGCGCTTAAAGGATAAACTGGTTTTTGGATATATAGGGTTTATTAGCCCCCCCTCCCTTCCCTACGTCATTATTATTATTATTATTATTTTCTTCTCTTTTTTGCATTCTCCAAAATGTTGATATATTGAATATTAATGAAGAATATACCCTAAGACATCTGTATAGTGTGTAATATTTTTGTATATTATAACATTGTACAGGGGTGATACTACTTTGAATTGTACATTTCAAAGATATGGCTCAACTGGTGTATCCACAAGTAATCCCTATTTAAGGAAACCCACGGGAATATTAAAATAAAAATAAAAATAACATTATATGATCACCTATTCACATCAGAGTACCTTTTATTAGGGGACCATCGAATATAACATAAATAGTATCCACATATAGTCATTTAATGGACACATAATAATGAAAATTAATACATTTAGAATTAATAAAGAAAATTAATACATTTTGACACAATCTAGTTTAGTACATAGAATAGTCACTCTTCCCTTTAGCTGGGAATTGCGGGGAAGTAATTAATTAACACACCTCCAATAATTCCACTATAATTGATATAATACTTAATATAATATAAATAAATATAGAAATTATTTAGTGTTATTATAATACTTAATATAAATATAGAAACTATTTTTTAACATATTGCACGTTATCTAATTGAATAGTATAAATAGTGAACGCTGTTATAGTATTTGCACTAGGAACCATTAAACAGGGAATAGCGGGGAAACAATTAAACACACACATTAAAAATTCACTTAGTTTGACCATAGGGAACTATATACTAGAGAGAAACGGGGAAGGATTTAACGATGCACACATAGTAAACCTACACTACTGACACATATAAGTTAATTATTATACACCATTAGTACCATAGATATATTCTATGATAGCGATCCAAGCGCACTCACTGCGAGGATCGCGCTAATACAACTAATAGTTAAAATGTAAAAAATGAGGACAGCGATCTGAGCTGCGCCCTAACAAACATCCGCCCAGACAGGAAGTGGACAGGTGGAACGCACACGAGCTGGCGTGCGTTCCACCACTTTAGAGATAGCGATATTGGCACAAATGCTTATAGAATATTTATTTTCACCGATGGGGCATAGTGAATTAGAACTGATCTACTAGCCCTATAACATAGGTACTGTTTAAATAGACCATTAGCCTCAAATTGATAATTATTAATACCGGAAGTAAACCTGGGTGCTTTTCCCTATATATAGGCTTCAGTATTCACTAGGCAATCACTACCAGCCAGTGAAGGAGCTCTTGAAAAGTGTTACATTGTGGTGAGTCTGTATCTTTGTAATCCTTGTAGTTACTTTGTCTGAGTAACATCTTGTAACAGATTGTAATATATTGTTTATGAACTTATATGCACATTTTAAATAATGTAAAAGCACAAATAAATGCATAGTTTAAATTCGATTTATGTAAAGAAAATGGCAACTTTAATTAGATTGCCCTTTTTTCCCAAATGTTATTTATATGAAAAAATCTCAAAGGATGTAAAAGTGCAAGCAAATGTATTGGAAAATTTATTATTAAAAATTATATCATCCCTCTCCCCTAAAAAATGGTTTAAGGTGAATCACCAACATATCCATTTTTTTAGGAGAATTTCTTGAGGAAACAAGTGCTCCCTCTGTCTGGTGGGAATTAATTATCCTACGCTAACACGGTATGTTTATATCTACCCCTTCTACCTTGAATAGTGGCCTATATTCCCTTGCCAAGTTGATAAAAAATGAAAAAATTCATTTATTTTTATTTTTAGATTGAGTTTTTACATTTCCTGACAATCGTTATATCTCATCTATGTAAGGCTGGTGGAGCCTTTTTCCATCACACATATTGGTACGTAATCATTTTATCCGCGCCCCCCCCCCCTCTTCATTTGAAATTATTCTTTGAAATTATTCATTGTGGTAATTGTCATAATTGTTATATAGAAATGGAGTGATCCTACAATTAAAGGACCATATTCATTCATACTGGACCACAAGAATTCTGCACGTTAATGCACCTTATAATCGGTATGTCTGACACAATTGGTTAAAAAACCGACCCATTGACTAATTGATACCATATTGACTAATTGATACCATATTTTGTTATTCAGAATCATCTTCAAAACAAAAATTATCTACTAAATAGATCCTGCGTTTACATAACGGAGTCAAACACTACTGGTGGGTAAAAATTGTATAAGATGATCTATCCCATCCCAATTACAAATGTTATTCCTAATTGACTAATTTATATATGGTTACCCAAGATCACAACCAGTACCTCCAGCATCCACAGACCTGATATCATCTAAACTTTACGGAATCTTCCCCCTAAACCTTCCTAACAGGGGTAGGTTTTAATATTAATAAAAATAACTCATTTGAATATTAATAATATGGGCCTTAGATTAATTAAATTTAATTAAATCTAATTATTTGCAGACCTTAACCTCCTATATTATCCGTGGATCTACACCTACATCGTGTTACTAAGCTTGTTTATCGGCCCAAACCCCATATATGGGTATGTAGTCTGGACTGAACGCCAGCCTCTCTTTTTCCATTTTTTCACCCTCTTGCTTGCTCTTCGTGTTGCTTTTGTCCAAAATTGTAATTTATGGTTATTTTAATGATTTTAGATTTTACTTTGTACGAGTACTAAAAGTTGACCAAACCACATACTTGAGAATCTTATTGGTATGTATCTCAAATTAAAAGTTGTATCTGCCATTTGGATAAACAAGATGATGAAATTCATAACTGATTAGTACATCCCTTTTTTCTTTCTGTACCACCTATAGTTTTTACCCCTGATGAAGTCGTTCTGACGAAACGCGTTGGGTTTCAATAAAGAACTTTTTTATACCTTGAACAGATTGGCACGTCTTATTCGGAAAAGGGACAAAGATCAACTGTCATTACAAAAATTGTATCAGTATTGTATGTTGCATTGAAGTAACTAGGTGGTACACTAATCAGCGCTCTCCAATAGAAACCCCCCCTTTCTAAATCTCTTGTTTGACTCCCACTAACAGGGGAGTCCTATCGGAGCAGCAGCAGATTATTGTTAGCGCAAAACGAGGTCCATACTGTATTTCTGTGTTAGTAATTGACTGTTAGAGGCCCTCGTGTGCAGCTTATAATCTAACATCCCATTTGTTTCACAAAAATAAGGCATTATGCCAATTTTTAAAGATAGAACCAAACGCTTACAAAGAGTGAAAAATATTTTTTCAGAAGAAGAGCAAGCAATACAGTTCGATGAAGAGGATTATTACTGTTATCTTAATGTCTTGGAGAAATTAGCGGTTAAAGAGGTCAAAGGATGGTACGACATCATGACCCTTGAGAAGTATATTGAAGTAGGACGTGTACCTCGAGGTCTAAGGATCCAAAAAACACCTACCTTAGGTGGAGGTAGTGAAGCGTTCATGAGTAACTGGAATGCCATCCTGGACGAATGCTCAAGGAAATTAATTTCCTTGATCATTTCTGAAAGGAAAAAGGAAGTCTCAAAAATCGAAGATGAGATCAACAAGATCGAAAAAGCTCTAGAGAAATTCGATAACAGTGAAGAACTAAAAAGGGACATTATTGACTTACAACAAAAAGTTGAAAATTTGGAGAATGAAGTCATTTAAAAAAAACAGAAAAAATTCCTAAGGGACAGAAACGACTACATTAGTGGACAAGTCCACAATTGGAATAATCAAGAAAGAAGAATTGAGCATAATAATGCCAACCAACGTTTCGATCGTAGACAATATAATGTAAGACCTAGGTGGAATGAAGATCAAAAACAGAACCAACTAGATCAAGACCGCTATAGAGGTGATCGCTACAGGGCTGACCAAAGACAAAACAGAGAGTACTCTCCAAAATTCAAATATGAGAGAAAACAAACAAGTTCTTACAACAACAGCAACTTCCGCAATAGGATCCCATCTTATCAGGGTAGACAAAGAAACAGATACCCGTCATTTAAGAACAGATACGATACCCTGAGATCACCATCCCCAGGAACACATAACACCAATCCATCTCACCATTTTTTAGAACTAAAGAAGGACAACGCACGTTCGTTCATCCACAGGAGAGAAGAATTACACACTCGGTTAGATTCCCCTCAAGGGAGAAAACGAAGCCTCCGTGGAGAAGACGAGGTAGAAGAGGAGGAAGAACTAAGCCCAAAACGAAGCCGAGGACAGACACAACCACAAGGAGCTCAGAGACAGGGGTTGTTAACCTCAGCGAGAGGGAATTACAGCCTTCTCAAGTCTCGTTACTAGAAAAAGGGTTAAAATTTGCTCCAGATTTACATTTGAACAAATTCGATCTGTTCATAGATCTAAATAAGTTTACGAGAAATCTGACACTGCAACAACACTTCTTAAAAAACCCTACAATTCCAGCTATCACCCCTACTGAAGCCCCGACGGTGTCAGTAAAATCGAAGTACTACCCGGTGGAATCGCGCGGTAGCTACATTGACGTGTTTTATGATTCCGTTAATGAAGACTTTAAAAAGATTAAAGAAACTAATCTGAAGTATAAGAGCAACCTCAACCCTCAGGAAATTCGTGCTATGAAGGATTTAAAGAAGAACGAACAATTGGTTATAAAAAGTGCCGACAAAGGGGGAGCAGTAGTTCTCCAATCAAGAGATGCTTACATTTCAGAAGCTAATCGTATTCTATATGACGGAGTAACCTATGAGGAGCTGGTTGAAGATCCGACTGTGAAATTCCAAGAAGAACTTTATGTATTACTTAGAGGAGCCCTTAATGACCAAACCATCAACAAAAAAGAATTTGAATACATGTACCCTAAATTTCCAAGAATTCCTTTGTTTTATCATTTACCAAAGATACACAAAGGTAAATACCCACCTCCAGGAAGACCGATTGTAGCAGGCATTGATTCTGTCTCTTCCAACCTTTCACACTTCATAGACTTGAAGTTACAACCGTACGTCTTGAAGAATCAATCACATCTAAAAGATTCCACCAGCGTTTTATCAAAACTTAAAGATAAGGTTTGGACAGATAATATGTTCTGGTTAACAATCGATGTTGAATCACTTTATCCTTCAATACCGCATACAAGTGGGGTGGAAGCCATCAGAAAGATCCTAACAGAAGATACAACGGTCACATCAAAAATGAGCAAGTTCATTTTAGACAGTATCCGCTATATCCTTACCCATAACTATTTTGAATTTGGAGGGAAGTTCTATCGCCAAACCCATGGAACCGCTATGGGTACAAAATTTGCACCATCTTATGCCAATCTGGTGATGGCCGTGTGGGAGGAGCAGCTTATCTACCAGTCCGAATTTTATCCAAAAATAGGATTCTATCAACGTTACATAGACGACCTACTACTGATCTGGCAGGGTGACCCATCAGAAATTGACAGCTTTATGGCTCACTTACATAACAACCTGTTTGGCTTCAAATTCACATTTAAGATGAATAAAGAAACCATGGACTTCCTCGACCTGGTACTAATGGGCATACCAGGACAAAAGATCACGACTAAGACCTATTTCAAGGAGGTCGATGCGAATAGCTTTATTCCACAAACAAGCTGCCATTTACAAAGATGGAAGGAAGATGTCCCATACACCCAATTCCTTCGATTGAGAAAAAACTGCAGCAGCGACGCTGACTATTGGAGCCAGTCTGAAACCCTTGAAAAAAGATTCATCGAAAGAGGATATAACCCTCTGAAACTAAAAGAAGCACAATGTAAAGCTTATAATCGGAAGAGAGAAGACCTGATAAGCAATACACGAGGCATGAAAAACCTCTCAGATAACAAAGTTAGACCATTTGTTACACAGTTTAATAGAGAGAACATCCAAGTCAAAAAAGTGTTGGAAAGACATTGGGATATCCTATTAAAGGACCCAATATTGGGACCCACCCTCCCTAAAAAACCGCTTGTGACATTTCGAAGAGCTACCAACTTGAAAAGTATTTTGGCTCCGAGCAAACTCAGAGACATAGCTCCAAAACCTCCGGAGAATCAGATCTTTCTAAGCACACTCAATCGCTGCATACCTTGCAATAAATGCATTTGTTGCAGATACATGGACAAAAAATCGTTCAGCCACAAAACAAGTATACATAAAAACTACAAATTGAATGCCAGTTGTACATGCCTAACCACATATGTAGTCTACAAAATCGTCTGTGGATGTGGCTTGGTATATATAGGAAAAACCAAAAGACCATTAAAAATTCGCATACAAGAACATATGCGGAATATTAAAAATAAATTCATGCTGCATAGTCTCTCAAGACATTTCCTTGAAAAGCACAATTCTAAAATAGAAAAAGACAATTTCAGTTTCACAATAATTGAGCATATTAAAATAGATCCAAGAGGTGGAGACCGAGAACTGAAGTTGGCCAAACAGGAAAGTTATTGGATCTATGTGTTAGACTCGTTGATCCCAAAAGGATTGAACGAGAACATAGACATAGTCTCATTTTTGTAAGATACTGTGATACCATCTTCTAACTAACCAGGTTCCTAAAAAACTTGTCCCACAATGTTAAAACATGTAAAAACAAGTAAAATTAAAGTATGCCCCCATATGGAAGGGTTTTTTAGCCCCCCCTCCCTTCCCTACGTCATTATTATTATTATTATTATTTTCTTCTCTTTTTTGCATTCTCCAAAATGTTGATATATTGAATATTAATGAAGAATATACCCTAAGACATCTGTATAGTGTGTAATATTTTTGTATATTATAACATTGTACAGGGGTGATACTACTTTGAATTGTACATTTCAAAGATATGGCTCAACTGGTGTATCCACAAGTAATCCCTATTTAAGGAAACCCACGGGAATATTAAAATAAAAATAAAAATAACATTATATGATCACCTATTCACATCAGAGTACCTTTTATTAGGGGACCATCGAATATAACATAAATAGTATCCACATATAGTCATTTAATGGACACATAATAATGAAAATTAATACATTTAGAATTAATAAAGAAAATTAATACATTTTGACACAATCTAGTTTAGTACATAGAATAGTCACTCTTCCCTTTAGCTGGGAATTGCGGGGAAGTAATTAATTAACACACCTCCAATAATTCCACTATAATTGATATAATACTTAATATAATATAAATAAATATAGAAATTATTTAGTGTTATTATAATACTTAATATAAATATAGAAACTATTTTTTAACATATTGCACGTTATCTAATTGAATAGTATAAATAGTGAACGCTGTTATAGTATTTGCACTAGGAACCATTAAACAGGGAATAGCGGGGAAACAATTAAACACACACATTAAAAATTCACTTAGTTTGACCATAGGGAACTATATACTAGAGAGAAACGGGGAAGGATTTAACGATGCACACATAGTAAACCTACACTACTGACACATATAAGTTAATTATTATACACCATTAGTACCATAGATATATTCTATGATAGCGATCCAAGCGCACTCACTGCGAGGATCGCGCTAATACAACTAATAGTTAAAATGTAAAAAATGAGGACAGCGATCTGAGCTGCGTCCTAACAAACATCCGCCCAGACAGGAAGTGGACAGGTGGAACGCACACGAGCTGGCGTGCGTTCCACCACTTTAGAGATAGCGATATTGGCACAAATGCTTATAGAATATTTATTTTCACCGATGGGGCATAGTGAATTAGAACTGATCTACTAGCCCTATAACATAGGTACTGTTTAAATAGACCATTAGCCTCAAATTGATAATTATTAATACCGGAAGTAAACCTGGGTGCTTTTCCCTATATATAGGCTTCAGTATTCACTAGGCAATCACTACCAGCCAGTGAAGGAGCTCTTGAAAAGTGTTACATTGTGGTGAGTCTGTATCTTTGTAATCCTTGTAGTTACTTTGTCTGAGTAACATCTTGTAACAGATTGTAATATATTGTCTATGAACTTATATGCACATTTTAAATAATGTAAAAGCACAAATAAATGCATAGTTTAAATTCGATTTATGTAAAGAAAATGGCAACTTTAATTAGATTGCCCTTTTTTCCCAAATGTTATTTATATGAAAAAATCTCAAAGGATGTAAAAGTGCAAGCAAATGTATTGGAAAATTTATTATTAAAAATTATATCATCCCTCTCCCCTAAAAAATGGTTTAAGGTGAATCACCAACATATCCATTTTTTTAGGAGAATTTCTTGAGGAAACAAGTGCTCCCTCTGTCTGGTGGGAATTAATTATCCTACGCTAACACGGTATGTTTATATCTACCCCTTCTACCTTGAATAGTGGCCTATATTCCCTTGCCAAGTTGATAAAAAATGAAAAAATTCATTTATTTTTATTTTTAGATTGAGTTTTTACATTTCCTGACAATCGTTATATCTCATCTATGTAAGGCTGGTGGAGCCTTTTTCCATCACACATATTGGTACGTAATCATTTTATCCGCGCCCCCCCCCCCTCTTCATTTGAAATTATTCTTTGAAATTATTCATTGTGGTAATTGTCATAATTGTTATATAGAAATGGAGTGATCCTACAATTAAAGGACCATATTCATTCATACTGGACCACAAGAATTCTGCACGTTAATGCACCTTATAATCGGTATGTCTGACACAATTGGTTAAAAAACCGACCCATTGACTAATTGATACCATATTGACTAATTGATACCATATTTTGTTATTCAGAATCATCTTCAAAACAAAAATTATCTACTAAATAGATCCTGCGTTTACATAACGGAGTCAAACACTACTGGTGGGTAAAAATTGTATAAGATGATCTATCCCATCCCAATTACAAATGTTATTCCTAATTGACTAATTTATATATGGTTACCCAAGATCACAACCAGTACCTCCAGCATCCACAGACCTGATATCATCTAAACTTTACGGAATCTTCCCCCTAAACCTTCCTAACAGGGGTAGGTTTTAATATTAATAAAAATAACTCATTTGAATATTAATAATATGGGCCTTAGATTAATTAAATTTAATTAAATCTAATTATTTGCAGACCTTAACCTCCTATATTATCCGTGGATCTACACCTACATCGTGTTACTAAGCTTGTATATCGGCCCAAACCCCATATATGGGTATGTAGTCTGGACTGAACGCCAGCCTCTCTTTTTCCATTTTTTCACCCTCTTGCTTGCTCTTCGTGTTGCTTTTGTCCAAAATTGTAATTTATGGTTATTTTAATGATTTTAGATTTTACTTTGTACGAGTACTAAAAGTTGACCAAACCACATACTTGAGAATCTTATTGGTATGTATCTCAAATTAAAAGTTGTATCTGCCATTTGGATAAACAAGATGATGAAATTCATAACTGATTAGTACATCCCTTTTTTCTTTCTGTACCACCTATAGTTTTTACCCCTGATGAAGTCGTTCTGACGAAACGCGTTGGGTTTCAATAAAGAACTTTTTTATACCTTGAACAGATTGGCACGTCTTATTCGGAAAAGGGACAAAGATCAACTGTCATTACAAAAATTGTATCAGTATTGTATGTTGCATTGAAGTAACTAGGTGGTACACTAATCAGCGCTCTCCAATAGAAACCCCCCCTTTCTAAATCTCTTGTTTGACTCCCACTAACAGGGGAGTCCTATCGGAGCAGCAGCAGATTATTGTTAGCGCAAAACGAGGTCCATACTGTATTTCTGTGTTAGTAATTGACTGTTAGAGGCCCTCGTGTGCAGCTTATAATCTAACATCCCATTTGTTTCACAAAAATAAGGCATTATGCCAATTTTTAAAGATAGAACCAAACGCTTACAAAGAGTGAAAAATATTTTTTCAGAAGAAGAGCAAGCAATACAGTTCGATAAGGAGGATTATTACTGTTATCTTAATGTCTTGGAGAAATTAGCGGTTAAAGAGGTCAAAGGATGGTACGACATCATGACCCTTGAGAAGTATATTGAAGTAGGACGTGTACCTCGAGGTCTAAGGATCCAAAAAACACCTACCTTAGGTGGAGGTAGTGAAGCGTTCATGAGTAACTGGAATGCCATCCTGGACGAATGCTCAAGGAAATTAATTTCCTTGATCATTTCTGAAAGGAAAAAGGAAGTCTCAAAAATCGAAGATGAGATCAACAAGATCGAAAAAGCTCTAGAGAAATTCGATAACAGTGAAGAACTAAAAAGGGACATTATTGACTTACAACAAAAAGTTGAAAATTTGGAGAATGAAGTCATTTAAAAAAAACAGAAAAAATTCCTAAGGGACAGAAACGACTACATTAGTGGACAAGTCCACAATTGGAATAATCAAGAAAGAAGAATTGAGCATAATAATGCCAACCAACGTTTCGATCGTAGACAATATAATGTAAGACCTAGGTGGAATGAAGATCAAAAACAGAACCAACTAGATCAAGACCGCTATAGAGGTGATCGCTACAGGGCTGACCAAAGACAAAACAGAGAGTACTCTCCAAAATTCAAATATGAGAGAAAACAAACAAGTTCTTACAACAACAGCAACTTCCGCAATAGGATCCCATCTTATCAGGGTAGACAAAGAAACAGATACCCGTCATTTAAGAACAGATACGATACCCTGAGATCACCATCCCCAGGAACACATAACACCAATCCATCTCACCATTTTTTAGAACTAAAGAAGGACAACGCACGTTCGTTCATCCACAGGAGAGAAGAATTACACACTCGGTTAGATTCCCCTCAAGGGAGAAAACGAAGCCTCCGTGGAGAAGACGAGGTAGAAGAGGAGGAAGAACTAAGCCCAAAACGAAGCCGAGGACAGACACAACCACAAGGAGCTCAGAGACAGGGGTTGTTAACCTCAGCGAGAGGGAATTACAGCCTTCTCAAGTCTCGTTACTAGAAAAAGGGTTAAAATTTGCTCCAGATTTACATTTGAACAAATTCGATCTGTTCATAGATCTAAATAAGTTTACGAGAAATCTGACGCTGCAACGACACTTCTTAAAAAACCCTACAATTCCAGCTATCACCCCTACTGAAGCCCCGACGGTGTCAGTAAAATCGAAGTACTACCCGGTGGAATCGCGCGGTAGCTACATTGACGTGTTTTATGATTCCGTTAATGAAGACTTTAAAAAGATTAAAGAAACTAATCTGAAGTATAAGAGCAACCTCAACCCTCAGGAAATTCGTGCTATGAAGGATTTAAAGAAGAACGAACAATTGGTTATAAAAAGTGCCGACAAAGGGGGAGCAGTAGTTCTCCAATCAAGAGATGCTTACATTTCAGAAGCTAATCGTATTCTATATGACGGAGTAACCTATGAGGAGCTGGTTGAAGATCCGACTGTGAAATTCCAAGAAGAACTTTATGTATTACTTAGAGGAGCCCTTAATGACCAAACCATCAACAAAAAAGAATTTGAATACATGTACCCTAAATTTCCAAGAATTCCTTTGTTTTATCATTTACCAAAGATACACAAAGGTAAATACCCACCTCCAGGAAGACCGATTGTAGCAGACATTGATTCTGTCTCTTCCAACCTTTCACACTTCATAGACTTGAAGTTACAACCGTACGTCTTGAAGAATCAATCACATCTAAAAGATTCCACCAGCGTTTTATCAAAACTTAAAGATAAGGTTTGGACAGATAATATGTTCTGGTTAACAATCGATGTTGAATCACTTTATCCTTCAATACCGCATACAAGTGGGGTGGAAGCCATCAGAAAGATCCTAACAGAAGATACAACGGTCACATCAAAAATGAGCAAGTTCATTTTAGACAGTATCCGCTATATCCTTACCCATAACTATTTTGAATTTGGAGGGAAGTTCTATCGCCAAACCCATGGAACCGCTATGGGTACAAAATTTGCACCATCTTATGCCAATCTGGTGATGGCCGTGTGGGAGGAGCAGCTTATCTACCAGTCCGAATTTTATCCAAAAATAGGATTCTATCAACGTTACATAGACGACCTACTACTGATCTGGCAGGGTGACCCATCAGAAATTGACAGCTTTATGGCTCACTTACATAACAACCTGTTTGGCTTCAAATTCACATTTAAGATGAATAAAGAAACCATGGACTTCCTCGACCTGGTACTAATGGGCATACCAGGACAAAAGATCACGACTAAGACCTATTTCAAGGAGGTCGATGCGAATAGCTTTATTCCACAAACAAGCTGCCATTTACAAAGATGGAAGGAAGATGTCCCATACACCCAATTCCTTCGATTGAGAAAAAACTGCAGCAGCGACGCTGACTATTGGAGCCAGTCTGAAACCCTTGAAAAAAGATTCATCGAAAGAGGATATAACCCTCTGAAACTAAAAGAAGCACAATGTAAAGCTTATAATCGGAAGAGAGAAGACCTGATAAGCAATACACGAGGCATGAAAAACCTCTCAGATAACAAAGTTAGACCATTTGTTACACAGTTTAATAGAGAGAACATCCAAGTCAAAAAAGTGTTGGAAAGACATTGGGATATCCTATTAAAGGACCCAATATTGGGACCCACCCTCCCTAAAAAACCGCTTATGACATTTCGAAGAGCTACCAACTTGAAAAGTATTTTGGCTCCGAGCAAACTCAGAGACATAGCTCCAAAACCTCCGGAGAATCAGATCTTTCTAAGCACACTCAATCGCTGCATACCTTGCAATAAATGCATTTGTTGCAGATACATGGACAAAAAATCGTTCAGCCACAAAACAAGTATACATAAAAACTACAAATTGAATGCCAGTTGTACATGCCTAACCACATATGTAGTCTACAAAATCGTCTGTGGATGTGGCTTGGTATATATAGGAAAAACCAAAAGACCATTAAAAATTCGCATACAAGAACATATGCGGAATATTAAAAATAAATTCATGCTGCATAGTCTCTCAAGACATTTCCTTGAAAAGCACAATTCTAAAATAGAAAAATACAATTTCAGTTTCACAATAATTGAGCATATTAAAATAGATCCAAGAGGTGGAGACCGAGAACTGAAGTTGGCCAAACAGGAAAGTTATTGGATCTATGTGTTAGACTCGTTGATCCCAAAAGGATTGAACGAGAACATAGACATAGTCTCATTTTTGTAAGATACTGTGATACCATCTTCTAACTAACCAGGTTCCTAAAAAACTTGTCCCACAATGTTAAAACATGTAAAAACAAGTAAAATTAAAGTATGCCCCCATATGGAAGGGTTTTTTAGCCCCCCCTCCCTTCCCTACGTCATTATTATTATTATTATTATTATTATTATTTTCTTCTCTTTTTTGCATTCTCCAAAATGTTGATATATTGAATATTAATGAAGAATATACCCTAAGACATCTGTATAGTGTGTAATATTTTTGTATATTATAACATTGTACAGGGGTGATACTACTTTGTATTGTACTCTTTAAAGATATGGCTCAACTGGTGTATCCACAAGTAATCCCTATTTAAGGAAACCCACGGGAATATTAAAATAAAAATAAAAATAACATTATATGATCACCTATTAACATCAGAGTACCTTTTATTAGGGGACCATCGAATATAACATAAATAGTATCCACATATAGTCATTTAATGGACACATAATAATGAAAATTAATACATTTAGAATTAATAAAGAAAATTAATACATTTTGACACAATCTAGTTTAGTACATAGAATAGTCACTCTTCCCTTTAGCTGGGAATTGCGGGGAAGTAATTAATTAACACACCTCCAATAATTCCACTATAATTGATATAATACTTAATATAATATAAATAAATATAGAAATTATTTAGTGTTATTATAATACTTAATATAAATATAGAAACTATTTTTTAACATATTGCACGTTATCTAATTGAATAGTATAAATAGTGAACGCTGTTATAGTATTTGCACTAGGAACCATTAAACAGGGAATAGCGGGGAAACAATTAAACACACACATTAAAAATTCACTTAGTTTGACCATAGGGAACTATATACTAGAGAGAAACGGGGAAGGATTTAACGATGCACACATAGTAAACCTACACTACTGACACATATAAGTTAATTATTATACACCATTAGTACCATAGATATATTCTATGATAGCGATCCAAGCGCACTCACTGCGAGGATCGCGCTAATACAACTAATAGTTAAAATGTAAAAAATGAGGACAGCGATCTGAGCTGCGCCCTAACAAACATCCGCCCAGACAGGAAGTGGACAGGTGGAACGCACACGAGCTGGCGTGCGTTCCACCACTTTAGAGATAGCGATATTGGCACAAATGCTTATAGAATATTTATTTTCACCGATGGGGCATAGTGAATTAGAACTGATCTACTAGCCCTATAACATAGGTACTGTTTAAATAGACCATTAGCCTCAAATTGATAATTATTAATACCGGAAGTAAACCTGGGTGCTTTTCCCTATATATAGGCTTCAGTATTCACTAGGCAATCACTACCAGCCAGTGAAGGAGCTCTTGAAAAGTGTTACATTGTGGTGAGTCTGTATCTTTGTAATCCTTGTAGTTACTTTGTCTGAGTAACATCTTGTAACAGATTGTAATATATTGTCTATGAACTTATATGCACATTTTAAATAATGTAAAAGCACAAATAAATGCATAGTTTAAATTCGATTTATGTAAAGAAAATGGCAACTTTAATTAGATTGCCCTTTTTTCCCAAATGTTATTTATATGAAAAAATCTCAAAGGATGTAAAAGTGCAAGCAAATGTATTGGAAAATTTATTATTAAAAATTATATCATCCCTCTCCCCTAAAAAATGGTTTAAGGTGAATCACCAACATATCCATTTTTTTAGGAGAATTTCTTGAGGAAACAAGTGCTCCCTCTGTCTGGTGGGAATTAATTATCCTACGCTAACACGGTATGTTTATATCTACCCCTTCTACCTTGAATAGTGGCCTATATTCCCTTGCCAAGTTGATAAAAAATGAAAAAATTCATTTATTTTTATTTTTAGATTGAGTTTTTACATTTCCTGACAATCGTTATATCTCATCTATGTAAGGCTGGTGGAGCCTTTTTCCATCACACATATTGGTACGTAATCATTTTATCCACGCCCCCCCCCCTCTTCATTTGAAATTATTCTTTGAAATTATTCATTGTGGTAATTGTCATAATTGTTATATAGAAATGGAGTGATCCTACAATTAAAGGACCATATTCATTCATACTGGACCACAAGAATTCTGCACGTTAATGCACCTTATAATCGGTATGTCTGACACAATTGGTTAAAAAACCGACCCATTGACTAATTGATACCATATTGACTAATTGATACAGGTTGAGTATCCCTTATCCAAAATGCTCGGGACCAGGAGAATTTTGGATAACGGATTATTCCGTATTTCGGAATATTTTAATATTTCAATGATGTATTTTGAAGTATCTTGCATTTATGCTGTATAAACACATAATATACACACAAATATATTTTATTACCACATAAAATACACACAAATATATTTTAATTGTTCAAAAAACAAGGTTTCAAAATGTGAAACAAAATGTGTGTACTATCTCAGTACTGATTTTGAATGCCAAGCAATCATTGTCTTGCACATATATAGTGCCAGTTACATATCATGTCCCCAGTGATGCTGTTTCAAATGTCCCCAGTGAGTTTTTAGCAAAAAAAAATATTTTTTTTCACTTTCTGGAATGTCCGTATTTCGGAATAATTCGGATAACGGATATTCGGATACGGGATACTCGACCTGTACCATATTTTGTTATTCAGAATCATCTTCAAAACAAAAATTATCTACTAAATAGATCCTGCGTTTACATAACGGAGTCAAACACTACTGGTGGGTAAAAATTGTATAAGATGATCTATCCCATCCCAATTACAAATGTTATTCCTAATTGACTAATTTATATATGGTTACCCAAGATCACAACCAGTACCTCCAGCATCCACAGACCTGATATCATCTAAACTTTACGGAATCTTCCCCCTAAACCTTCCTAACAGGGGTAGGTTTTAATATTAATAAAAATAACTCATTTGAATATTAATAATATGGGCCTTAGATTAATTAAATTTAATTAAATCTAATTATTTGCAGACCTTAACCTCCTATATTATCCGTGGATCTACACCTACATCGTGTTACTAAGCTTGTATATCGGCCCAAACCCCATATATGGGTATGTAGTCTGGACTGAACGCCAGCCTCTCTTTTTCCATTTTTTCACCCTCTTGCTTGCTCTTCGTGTTGCTTTTGTCCAAAATTGTAATTTATGGTTATTTTAATGATTTTAGATTTTACTTTGTACGAGTACTAAAAGTTGACCAAACCACATACTTGAGAATCTTATTGGTATGTATCTCAAATTAAAAGTTGTATCTGCCATTTGGATAAACAAGATGATGAAATTCATAACTGATTAGTACATCCCTTTTTTCTTTCTGTACCACCTATAGTTTTTACCCCTGATGAAGTCGTTCTGACGAAACGCGTTGGGTTTCAATAAAGAACTTTTTTATACCTTGAACAGATTGGCACGTCTTATTCGGAAAAGGGACAAAGATCAACTGTCATTACAAAAATTGTATCAGTATTGTATGTTGCATTGAAGTAACTAGGTGGTACACTAATCAGCGCTCTCCAATAGAAACCCCCCCTTTCTAAATCTCTTGTTTGACTCCCACTAACAGGGGAGTCCTATCGGAGCAGCAGCAGATTATTGTTAGCGCAAAACGAGGTCCATACTGTATTTCTGTATATATATATATATACTAAACTTGCATACACTGGACTCATATGAAGTCTTTGATCTTTTTTTGGTAGCAGGAGACAGTATACTAGGTCAATTCACAGGCAAGTGTAGGTACAGCCAGCAGCATACAGCTAATCTCCAGTAGTCCCTAGCATAGCCCCACACCCCAGCCGATCACCTGGGCGGCGAATCCACCATCCAGAGTCTTTACCCTATGCCCTGGAAACACTTATAACAGGATATCACAGGTGCTGCTGATTACACAACCTTTCTTCTGCTACTGCTCCAAAACCTGGTCTGGATCCTCCACATGATTCTCATGTAGAGAGATGCTGTCTCTGCAATACTCATCCTCCCTTAGCTTCAAGTGTGTGCTTTTATAATAAGCAGTGTTGGGCCACTGGGTGTGCTGTATTTTATGCTAGTTCTACATTCAATTCTGCTGGTATGGCTTGTTTAACCACTTAAGAGGTATGCCCGGAGATTTTCCGGGCTCAGCTGCGCTGCCACAGCTGGCTGTCCCAGAAAATTTCCGGGCATACCACTATGTAGAGGATAGATTAACACAACTGCGCTCAGCTTGTGTGTGCTCTAAACTAGGTCCAGGTGCTGCTGGTCTCATGAAGGGTATCCCAGTCCCTTTTGATTGGATTCAAAGATAGTTTGGGGTGAGACAGCGCTATCCTGTTTGTAATGTCACTATGCAAATATGTATGTGAGAAAAAAGGAAGAAAGGTAGAAAGGTAGACGTATAAAATGAGGTTTATTGAAAGGTCAAAATGAGGATAATTTCTAAGCAAGTAACTAAAATTGTGGTATCCTTAATGAGTGCTTAATGCCAGACTCTGGAATGGTCTTTACCCTAATGGTAAAAAGAGGGGGGGGGGGGGTTTGTGTACCTCTGTGGGTATTTACTTGGTGTTTTAATTACACCTCTGAGGGGTCCCCCAAGTGGGGTTTCCTGTGGCAAGTGTCACCAGGAGAGTGTTCCCAAACGGGTGTTCCAGATAGTCTGTACTAGACTTCTTTAGCTACCGTAGGCCCTGCACCAGAGCCTACGGTCTCTCCTAGTGATTTGTCCCAGGAATGGAGTCTGGGTGATATGGTGGGGATGTCTGTGTTTCTCGCAGGGAGGTGCCTTATGGGCTTCGGGCGATTCTGAAAGAACCCCCTTACAATCTCATAGGTTGGTGACCTATGCCCTCTCTGCTGAACACTGTCCAAAACAAATTGTCAATGTCTCGAAAAACTTTTCAAAATCTCAGTAATGTCTGCTGCTAGCGGCGCCCCGCATCGCAGCCTGTTTGTATGTGTGACTCACGGTTCCTTGGTAGAAGTTCTTAGCGGGGATGCAGCAGTATCCGACAGCGTGTGGCTTACTCTCTGGAACTTCCCCTCCTTCTCCGTGTGGATGCGTGTCACTGTGTTCCTCCGGCCACTTCCTGGTCTCTAGTCTCGCGAGACTTCGGGCGCCGGGTGTACAGCGCTGTTGCGCTGCGCTGGTCTGGTCTGGGTCTCTGTGGATGAAGAGATCACTTGGTAGAATGTTGTGGGGTGTGAGATGGGTGTCTCAGCAACGCGTTTCGGCTCCAATAGCCTTCCTCAAGCTTCACTATGTAGGTGCATGCCAGTGGTGTCTCCATCGGAGCACCACTGGCGCACTACCTTAGGGGTCCCCCCCTCCAGGGCCGGCGCTACCCACTCAGCAGCTCCTGCAAAGCAGGGAGGCACCAGGCTGAAAAGGCGCTGTCTCCCTCCCTGCTCTGCAAAAGTTGCCTCAGCCCTGTCTGTCACTGCCTCCTGCACGCTGCCCACAGCGCCTGTCTGATAACTGGCGGGCGGCAGTATAAATAGCTGCTCCCTGCACTGCGCACACACTGTCCTCCTCCTGCAACCTGCCCCCTCTTCCTCTCGGACACTTGCGCTGAGGCATGAAGCGCTGTCTGTGAATGCCTGGATGTCCGGATCCGCCCCCTACCCATTGCTTTCTGCGCCTGTCAGCTGTCAAACAAATGACGAACAGGCAGCAGCGTCGCCTCCCCTTCCTTCCCTCTTCTCAGTGTGCTGTGCCAGTGCCACTGCCAGTCCTCAACACTCCGCCCCCTCTATCTCCTCCCCTCTTCTTCCAACTCCTCCTTCTCTCCCCTCTTCTCCCCCTCATTCACGAGAGGGGTGTAATGGCATCCTCAGCGTCCTGCCTACGCAGATAGAAGAGGAGGGACTGCACAAGAGTTAAACAGCAAAATAACAGTGAGTCTTTTATTATACATTTATAGGTACTTGTTTCCTAGCACGGCCACACAGATTTACATCGGGGTGGTCGTGTCGGAAATATCGGGTCGATCGCATCGCATGCGATTTGGTCGCATGCGATGCGATCGACGCGACCGACCCGATTTTGGACCCGATTTTTTTATTGAATGAAATGTAAATCGGGTCCCTGGGACCCGATTTTACATTGGATTCAATGTAAAATATTCCCTAGACCCCCAAATTTAACGACGTAAACCCCACTCCACGATAGACGCCAACCCGAAGCGTGGCGAGCGCAGCGAGCCCGCGAGGGGCGGCGGTGCGCGTCCTCCGACCTTTTCATTCCCCTACTATCCACTAGGGCGTGGAGTGAGAATAGAATAGTGTGGCGAGCGCAGCGAGCCACCGAGCCCGAAGCGTGGCGAGCGCACGCGGATACCTGTGAAGCCCGTGAAGGGACGCGTTTACCTGTGAAGGTATCCGCGTCCCCTCGCGGGGCGCGCTGCGCACGCCACGCTTCGGGCTCGGTGGCTCGCTGCGCTCGCCACACTATTCTATTCTCACTCCACGCCCTAGTGGATAGTAGGGGAATGAAAAGGTCGGAGGACGCGTACCGCCGCCCCTCGCGGGCTCGCTGCGCTCGCCACGCTTCGGGTTGGCGTCTATCGTGGGGTGACGACGGGGACATCTATAATGTGAAATGGGTCATATTGGCCCATTTCACATTTTTTTAAAGGTGAGATGGACTTAATCAAGTCCATCTCATCTTGTGCCATTATAATGGCACAAGACCGACGCGATCCTCACGATTTCAATGTTAAAAAATATTTTAACATTGAAGCCTATGGGGAAATCGGGGGCATCTCGTCGGTCGCGTCGGGACCAATGTTAATGGTCCCGACCGACGCGATGCCCCTCGATATTGTGACTTAGCCGGCAAAATGGACCTGATTTCAAAGGAAATCGGGTCCATCGTGTGGATCGTGTACCTTAACTTAAAGGTACACGATCCATAAGATTGTGGCCGTGCTAGGAAACAAGTACCCATTTATATTTAGATTTTTTTATATTAATTTAGACACTTTTTAAATAATGGGCTGGGTTATGTGCCTAAAGGTGGCCATACACGCTCCAATAGCAGTGTGCAATGCGATGTGCGCTCCTGCGCACATCGCACAGTACAAAAAGTATGTGCTGCACATAATTTTTGTACTGCTTTCAGATTGCATTGCACACACATTGCATGCATGCCGTGTGATGCGATCTAGCCCATAACGTATGGGAATCTCGCAGCGGGTATGGGCACCTTTAGTGCTGGCAACATTTTGCGGACACAGCACTGAGATGGTGTATGCATACATGTACATGCACCTGAGATTCTCCATAGGATCGCATGTTGCATACACTCCCACAATCGGGCTTCAGCTTGTTGCAATGGCAATGTGAAAGGGCGCAAATTTTATGGTTTGCAGGAGGGCGCCAGACACCCTAGCACCGGCCCTGCCCCCCTCAGTCAGCCCCTCCCCACCCCTCTTGTTGCCCAACCCCACCCCCCCCCCCTCCCCGGGTCCCTCTGCTCCGACGTACACGGCGATCGTAGGAAGGAGCTTCCCCGCCGCCAGCCGCCAATCATCTGATCTGTAGTAACATCGGCGACAGACTCGGGGATGTCCGGGGCGGCTCGGGGGGACTCGGGACAGTTCAGTAACCCGAGTCCTCCCGAGCCACGAACATCCCCCAGCCTGCCACCGACATCACTGCAGAATGTGACAGGCGCCGCGGCTGAGAGGGGTGAGAGGCAGAGCGGCTGCAGGGAAGCTCCGGCGTACTAACGCCGGAGGGAAGGGGGGGACGCCTTCCAGCTGTCTGTGGTGGGTTTAGCTGGGGCAGGATAAACCTGCCCTGGTAGGTTTGTCCTGCCCCAGCAAAACCCACCACTCAAGGGGTTAATAAATGTTGCGGCTTCAAGTTTATTCACATACACTGTTGCCACAGATCAGATACTATTCTCTATTGAGGTCACAATTGATGTATCTGGCTGAATAAATAAAGCTCAGTCTGAATATTGTTCAGGCAATATTGTCAGGGGTATTTGTGATACAATGAGGGGCTGTATTTAATGTATCAGTACTTTATTCACACATATATTTTCCCAACCTGACAGGCGAATATTGATACTGAATAGGCAGAGGGACCTTCGGAAGTGACACTTCAAATAATGTCCCAAATGCATATGCAACAGATAAATACATTGTAATTGTGGTGCATCAATGTGCAAATTAACAGCATGCCACAAATCGCATATAATCAGCACTTTAAGTGGACTGAAGAAGCAGCGGGCGTTTAAACACCTTCGCAGCCTGGGGATGTATTCCCGTTAGGTTCGCTGCGTGTGCCGGCGTGTATGCGCAGCTCACTGCCGGAGTCTCTTGTTATAGATCTCCGTTTTTCATCACCTTCGCAGCCTAGGGATATGTTCCCATATATTTGCTGCGTGTGCTAGCCCGGTTCAGCCCCCTGTCAGTGCGGGCTGTCCGGCTCTGCTGCAGACAGACCAGCGCTGGATCCTGGATCGGTAAGTATGTTGGTGTAAAAGTGAGGTGTATTGTAATAAAGTTATACTTCTCTGTGTGTGTGTTTTCTTTTAACATTCTTTTTACAGGTGGACTACACATCCCAGTGGGCCCATTGTTGGAGCCCAGTGCTGGTTTCAAAATACGGGGGACCCCCAGATTTTTTGTCCCCCGTATTTTTGGAACCAGGACCGGTCCAAGAGTCCGGGGCTGGTTTCAGAAATACGGGGGACCTCTAAGCTTTTTGTCCCCTGTATTTTTGGAACCAGGTCCGGCTCAATGAGCCCGGGGCTGGTTATGCTCAAGAGGGGGGACCCCACGCAATTTTTTTTTTACAAACACAAAATCGCACATTACCTCAAATTCGCACATTTTCATGCCTAAAATTCACGCCATGTGTGGAGATTGTAATAACGTTTTACTTTATTATGTGTGTGCATTAGTTTTTTGGATATTGGTTCTGCATTGTGACTACAAGTCCCAGAGGGCCCATTAATGCCCTTCATGGTGGGACTTGTGGGGGCTTGTAGTTCTACTACAAAACCCAATACTTTATTTTGACAGTTATTTTTAACACTTTAATTGCCATCAGCCAGGTGCAGACCTGAGCCAGGGGTTCCCTGGAGGGTGTGGGACCCTTTATTGGGGGCGTTGCCACTCACCCAAAGACTTGGAGAAGGCTGACTGGCCAGGGTGATCATGCTTTGGCCAGGGGAATGTAAAGAGTTTCCCCCGGCTGTGGCATGACATTGCTGGCTTTTTGAGACCAGTGCTGGTTATCAAAATACGGGGGACCCCTATTTTTTGTACCCAGTATTTTTTAAACCAGGATCAGTGCAAGAACCTGGTACTGCTTATAGAAATACAGGGGGACCCTATGCAATTATTCCCCTGTATTAGTACAACCAACAATGGCTCAAAAAACCCAGGTCTGTTTATACTGGTGGGGGGGGGGACCCAACGCAGTTTTTTTTTAATTTAATTATTTGTTTTTCTATTTTTTACACAGTGAAGCATTGTGCAGATTTGACTGATCCATGTGATGCTTTATGCTCCTCCATATTTGGCTGCCAGGAAACTCAGCAGTCAAATACAAATGACTTAACCATCAGAAAGTCTGTATCCTGAGAATTTGGCAGCTTAGTAAATTTGCTGAATTCTCAGGACGTATTTTCTGGATGATCCAGGTCATACCTGTTCATACTGCAAATCGGCAGTCTTAGTGTGTGTGTGTGATCGGCAGTCTTGGTAAATTTCCCCCAATATATCTGTATGCAGGGCCGGACTGGCCATCTGGCACTTCTGGCACTTCTGGCAACGGTGCAGACTTTGACACCCCCCTACCCTGTCATGATGCAACGCCTCCCCCCACCCGCCCCCCCCCCCCATCATGATGCGGCGCTGCCCCCGTCAAGATGCGGTGCCGCCCCCACCATCATGACGCGGCCGTCCAGAGCCCACTGCAGTGGCAGGATGGAGCCACGCTCCATGACCCGCCCCATTACTGAGCAAGAGCTCCTCCGCCTTTCTACCTGCCTGGCTCTCCCCCTTCCACCCAGCCTGCTGCCCTTCTACTGCGGCCGCTGCTGGTCTGATCTGTAGAGAGCAGCCAGCCAGCCACTGGAGAGAGCAGCTATCTGGCCCACACAAAGGCACACAGGTAAAACCATCTGTATCAGGATGCGCTCCGCCTGCTATTCTGGGTGGGGTGGTGGGGGTGGTTCAATATATTTGACAAGTGTCAATATAAAAAGTGGGTACTTGTTTCCTAGCACAGCACCAACGATTTTAATTGTATTCATCGGGTCGGAAAAAAATCGGGTCAATCGCATCGCATGCAACCAGATCGCATGCGATGCGATCGACACGATCGACCCGATTTTTACATTGGAGCCAATATTAAATGCCCACCAGACCCCAATTTTCATTGTATACCCACCCTGATGGGTCAAATGCCCCCCCATTGTTAACGCCACCCCACGATGAACGCCAACCGGCGGTACGCGTCCTCTGACCTTTTCATACCCCCACCATCCACATCGGCGTGGAGATGACTTTATATAGTGTGGCGAGCGCAGCGAGCCACCGAGCCAAAAGTGTGGCGAGCGGACGTGCATGACTTCACAGGTATTACGCGTCCCCTCGCTGCTCTCGCCACGCTTCAGGCTCGGTGGCTCGCTGCGCTTGCCACTCTATATAAAATCAACTCCACGCCGACGTGGATAGTGGGGGTATGAAAAGGTCGGAGTACCTCGCGGGCTCGCTGCGCTTGCCACGCTTCGGGATGGCGTTCATCGTGGGGTGGCGTTAACAATGGGGGGCATTTCACATACAAATTAGCCATCAGGGTGGGTATACAATAAAAAATCGGGTATGGTGGGCCATTTAACATTGGTTCCTATGTAAAATCGGGTCCATCGCATTGGTCGCATTGTATGCCATTATAATGGCATACAATGGACCCGATTTTACATAGGAATTTAACATTGAGTACAATGCATACAATGTAAAAATGTAAAATCGGGTCGGTCGCGTCGGTCGCATCGCATGCCATTATAATGGCATGCGATGGACCCGATTTTACAGTTGTCGGGAAAGGTGAAAAAAAGCCCGAAATCGGGTCGGTCGGGTCCCATCGCATACCTTTAAACATCCCAGCATCTCATGTGTAACCTTTTGCATGTCATTCTTATACATTCTTAACTTATATAGATAAACCTGAAATAAAGACTCGGAGGCATAGGTTTGGCAGAAATTGTTAACTGATTTATTTGTAGCAATATTTTAAGCTAGATTGATTTGTTTGAATTATTTAATTAATTAATGGTGGCCAAGAAAGAACGGCTAACTATAATTCCACCCCAACTTCACATAATTGGCCTACCTCAAAACCAACGGTATCCAACTACACCTAACACATTGACTACCCACCCAGCCGGGCGGGGTCGCTGTCCCCGAGCGGGTGATACAGCGAAGGCCTAAGCCAATGGGAGGTGAGAGCACCGTACAAACAGGCCAATAAAATTATCAACATTAACACGTAGAGTGAACTAATTGACTAAATCTGCCTTTCTTTCCTGCCTATCAGCTAACGCGATTAACCCCTTCCCGACATTTGACGTACATGTACAGTACGTCATGGTCGGGAAGTACTTCCCGACATTTGACGTACATGTACGTCATGGCTTTAAACTGTCACTGCGTCTATAGACGCGGTGACAGTTAGGAGATGTCTGCTGTCCCTGACAGCAGACATCCCCCCTCGCCGCCCAGGGGGGGCAGGGGTGCCCCCCCCGGTCGGCGATCGCTGTGATTGGCTGTTCAAATCTGAACAGCCATTCACAGCGTTTCCTGTGTTACCGGCGGCTAAGCCGCTCGGTAACACAGGGATCGGTGGTGATCGGTGCTGTTAAGTACAGCACCGATCACCACCGATGAGCAGCACCCCCCTCCCACCCACCCGGCACTCACCCGGCCCGGCAGCAGGCTCACCCGGCGGCGGCAGCGGCAGGAGCGCACGCAGCGCGCACCCCCCTCCCCCCCCCCCCTGCCAGCCGCAGCAGCAGCATGAGCTGCATAAAAAGTAAAAAAAAACATGATAATGAACTGAAATATATATATATATGTGTGTGTATATATATATATGTGTGTATATATATATACACACATATATATATATATATATATGTATATATATATATATATATATATATATATATATGTATATATATATATATATATATATATATGTATATATATATATGTGTGTGTATATATATATATATATATATATATATACATACACACATATATATATATATATATATATATATATATATATACACACACACATACATACACATATATATATATATATATATATATATATATATATATATATATATATATATATATATAAAAAGATATTCCCGACATATGACGTATATATACGTCATGGTCGGGAGGTACTTCCCGACCGAAGACGTATATATACGTCATGGTTTTAACTGTCACCGCGTCTATAGACGCGGTGACAGTTTGGAGATGTCTGCTGTCCCTGACAGCAGACATCCCCCCTCGCGGCGATCGCTGCGATTGGCTGTTCAAATGTGAACAGCCAATTGCAGCGTTTTCTGTGTTACCGGCGGCTAAGCCGCTCGGTAACACAGTGATCGGTGGTGATCGGTGCTGTTAAGTACAGCACCGATCACCACCGATCGCCAGCCCCCCCCCCCCTCCCACCCGGCAGCCCCCCTCCCTCCCACCCACCCGGCTGCCGCAGCGCCAGCACCCCTCCCACCCCCCCGCCAGCCGCAGCGCCAGCCCCCCTCCCAAAGCTGGTGACCAAAATGGGGTCACTTGTGGGGGGGTTCCACTGTATTGGTGCTTCGGGGGTCTTGCTAATGCGACATAGCACCCACCATTTATTCCACCACCAAATATCACTCCTTCCCTTCTGAGTCCTGCCATGCACCCAACTGGTATTTTTTGGTCACATGTGAGGCATTGCCGTACTCGGGAGAAATTGGGGCACAGATTTTGGGGTGCTTTGTCTCCTTCATTCCTTGTGAAAATGAAAAATTTTGAGCCAGATCTGCATTTTTGTGTAAAAAAATGTAATTTTTTACAGAAAAATGCAGTTCTGGAAAAATGCAGTTATGGTGCCTAGAAACCTACATGGTGCCTAAAAAATAATCTCATAAAAAGGAGGCTCCAAAATCAAGTAGGTGCTCCTTCTATTATGAAGCCTGTGGTTTGGTCAACGTGCACACTAGGGCCACATATAGGATATTTATGAAAACAAAAGAATTGGGGGAATCAATTTTTAGTCACATTTCTCTAGTAAAATGTACTGTGTTCCTTAGAAAAATGTATTAAAATTGCAAATCTGCAAAAAAAATGAAATTTTGAAATTTCACCTACACTTTGTTTTAATTCCTGTGAAACACCTAAAGGGTTAACAAACTTCCAAAATGCTGTTTTGAATACTGTGAGGGGTGCAGTTTTTGAAATGGCATCATTTATGGGGGTGTCTCACATACAAGTCCCTCAAAGTCACATCAGAACTGAACTGGTCCCTAAAAAAATCAGTGTTTGAAATTTTCTTGAAAATTTGAGAATTTGCTATTCATATTGTAAGCCTCCTAGTGTCCAAAAAAATGAAAATGAGGTTGAAATAATGATGGCAACATAAAGTATACATATGGTCTATGTTAGTTATTAACTATTTTGAGTGGTAAGATTATTTGTCTCACAAGCAGAAAATTTAACATTTTGCAAATCGCAAAATTTTCCATTTTTTTCCGACATTTTGGTATTTTTCACAAAAAAACACAGACTGTATCGACGAAAATTTACCACTAACTTGAAGTACAATGTGTCACGAAAAAACAATCTCAAAATCACTGGGATAAGTAAAAGCAAAAAAAAGTTATCCCCACTTAAGTGATACATGTCAGATTTGAAAAAAAGGGCTCTGTCAGGAACGCAAAAACTGGCTCTGTCAGGAAGGGGTTAAAGAAACCACCACCCCCATTAACCAAGGGAAGGGAGGGCGGGGAATTCAGCAGGAAGAAGAGGAAGTCTCCTCCTCTTCCTGCACTGTTAATTCAGTCAACCTGACCAGACCTGTGCCCCTATTGGTTCTCCGAGTCACATGTACTCAGTGTGACACACAGATGGAGGATGTTTAATTCACTCCATGTCTAGTGCTGGCATTACGTTACTCAACTTAAGGTACAGTATGCGATGGGATCCGATGGGTGCTGTGCTAGGAAACAAGTACCAAAAAGTGTCTTTTCAATGCTATATGAAAAAGAGCTGCACTTCTTTATTTGTGTGGGGGGAGGGGCATACTACTTTTACTGTTACTGTAAGGATTGTGTCATATTCTGTAAAGGGGCGTTACAGTGTGTGTGTGTCATAATGTGTAATGGGCATAATGGATTGTGTCATAGGGCAGTATTCAATGAGAAAAGTTCTCCGTGTTTTGTGGAGAACTTGTGCTTTGTTCACCTTGGACGGAGCATTTTGCTCTCCAAAAGCGAGCAACCCTATTCAATGTGAAATTCTCTCCGTCTTTCTAAGTGATGTTCTCCGTGTCTCTCCGTGTAGCAATTCTCCATCTTTTGATGGAGAGCTGGAATGTGAACTTTTAAACTAAAAGGTTTTTTTCTTTAATTTTGGTGTCAAAAAATAATTTTTTTTTTCTGTGAAGGGGCATGTTATTTTTATTCATGTGCTTATAGCACATGAATATATATTTAATTTAAAAATTTTTTTTTTTTTTTTTTTTAACACAGTGCAGCCAGCAGGGGGCGCCGGAGCCGCTCATTAGATATTCATATATTCACTGCACTCGAACGTAACTATGCACAAACGGATGCAGTGAATACTGGGCCCCCCTCTGGCTATAGGGGGGTGCAGCCTGGGTCCTGGAGAGCCCCCCTCCCCTCCACAGTCCTCTGGAGCAGCCAGGGAGACTTTAATCTCTCTGGCTGCTTCCGGCTCCCTGAAAGCTCCCTGCTCCCTGCAGGGGTTAAGACTCTCCGCGAGTGGCGGAGAGCATCAGCCACATTGAATAGAGGGAGCAGGAGTGGCAAAGAGCCCTCCGGAACACGGAGAGTGCATGGAGAGCGAAATAAAACGCTCTCCATGCACGGAGAACTTTATCATTGAATACTGCCCATAGTCTGTCATGGGCATCACTGTCTGTGCCAAACTGTCATAATATGTCATAATATGTAATGGGCAATACAGTGTGCGGCAATGTGTTATGGGCATAACGGTGTGTTCGATAATGTGTAATGCCTCCTTTTTGTGATGCCACCCCTCCTTTTCATGAGAACACGCCCCCCTTTTCACGCGCAGCTTCGCCGCGCAAGGGTCCCGCCTGCTTTAGGTGGACCTGTCTGCTCAAAATGCCAGGGCCGATTTCTTGTCCATGTATGGCCCTGTCTGTATGTATATAGTGAATAAAGAACATTTGCAGTTTAATCCCACTTCTCTCAATGGGGCAGATGTATTAAGCATTAACAAGAGATAAATTCAAGTGTGATAAGGAGAGATAAACGTCCAGCCAATCAGCTCCTTACTGACTTTTTTCAAACATAGCCTGTAACATGGCAGTTGGCAGGTGATTGGCTGGACGTTTATCTCTCTTTATCACACTTGCATTTATCTCTTGTTAAGGCTTAATACATCTTCCCCAATATTCCCTGAACCTTCAGCATGGAAAGCATATTTTGAAAATAATTAGTTGCATGTATTTACTGAATTGAAAAAGTTTAACTAATACAAGATCATAACAATATGTGACCTAGTATGTATTCTAAATAGAGATGTGCGGACTCGGATTTCGGAGATCTGAGCCCCCGCGAACGTCATCAATCCAAGCCCGGTTCCGAGCAGCGCTCACAGATTCCCGCCTGACTCGGATCCGGGCAAGCAGGCAAAACGTCATCGCCCGCCGCCGGATTTCGCGAGGCTTTAAATAGTGGCTCCCGTGCCCGCCATCTTCACTCCAGTCTAGGAGCGGGTTGGGAGAGGGTGTGTTGGTGCTGCTGCTGGGGCTTGAACTCAATTTGTCGTTGGGGCTGTCTGCTGGGGCCTGTCTCCCTCAGTGCTGCTGTGTACTCTGTTCTCCTCTCTGCTTAGGGTGGGATCACCCTAGCAAGGAGGACAGTCAGCTCTAACTGTGTACTTGTAGTAATACTGTCTCCTCTGTGCTGGGGCCTACCTCTGGTGCTGTACTGTACCTAATATATTATATTATTATTAATTAATTATATATATATATATATATATATATATATATAATATATATATATATATATATATAGTCCACTGGTGCTGCCTGCTAGTGCCTGCACTGAATAGAGGCTGCCAGTACCTACTCAGTCCACTGGTGCCACTGCCAGTGCTACTGCCTAAGTACCTAGTAGTAGTACTACCTACTAGGCTGTTATATTTAATTGCTGGAACTGTAATACATAATTCCATGCTGCTGGTGCATTGCCCACCAGTACCTTCTGCAATATAATTAATTATAAAATTCTGCTGGTGCACTGCATACTAGTATTGATATATCTATCTGTCTTGTGCCTAGTACTGCTGTAACTATCTACCTGTCTGGTGCCCACTGCCAGTGCTACTGCCTACCTAGTAGTTTCTCTACCTAGGCTGTTATATTATTTAATTAAATAATAATACAGTACCTGTCCTGCAGTGCTGCCTGGAACTTTAATAAATAATTCCATGCTGCTGGTGCACTGCCAACCAGTACCTACTGCAATATAATTAATTATTATAAATTCTGCTGGTGCATACTAGTATTGCCATTTCTACCTGTCTTGTGCCTAGTACTGCTGTAACTATCTATCTGTCTGGTGCCCACTGCCAGTGCTACTGCCTACCTAGTACTTTCTCTACCTAGGCTGTTATATCATTTAATTAAAAAATAATACCTGTCCTGCAGTGCTGCCTGGAACTGTAATAAATAATTCCATGCTGCTTGTGCATTGCCAACCAGTACCATACTACCTACTGCAATATAATTAATTATTATAAATTCTGCTGGTGCAACTGCATACTAGTATTGTCATATAGAAACATAGAACTGACGGCAGATAAGAACCACTTGGCCCATCTAGTCTGCCCCTTTTTTAAACATGTTACCTCAAACCATATTTGATCCTTATATTTTTGTAAGGATATCAATATGCCTATCCCAAGCATGTTTAAATTGTAGTACTGTATTTGCCTCTGCCACCTCTGATGGGAGGCTATTCCACTTATCTACTACTCTTTCTGTGAAGTAATTCTTCCTCGCATTTCCCCTGAATCTTCCTCCCTCTAGTTTCAGTGCATGTCCTCATGTTCTGCTGCTCCTCTTCCTGTGAAGAATGTCTCCCACCTGTACCTTGTTAAAACCCTTGATATATTTGAACGTTTCTATCATGTCCCCCCTTTCCCTTCTCTGCTCTAAAGTATACATATTAAGATCTATTAGTCTTTCCTGGTACGTTTTGTGATGTAGGCCATGCACCATTTTAGTTGCTCTTCTTTGTACAGACTCTAATGTATTTATATCCTTCTGGAGATATGGCCTCCAGAAATGAACACAATACTTTAGATGAGGTTGTCCCAATCTAACTGTCTTGTGCCTAGTACTGCTGTATTGACCTGTCTGGTGCCCACTGCCAGTGCTACTATTTAATTAAAAAATAATACCTATCCTGCAGTGCTGCCTGGAACTGTAATAAATAATTCCATGCTGCTGGTGCACTGCCAACCAGTACCTACTGCAATATAATTAATTATTATAAATTTTGCTGGTGCAACTGCATACTAGTATTGCCGTATCCACCTGTCTTTTGCCTAGTACAGCTGTATCTACCTGTCTTGTGCCTAGTACTGCCGTATCTACCTGTCTGGTGCCCACTGCCTAGTACTGCCGTATCTACCTGTCTAGTGCCTAGTACTGCCGTATCTACCGGTCTTGTGCCTAGTACTGCCATATCTACCTGTCTGGTGCTCACTGTCTAGTACTGCTGTATCTACCTGTCGTGCCTAGTACTGCCGTATCTTCCTGTCTGGTGCCCAATGCCTAGTACTGCCATATCTACCTTTCTTGTGCCTAGTACTTCCGTATCTACCTGTCTGGTGCCCACTGCCTAGTACTGCCGTATCTACCTGTCTTGTGCCTAGTACTGCCGTATCTACCTGTCTTGTGCCTAGTACTTCCGTATATACCTGTCTGGTGCCCACTGCCTAGTACTGCCGTATCTACCTGTCTTGTGCCTAGTACTGCCGTATCTACCTATCTGGTGCCCACTGCCTAGTACTGCCGTATCTACCTGTCTTGAGCCTAGTACTGCCATATCTACCTGTCTGGTGCTCAACGCCTAGTACTGCCGTATCTACCTGTCTTGTGCCTAGAACTGCCGTATCTACCTATCTGGTGCCCACTGCCTAGTACTGTCGTATCTACCTGTCTTGTGCCTAGTACTGCCGTATCTACCTGTCTGGTGCCCACTGCCTAGCACTGCCATATCTACCTGCCTTGTGCCTAGTACTGCCGTATCTACCTGTCTTGTGCCTAGTACTGCCGTATCTACCGTCTGGTGCCTAATACTGCCGTATCTGTAATACCTGCCTGCTGGTGCATACCTACTGACTTTTTAATTGCACTCCAGTGGTGTCCTGTGACATAACTCAGTACTTGTTTCCTAGCACGGCGCCCATCGCATACCGTATTTAGTGGTATGCGAAGCGATATTAACGTTAAATTAACAGGAGTGCTTGTACAATGAAATATCACATAGCATCGCATGCCACTAAATGGCATGCGATGCGATTTTTAATTGTACAAGCACCCTGATGGATGCTTACAATGTTAAATGCACCCCCATTGTCAACGACACCCCCACTATCAACGCCAACCCAAAGTGTGGCGAGCGCGGCGGTACGCGTCCTCTGACCTTTTCATAACCCCACTATCCACGTTGGCGTGGAGTTGATTTTAGATAGTGTGGTGAGCGCAGCATGTCACTGAGCCCAAAGCGTGGCGAGCGGACACGGAATACAAGCTTGAAGTGTGGCAAGCGGACGGATTACATGTAAAGTAATCCGTATCCCCTCGCCACGCTTCGGGCTCGGTGGCTCGCTGCGCTCGCTACACTATCTAAAATCAACTCCACGCTGACGTGGATAGTGGGGGTATGAAAAGGTCGGAGGACGCATACCGCCGCCCCTCGTGGGTTTGCTGCGCTCGCCACGCTTCGGGTTGGTGTTGAGAGTGGGGGTGGCGTTGACAATGGGGGTGCATTTAACATTGTAAGCACCCATTAGGGTGCTTGTACAATTAAAAATCGCATCAAACCGCATCAAATGCCGATATATTGCATGCAATGTGATGCGATTGCATAAGATGTACTGCAATCAAAATCGTGGGCGCCGTGCTAGGAAACAAGTACCTATAACTCCACAAAAATAATGGAGATCCAAAATATGGAGGATAAAAAAATAGGTAAAGATGAAGATCCACTTCGTCATAGTTCTGAAGCCGCTGCCACTAGTCATGACATACACAATGAAATGCCAACAACGTCGTCTGCCATGGCCGATGCCTACTGTGAAGGCATGTACAATCGAAACCAAAGTTTGGTAGAAGGATTTAAAAAAGTAAATGTAAATCATTGGAAGAGAAACGTAAACTTGCCAATATGCCATTTACGACACAGAGTGGCAAGGAACGGCTAAGGCCATGGCCTGAGTTCATGACTAGTGGTTCAGCTTCACATGATGATCAAAGTCCTCCTCCTCTCCCCTGCCCAATAGTAAATTTAAGAGAGTTAGGCTGACACCGACTAAAAAAACTCAGAAAGCAACTCTGCCTTCTAAAGACATATCCCAAATCCCCAAGGAGAGTCCTAGGGTGTTGGTGGTTGTGATGCCGGACCTACCCATCACTGTACGTAAAGAGATGGCTTCTTCCACCATTTGCAGTACACCCTCTGCATATGCTGGAAGGATCACCCACAGTCTAGTTCGAGATTTTAATAATGAAGGGGATGTTGTACACCAGGAGGAGGATATTGATGAAGCTGGCACTGAGGAGGAAGTTGATGAGGAGGATGCAGAGGTGGTTTGCTTAAATGACGCACCAGGGGGAAAGGAGGCACCTGGGGGGGACAATGTTGTTGGACATGGGATAAAAAAGCCCATCGTCATGCCTTGGCAGAGTACCAATAAATCCACCTCTACGGTCTGGAATTTTTTTTATCCGAATCCGAACAACAAATTTATTGCCATTTGTAACTTATGTAAAACTCCAATAAGCAGGGGTAAGGATCTTGCCCACCTAGGGACATCCTCCCTTATACGTCACCTAAACAACCTTCATAAATCAGTGTTTTGTTCAGGAACTGCGGCTAGCAGTCCAGGGACACCTAAATCCCTTGGTCATCCTTTTGGAGCCAAGCGCCTGAAATGCACACCACCAACTCCCTCGTCAAATTCCTCCTCGATCCAGATCGGGGGGAGTCCTGCAGGCCATGTCACCTGCATGACTGACTCCATAGATTCCTCCAGAGGATCCTGCAGCGCTACGCCTACTACTGCCGCTGCTGCTGTTGCTGCTGCTGGAAGTCAGTCACCATCCCAGAGGGGAAGTCATAAGACCGATACGTCTTTCACTAAGCAATTGACTGTCCAACAGTCGTTTGCCATGAGGACAAAATACGACAGCAGTCATCCTATGGCAAAGTGGATAACTGCAGCCTTGCCAGCTATGTTGGTGTTAGACATGCGTTTGGTGTCCGCCATCAGTGGAGTGGGATTTAGATGGTTGATGGAGGTATTGTGGTCCCCGGTACCAAATCCCGTCTAGATTCCACTTCACTAGGCAGGCGATACCCGCGATGTACAGGGACATCAGAAAAAGTGTCCTCAGTGCCCTGAAAAATGCAGCTGTACCCACTGTCCACTTAACTACGGACATGTGGACAAGTGGATCAGGGCAAACTAAGGACTATATGACCATGAGAGCCCACTGGGTAGATGCATCGCCTTCCGCAGCAGCAGCATCTCCTGCACGCCAGCTCCTTCCAAGGCAGGCCACACTGTGTATCACCGGTTTCAGGAAGAGGTACAATGCCGACAACCTCTTAGAGAAACAGGGCAATCATCTCCCAGTGGCTTACCCCCCTTAGACTCTCCTGAGGATTTGTGGTGTCAGACAACGTCAGTAACATTGTGCGGTCATTAAACATGGGCAATTTCCAGTACATGCCATGTTTTGCCCACACAATAAATTTGGTGGTGCAGCATTTCATCAGAAGTGAGAGGAGCGTGCAGGAGATGCTTGCGGTGGCTCGCAAAATTTGTGAACACTTTCGGCATTCTGCCACTGCCTGCCGAAGGCTGGAGCGGCAGCAAAAAATGCTCAATCTGCCCTGCCATCAGCTTAAACAAGAGGTGGTGACGTGCAGGAACTCCACCCTCTATATGCTGCAGAGGATGGAGGAGCAGCAAAAGGCCATTCAAGCCTACACAGCCACTTACAACATAGGCAGAGGAGCGGGGCTGCACCTGACTCAAGCACAGTGGAGGCTGATTTCTGTGTTGTGCAAGGTTCTCCAGCCATTTGAACTAACCACACGTGAAGTCAATTCCAACACTGCCAGCTTGAGTCAGGTGATTCCCCTGATCAGGCTGTTGCAGAAGCAGCTGGAGAAAATGAAGGAGGAGCTAAAGCATAGCAGGTCCTCAAAGCATGTCGCTCTTGTGGATGAAGCCCTCCATATGCTTTGCCAGGATACGAGGGTGATCAGTCTGTTAAAGTCAGAGGAATACGTTCTGGCCACCGTACTCAATCCTCGTTTTAAAGCATATGTTGTGTCTCTGTTTCCGACGGACACAAGTCTACAAAGGTGCTGGTCCTGCTGGTCAGGAGATTGTCATCTGAAGGGGACCGTGTCACGGCCCCAGCTCCTCCTTCATTTTCTCCCACACCTGTGTCTTTGAGGAAACAGCTACGATTACCCACACAACCCGCTGGCGGGGATGCAGGGCAGAAAGGAGGTAGTTTGGACATGTGGTCTGGACTCAATGACCTGGCAACGATTGCTGACATGTCTACTGTCGTTGCATTGGATGCTGTCACCATTGAAAAAATGGTGGAGGATTACTTTGGTGACAGTATCCAAGTAGACATGTCAGAAAGTCCTTACCTATACTGGCAGGGAAAAAAGGCAGTTTGGAATCCCCTGTTCAAACTGGCTCTATTTTACCTGAGTTGTCCCCCCTCCAGTTTTTATTGCAGCAGGGAACCTGGTCAGTGAGTGGCGAAGGAGGCTGCTTCCGCAAAAACAGGAGAAGATGAGGTTTATAAAAATTAATTATCAATTATTCAATGAAGACCAGGAATTGCATCCAGAGATTATAATGGGACCTGTGATTGTGAAGTCCAGCGGGGACGAATTGATGATCTGTGATGATGAGGAAGTACACACTGAAGGGGGCAAGGAATCAGAGGAGGAGGAGGATGACGAGTGACGATGACATCTTGTCGCTGTAGAGACAGTTTATGCAGGGAGATATTATGAATTTGTTTTTTTGTGTGGGGGCCCAAACAAAGCAATCATTTCAGCCACAGTTTTGTAGGCCCTGTCGCTGAAAGGTTTGGTTTGTTAAAGTGTGCATGTCCTATTTTTGCAACATAAGGGTGGGTGGGAGGGCCCAAGGACAATTCCCTCTTGCATCACCATTCATTAATCCCACTGCCTACAGTCATTCATGGGGTAACTGGACTTGTCTTTCAATGTATACAACTGTTTGCATTCTTCTTGACAGTGGTAATAAATTTAAATTATAATCAATCACAGAGCTGACCAATCCTATTGCTGAGATTAATTGATTGCTGCACAAATAGCACACTGCCCCTCGGCTGCACATCTTAAACACGATCAAGCCAGATACAATTAGAAAGGAAGCCACCCCTAAGAACTGGTATACAGCTCCAACCCAGGGGTAAAAGTGGTCCTAGAGAGGTGGGGGAACTCTTTTCCATCTGCCACCTAGTAATTGATTACCCCCCTCCCCTTTACCCATTAGGCAATGATTTAAGAGACAACTGGTATAAATTATAATAATCACAAAATTGAGCAATCAGATTAAATTAATCTCTTATATATTTGGCTACATCTGTCACTCAAAGTGTGTCTGAAGCTGTAACGCTGGATGGAGCCTCTGACTCACATGACAGAGAACCAGCCCAGTGAGCCCACAGTCATAGGAGGGACACAATGCTCTGCTCCTGCACTTTCCTTTTAATGTATGATTGCCATCACCTGTGTTGAAGCACCTTTCCTATCAATTAACCTGTTCAACACAGATGGAGGTAATCATACATTAGGAAGAAAGTCCAATGGCAGAGCATTGTGTCCCTCCTGGCATAGGTCATGTTGGGAGGTATGCACAGTGCCAGACACCCTCTGCCTCCCCATGTTACCCAGCAAAGACACAGCTACTCACCAGACACACCAGGTGAGCGCCCCACATACCTCCCAACATGACCCTCTCCAGGAGGGACAGAATGCTCTGTTTGTGGACTTCCATCTTAATTTAGGATTGTCATCACCTGTTTTAAACAGGGTAATTGATAAGAAAGGTGTTTAAGCACAGGTGATGGTAATCCATAAATTAAGAAGAAAGTCCAGAAACAGAGCAATGTGTCCCTCCTGGAGAGGGTCATGTTGGGTATGCACCTCCCTCCCTCCCCCCCATTCATGGCATCCCCACGATTAAATGGCATATGCAAAACACTGACATGGCTATGGTCGACAATGAAAAAGGTTGACAAGATTTATTTTTCACTTTTTCAATGTTTTCATATTCATTCTCATGTGTCGACATGGACACCAATGAAGTGCCACACTTATGTCAACATTTATACCCCTTTCAGACAGAAAAAAATACCCGGTAATTTCCCTGCTCTTGCCGTGTCGACACGGGTTTTTCTTCTGTCTGAAAGGGTCAACACGGGTCTAAAGTTCCGGGACTTCGACCCAGGTATTTACCTGGGTTTTTCCCGTGTCAGACACGTGTTTGCGGCTGTGTGAAAGGCTCCGACCCGTGTTTTTCTCCCGACTATTGAAAAATCATGCTGATTGGCTGTGCAGCATGGCGCTGCGTGATTGGCTGATCTTTACAGGTTCCCTGATTGGCTGAGCGCACGTGGCAGAGGCGTGCAGCGCAGCAGTAAATGGCCATGGCACACTGGAAAGATGAGGAGATCCGTGAGCTGCTCAATGTCAGAGGGGAGGAAGAAATCCGCAAACAGATTACTGGCACAGTGAAGGACGCTGTAGTCTACACCAATATTGCCAAGGTCCTCACTTCAAGGGGCATTGTGCGTACCCAGCAGCAGGTGGTCAACAAACTAAAAGCTCTGCGCAGGTACTACAACAAAGTTTGTGACAACAACAGGAGGAAAAGTGGTGCTGGGAGGATGGAATGGGTTTACTTCGACCAATGTAACGAGGTCTTTGGCAATTCTGCCCTGGTGAACCCTGTTGCCATATCATCATCCAGTGCAGCTTCATCACGGAGCATAACTCCAGAATGCAGCCCATCTTGCCCACCTATAATGGAGTTGGAAGACAGCATAGACAACAGCATCCCTGATCCTATTGCTGCCATGGAGGACACAATTGATCCATTAGAGGCTGAGGTTGAGGACAGTGGAGCCAGCACCATTACTCCATCTGGGACACCCACTCCTGCACAGACTGAGACCCCAACGTTGCGTCGTAACAGTAAGTTTTTCAAGTATTGTTTGTGTATCTATTTTAATAGATGTACAGGGGGCTATAGGTATCAGCAGGCCTTTAATGCCCCACATGCTGGTACCTGTGGTTCTTCCAAGTATCAGCATGTGTTGCAGGCTTGCTGGGACCTGTAGTCCCACTGTAACACAGGTAACAACCCCGCACCCACTACTACAGCACACGTGTGGTGTGCCCTGGAGAGGGGTATTGTGGGAACCAGTAGTAGTAGTCTCTCTCTCTCTCTATCTATATATATATATATATATATATATATATATATATATATATATATACACTGGCATGCCGCTATTGGATTGTAATGATTTTTCCTTTATTTTTAGTATTTGATGTACCTGCAAGGAAGAAAAAAACGTCAAAGATGGAGCTTGCTACGCGCTCAATGTCAAGAATCCTGGTAGATCATCTCCGAGAGTCCGATCTTGAATTTCAAACTCAAGAGGATGCCCGACTGCAGCGCTTCTTTGACAACGAGAGACAGTTGCAAGATTCCTTTCTCACACAGTTGGTGGGTCTGCACGAACGCATAGCGCGTGAAAATCGAGATGCACAGATGACCTTCCTTACCAATATGGTGTCTACATTACAGAATCCGCAGCCTTACAAGCTGTGTAGTCCGTACGCTGAGGGTGATTATTGTAATCCTCCACACAGAGGCCATACATTTATGCCTTCAAATTCAAGCCAAACTACTGTGCAGGGCCAAGGGCGTAGTTATACTGAAAACATGGGCAATAATTTTTCACATGCCACACAGCCAAGTAGGCCACATGCCAATACCAGTCCACAGGAGACAGTGCATGATACTGTCAATGGCACAGGATATAGTAGGCAATATGGCAATGTGAAAAATTATGCTGATGATTCAGTGAATGCCAGTAATCATAACACTCCTGTTAGCACTGTAATCAGCACTGCCTACAGGCATTTGTAGTAATGTTGCTATATGGTTGTTCTTTTTATATTTTTTCTGGGCTCGTTCAATTTTTCTTGCTTAAAAAGTGGCACTTACAAGGCCCGTTAAATGCTGTGTTCCATTTTGATGTACACAGTAGAGTATTATGGTTCTTTAGTTTATGAGCCTCAAAAAAGCTCATTTGGTTCTTCAGTTTGGAGCTGAATCAAAGTTCTCAAACTTTTTTTTTTATTTAAATGTGTACAAATAGAGTATACTCTAGATATGTGACTGAACATAATCTATAATGTGTACACAGTATGCCTTCTTCTTTATCTTTAAGGCAATAAAAAAATTCCCTGTTTGGGGCTTATATTTATATATTTATATTTTTTTGGGGTGTACTAAGGGCTATTTCACACACTCCGACTCCTGTCGGATGGCGAAACCCCGCACGGCCAGGAAGCCGTGCCACACACCGTAGTTAATAATGGGCACAGATGTGGCCATTCACCCAGGCCGCCTGGTTTCAGCCGGATCCCATCATTGTAAACTGCTGTGTGTGGCACAGATTCCTGGCCGTGCGGGTTTTCACTGCCCGGCAGGAGCCAGAGTGTTTCGAATTGCCCTACAGCACAGGTCTTCAACCTGTGGCCCTCCAGATGTTGTGAAACTACATGTCCCACCATACATTGCCACATTTTTTCCTATAGTAGGATGGCAAAAAAACTCAGGGCATGCGGGGACATGTAGTTCCACAACATCTGAAGGGCCACAGGTTGAAGACCTGTGCCCTACAGGTACCAAAAATTGCAAATACAAGTGTTTATTTATATATACAGTGCCGGATGAAAAGGTGTGGCTGCTGGACAGTCAGACTAGGTGTGTGTCTCCCCTATACAATATCAGCTTGGATGGCAGCACAACCTATTCACCCACCACTGATAGTAGACCTATGCTAAATACATATTCTACCTCGTGTTGCAATAGTTCAATGTTGTTTCAGTGTTGAAAGGGTATTTATGACCACTAAAGATTTATATTTGAAAACATTTTATATTTAAAGTGAACTGCATAAAACATGTTTTGTGAAAAATAAAACAAGTTCTTTCAAACATACAACCAATGTGTCCTTGTACTTCTACTGTGTCATAGTATTTAGGTTAATAGAGAGGGTGTTCTGCAACTTGTCAGCCATGTTTAATGCAATGCAGTGAGCAGTCACCACCCACTTTTCATGATCTCATCTCTGTGTGCCTTTAAAACTGTCCTTTTCTTATGACACACAGAGTTTTGCAGGAAAAATCCGGCTTCTGTGTGAAAGGGGTCGACACGGAAAATACCCGGGTTTTTGCTCCTGTGTGAAAGGGGGTCAGCCCCTTGCTGTCTAGTTGTACCCGGGTTTTTGTATCCGGGAAATACCTGGGTTTTTGGGATTTTTCTGTGTGAAAGGGGTATCACATGTGTTGACCTTTCTGTGTTGATTTTTTCTTGTGGCGATTCGCGGCACCCCCCGCAACCCCTCTTCCGCGATTTGCAGCACACCCCCCGCAATTCGCGGCACCCCCGGTGACTCCCGCGATTCGCGGCCCCACCCCGTGACACCCCTCCTGCGATTCGCGGCACCACGCGACCCCCCTCCCACGATTCGCGCCAACCCCCTGGGCCCCCCCTCACGAGGTTCACGGTGCCCCCCACGACCCCCCAACCGCGATTCCCCACCCCTGACCCCCCTACTGTCATTGCGGCAACCACCCGCCCCCGAGACCCACCCTCCCGCGATTCACTGCAACACCCCTCGCCCCCCCCCTCCCACGATTCACGGAACCCACACACCCCCGTGACCCCCCCTCCCGCAATTCACGGCATCCCCACGATTAAATAGCACATGCAATACACTGACATGGCTATGGTCGACAATGAAAAAGGTTGACAAGATTTATTTTTCACTTTTTCAATGTTTTCATATTCATTCTCATGTGTCGACATGGACACCAATGAAATGCCACACTTATGTCAACAAATACATGTGTTGACCTTTCTTGTGGCGATTCGCGGCACCCCCCCGAAACCCCCCTCCCGCGATTTGCAGCACACCCCCCGCAATTCGCGGCACCCCCGGTGACTCCCGCGATTCGCGGGCCCACCCCGTGACACCCCCCCCCTCCTGCGATTCGCGGCACCCCGCGACCCCCCCTCCCACGATTCGCGCCAACCCCCTGGGCCCCCCTCGCGAGGTTCACGGTGCCCCCCACGACCCCCCCAACCGCGATTCCCCACCCCTGACCCCCCCCTCCTGTCATTGCGACAACCCCCCGCCCCAGCGACCCACCCTACCGCAATTCACTGCAACCCACTGCGCCCCCCCTCCCACGATTCGCGGCACCCACACCCCCCCCCGCGACCAGGGGTGCCGAGAGGGGGGGGGGAGCAGGTACACTTTACCCGGGCCCGGGCCTGTCAGTGGGGCCCTGGTCTGGACACACAGTTCTTTTTTTATTTGGTGGGTCTGAGTGTGCCGGAGTCAGCTGTTCAGCGGCGGCATTGGGATTGCGGATGTGGGCAGATGTGGGCCTGCATGGGGGCAGCAGCATCACAGAGGTCCTTTTGAGGCACTCCAGGGCCTGCTGAGAGCCAGCCATGTGACAGGAGTTTACCGTGGCTCCGCGACAGGAGGATACTTAGGGTAGGTAGTCCCTGGGTGCTGGGAGGAACTGGGTCAGAGACAGGCCACCTTCCATGGTAGCACCACCCACTCCGCAGAATCGCAGCCCACCCTACTCCCCACATTCCTATCCCAGCCGCCACCAGCAGCAGCAGGTGCCACCGATGTCCAGGTCACTGTGTTCCAAGATGGAAGGTGGGTGGCTGGTTGCTCTGTGTCTGCTGCCTCCCTGCATGCTGCTGGGGCTGAGATCCAACTCTGGAAGTCAGCATGTAACCCCTGGCAGAGAATGTACTGTAACTCTATAACAACGAGCATGTTAACCCCTGGCAAAGCATGTAGCCCATGGCAGAGCATGTTAATCCATGGCAACGAGCATGTTAACCCCTGGCAGAGCATGTACCTCCTGGCAGAGCAGGTTAATCCCATGCCAAAAAGCATGTTAACCCCTGGCAGAGAATGTGATCCCCTTGCAGAGCAGGTTAATCCCATGGCAACGAGAATGCTAACCCCCTAATATGCAAGGAGCATTACGGTGTGTGGAATAACATGTAATGGGCATAATAGCATGTGGTAAAATATGAAATAGGTATTACGGTGTATGGCATAATGTGTACTTCCCACTACGGTGTGTGGCATAACGTGTAATGAGCATTATGGCATGTGGTATAATATGTAATGAGTGTGTGATATGTGTAATAGGCATTATGGTGTAAATCTTTGTCCCTGTATCCACCTTGTAAGCAGTGGTGTAACAATGGGTCCGCGGGGAGTTTTGTCCGTGGGGCCCCAGGAAGTTGTTGTACCGGGGCCCAGGATTTCTCTTGGCGGCCCTGCCCGCGACCCCCCCTCCCGCAATTCACGGCATCCACCCACGACCCCTCCTCCCGTGATTCGCGGACACCCCTCACCTCCTCCCTCCCCCCCCCACCCCCGCGCGCGATTCACGGCAACCCCAGGATTAAATGGCACATGCACGGCTATGGTCGACAATGAAAAAGGTTGACATGAGTTTTTGAAGATTTATTTTTCTTTTTTTCAATGTTTTCATATTCATTCTCATGTGTCGACATGGACACCGATGAAGTGCCACACTTATGTCAACATTTACATGTGTTGAACTTTCTGTGTTGATTTTTTCGTGTAGCAATTTTTTTCCAGTGACAACTATGAACTATGTGCAGGTCAACCTACACATCATCAACCAATTCTTTGTATAATATATAACACCTGTTCTGTTTTACTGTAGGTGTTTTAAGTCAGATCTTTTACTGCTACTATTACTGTTTATGTAAATGCATTCTGAATGACAGCAACATCCTACCATCCTTCTACAAGAATATATAACCAACTAGGTGATTCATTGCGCCCCGTGCCCCCCCCCTCCCGCAATTCACGGACCCCCCGTGCACCCCCCTCCCGCGATTCGCAACCCCCCCTCGCGCAATTCACGCCCCCGCCCTCTCCCGCGATTCGCCGACACCTGCGCCCCCTCCCTCCCTTGATTCACGGCACCCCCCGCGCAATTCACTGCACCCCTAAGCCCCTCTTTAGTCCCCCGTATACTCACACACCCCTATCACTACCCAGCTTCCTGCTCTCCTGAACCGTAACTTCCACCACTGGGGAGTCGCTGACGCTGTTTTGCCCACATGCCCCTATCATGCCTCATAGCCCAGCCTCCTGCTCTCATGCACCCGAACTCCCACCCAGTAGGAGGAGACACTGACTAAGGGCCACCATCCTGTACTCCTGTACTGCCACGCTGGACCCTCACCCACTGGCAGAAGCTGCACAGTATCTCCCACCCTCCTCTTTAGTCCCCCTTATGCCCACACACCCCTATCACTACCCAGCCTCCTGTCTTCCTGTGTCGTGACCTCTGCCAGTGGGGAGCCGCTGACTCAGAAACACCCTACTATACTATTGCACACACACACCTAAACAACATGCACACACAGTCCCCCCCCACCCACAAATGTCACTGTACCCTCCACACTATCAATGTACATCTTACTCTGTAACCGCTTTTTAATTAAACAAAACAATACACACCCCCTTCCACATCATATGCTCTCTATTTAACACATCTCACCTATAACTCAAGTTGCAATACAGGCCATCTTACATACAATTCTAACCATATTTCTCATATACAAATGTTCACAAATTAAGGGGGCGCAGCCCCTTACGACGGTGTGAAGAGCGCCCGTAGGGTGCGATGAATCACCTAGTTAATAATAATAATCACACAATCAAGCAAGATAGGGGTCTCATAGGATATTAAACTGATCAAAACAGTTACACAATTGTAGACAAACTCGGTGCTGCACGAAACGCCCACTGCTCCATGGCTGCACATGGTAAACACAATCAAGCCAGATAGGGGTCTTATTGGATGCTTAACTGTACATGTACGGTTAGGTAGGAAGCCCCTGGTTTCTGAAAAACTATACATCTCAAACCCAGGGGTAAAAGTGGTCCTAGAGAGGTGGAGGAACTCTTCCATCTGCCACCTAGTAATTGATTACCCCCCTTCCCTCCACCCATTAGGCAATGATTTAAGAAACGACTGGTAATAAATTATAATAATCACAACATTGAGCAATCACATTAAGTTAATTAATAATAATAATCACACAATCAAGCCAGATAGGGGCCTTAGTGGATGCTTAACTCTACATGTACGGTTAGGTAGGAAACGCGAAAGGTGGGCGGTGCACCTCCCTAATTATCAAGGCAACTAACTATATCACCTCCAGGCCACTGGTCAGATCTCCAACCAAAAGAACACAGTCCTCATTTGGTCCATTTAATGGGGGCTTATTGTATGATCATCCTATCCATAGTCCATTGAGTCAAGGAGACCCCATGCCCAGGGCCTCCTTGTGGCCACCTCACACGATTAGGTCATGTCCCCAAAATTTTAATGGAAAATGAGTGAAAAAACTCAAAAAAACTCGAAAACTCTAAAGAAGCATGTGCTGTGCTCAACATGAGCTCTCATGCTGGTAGAAAGTAAAAAGTGAATGAATCCTTCAACCAGCGCTCAAATAAATGACAAGGAAATTACTTCCCTTTTCTCCTTGATTCCCCAGTCACTTCTGGTGATAATGCTGATTATTCTCTCCGTAATTACAGCAAAAGTGACATTGGATATGAGAAAAAAGATAGGGAAATATCATCGCATAACATGTATTTAATTCACAAATGGTATGCAGAAATCACAATAAAGTATAACAATAAAACATCAAATCCACACAATAATAAAAAGGGGCACACAATAAAGTGACACTGTGCAAGAGGTATGGAAAGGTCGTTACCAGATGGTATTGAACTGCCAGAATATGGATCAGTTCAAAACAGGCATGAAGCAAATATGGATCCCGGGGTCACATACAGCATACAGCTCTGTCAATAGGCAATTCTCCCTCCCGGTCCAGCTGCACAGAGTCCTCACCGACGCGTTTCGGATCCTGCTGGATCCTTTTTCAAGGTGTATATGTGTGTCCATAAATGTCCGTTTTTTAAACCCCCTTTGTGCCAATCACGGCGCTGCAAATCGCCGCGAAATCGGTAGTACACTTCCGGGTGTACTTGAAGTTAGGCCTGGGTGTACAGGAAATTGTCATAGCGCGTCACTTCCGGTGACGCGATCGCGGCAAATAGACGGCACAGAGGACTAATGCGCCCGCCTCCATGTCCTCCACAGTCACGCCGCGTCACTTCCGGTGACGAGTTCACAGGTCCTTTAGCTGGAATACCTCACCACGATCTCCCAGCGCGCGTCACTTCCGGTGACGCGTTACCACCTTCTTCTAGCTGGGTTTACATTATGGGAATTCCCGGGTGCAACCTTATTACCGGACTTCCGGTGTTGGATTATACATCACCTATATGTGGGTCCCCTGATAAGGAGATACTCCAGATCACATTTTGCCCACACAGTTCCGTTTTTTGCCCACAATATGATCGTCCATGTACACAAAAGTCCATATACATTGCACTAATGAATAAATAGATAAAAAACATATATGACAGTCAATATTGGATAAAAGAATGCAGTTGAATAAATACAATAAAAGAATCATAAAAACCACTTGAGTTCGAAATCAGTATTTATGCCATTTGGTTTTAATGTATTAAAATTATAAATCATCTGCATCTCAGTTTTAGCTAACTGAGTGCTAAGGTCCCGTCTGCGATTGTTTCCCTCTATGTATTTTAATCCCACAAAGGATTTTATATGTTTAATAGAACTCGCATGGTGCAATTTGAAGTGGAGAGGTAATGAATGAGTCTCCACTCCCTTCTCAATATTTCTAATATGCTCTGCCAGGCGAGTTTTTAGGGGGCGAGATGTCCTTCCGATATAATACATGTTGCATGTACAACCAATGGCATAAATGACATTTTTTACATTGCACGTTACGAACTCTTGGATTTTATGATCCACACCATTGATAGAGACATTTTCTACCTTTTTTTCCCCTTTGATATTGATACAGGCTTTACAGCAGCCACATCTATGAAAACCTCTTGTCCTAATTCCTCGTCTAAGGTTATTATTGGGATGCATGCTCTGTGTGAGCTTGTTTCCCAAATTTGGGGCCTTACGGTAGATAAAATTGGGTCTTTCTGGTAGCTCTTGGCCTATAACAGGGTCTTTTTTTAAAAGGTGCCAGTGCTTTTTAAAAGATTGCTCGACTTTTTTATGCTGGGTGTTATAGTTAGTAATGAATGCCCATTTAAAACGGTCATTATTGTTAGGTTCCTTTACTTTATCAACTAAAAGATTAGACCGGTCTATTTGGTCAATATTAAAAATGGCTTCCTCTAGTTTCTCTTTTTTATAGCCACTTTGTACGAAATTTTTCGCCATTGTATTGGCTTGCTCATTAAATACATTTTTATCTGTACAATTCCGTTTCAACCTTTTGAATTGACCTTGTGGTATACAATTAAGCCAGTTTCTATGATGACAACTCTCTAAACTTATATAGCTTTGGGAGTCCGTAGGCTTGTTGAAAGTTTTGGTTTTTAGACATCCATCTTCCTCATATATTGTAATGTCCAAAAAATCTACTGAATTACCGCTCACATTAAAAGTGAATTCTATATTAAAATCATTTGCATTTAAATAAGTACAAAAATCATCTAAAAGTGAGCGAGTTCCTTTCCATAAAAACAGCACATCATCTATGTATCGGCACCAGGACACCAGGCCCGCCCCAAGTGGATGTTCAGTCCAAATATAGTCAATCTCCCATTGGCCCATGAATAGATTGGCATAACTTGGGGCGAACCTGGTGCCCATAGCGGTGCCGATCCGCTGTATAAAATATTCATTTTTGAACATAAAATAATTGTTATTCAGGATAAAACCAACTCCTTCGATTAAAAATTGTTGTAAAGACACATCCAACGAACTCCTTCTAAGTGCTTTTGTGATGGCTTCTATCCCCTGGTCATGGCTAATAATTGTGTAAAGGGACTTAACATCCGCTGTTACTAAATAATACCCTTCTTCCCATTCAAAATTGGGTAATTTTTGTAAAAGATCTTTGGTGTCTTTTAAATGGGACCTGTTAAGTAGCACCAGGGGTTGTAGGTGGTAATCTATAAATTCTGATAGATTAGAAGTTACAGATTCTATCCCTGACACTATGGGACGTCCCGGAGGTGCCACAGGGTCCTTATGCACTTTAGGTAGTACATAGATGACAGGGGTCATTGGTTCCGCTATCCACAGGAAATTGCTCTCTTTCTCCAATAAAGTGCCATTGCTACGATAAATATCTAAAAAGATTTTAAGGTTGTCCATGATTCTTTTGGTGGGGTCTGATCTTAGTTTTTGATAGGTGTTTTTATCTCCTAATTGGCGGCCTATTTCCGCTTCATATTTCTCGATATCCATGACCACCACCCCTCCGCCTTTATCGGCGGGTTTTATCACGATACTCTGATTATCTTTTAGCTGTTTGAGAGCTTCTCTTTCTTTCATATTTAAATTATATTTGGTACCTCCTGTGTCCACTTTTTTGAGATCTTCTTGCACCAAAGTGCTAAAGGTTTCTACCCAATTTCCTTTTAAATATGATGGGAAAAAAATGGACTTTGGTTTAAAATGACTTTGGGTTTCTAATACCTCTTCTTCGGCATCTTTATTTTGACCACAAAAAAACTTTTTTAAGCATATCTTCCTCACAAACTTGTTGATATCCACGAAAGTTTGGAATTTATTTATATTAGCTGTTGGGGCATATTTCAGCCCTTTCTCCAGTACGTTAGTTTCCTCCCTCGTTAGTATATGTGTACTAAGATTAAAGATTTTCACCTTATTTCTTATAGGGGGGTCAGTTGTCTCTTTAGATTTAGGTTTTTGTTTTTTTCTTTGTTTTTTCAAACGTTTGGTGTTATTCTTTTTTCTCCCTCCCCTTTTCCCCCGATGTACAGTTTTATTGGGGATTATCGCCTGTAGCGGGATGCATTCCCTCTCTCTAAAAAACGAGGTGAATCCATTTCTCTTAACGGGGAGTATCTATTTCTATTGTACCTATCTCTAAAATTGACTTTGTGTCTATCTCTGTTGTAAGGTTGTCTGTACCTCCAATTTTGGGTTTCTCTATCTCTGGTATTGTTGCTAAAATAATCATTCTTTTTAAAATGCTCATAATTTTCAAATTTCCTAATCCTATCCAATTTAGGTTTAGGGACTGTCACATTTCTTCTATCAGTTTTTTCTCTGAACTGTACTCTATAGTGCATATTTGGGCGTCTATTACTTTCCTCTTGATGATATTTTACTGGCGTATGGTCTCTTTTTCTGTTTTTCCCCCTTTCCTTTTCAGTCTGTTTAGGGGTACTATAGGGGCAGGTTACCTCATGTTCTATATCCTCAAATTCTGTTTCTGAACCTGAGAAACTTTCTTCCCCCTCCATACTTGTTTCCATAAATTCTTTTTTGTCCCGAATAAATTTTCTCACTTTCTTTTCCACTAATACTTTTTCAGTTTTTTTGATGTTACTTTCTATGCGGGCCTCCAAATTTTTATAGTCCGCCATACTCTCAAAAGGGGTAATTAGATCTTTGAGAACCTTAATTTCCTCATCATATTTAATTAAGTCTTTCCTCCGTTCGTCTATAATTAGTGACATTAATTGATAAGAGCAGTTATCTGTAATCTTAACCCATTCATCTTTGAAGCCCTGTGAGGCAGTACTAAAAGAGGATTCTTTGTGAACTCTAAGTCCCCTTGGAATTAATTGATGGGCTTTATAGCGTTCTAGGGTTACTGTTTCCCACCAGGTTTTATTCTCTTTCAATAGAATTTGTTCCAGTTTTTTCATGATGGTTTCAAGACTTTCGTCTAACAATTCTATGTGTTCACCTCCATCTTTAAAGAGATTATCAAATCTAGAGCGTCTCTGCTCTTTGTACTTAAACATATTGCTGCTTAGTAGTGAATGACAGAAGAAAGAAACAGTGACTAGGTACAATGAGTGTGTATTCACCACAGTGCGCAAAAGACAAATGAGCTGCTAGGAAGGATAAATTCTAGGGGGTTTTCTTCTAACCCTCAAGTGACAATCGATAGAAAGTAAAAAGTGAATGAATCCTTCAACCAGCGCTCAAATAAATGACAAGGAAATTACTTCCCTTTTCTCCTTGATTCCCCAGTCACTTCTGGTGATAATGCTGATTATTCTCTCCGTAATTACAGCAAAAGTGACATTGGATATGAGAAAAAAGATAGGGAAATATCATCGCATAACATGTATTTAATTCACAAATGGTATGCAGAAATCACAATAAAGTATAACAATAAAACATCAAATCCACACAATAATAAAAAGGGGCACACAATAAAGTGACACTGTGCAAGAGGTATGGAAAGGTCGTTACCAGATGGTATTGAACTGCCAGAATATGGATCAGTTCAAAACAGGCATGAAGCAAATATGGATCCCGGGGTCACATACAGCATACAGCTCTGTCAATAGGCAATTCTCCCTCCCGGTCCAGCTGCACAGAGTCCTCACCGACGCGTTTCGGATCCTGCTGGATCCTTTTTCAAGGTGTATATGTGTGTCCATAAATGTCCGTTATTTAAACCCCCTTTGTGCCAATCACGGCGCTGCAAATCGCCGCGAAATCGGTAGTACACTTCCGGGTGTACTTGAAGTTAGGCCTGGGTGTACAGGAAATTGTCATAGCGCGTCACTTCCGGTGACGCGATCGCGGCAAATAGACGGCACAGAGGACTAATGCGCCCGCCTCCATGTCCTCCACAGTCACGCCGCGTCACTTCCGGTGACGAGTTCACAGGTCCTTTAGCTGGAATACCTCACCACGATCTCCCAGCGCGCGTCACTTCCGGTGACGCGTTACCACCTTCTTCTAGCTGGGTTTACATTATGGGAATTCCCGGGTGCAACCTTATTACCGGACTTCCGGTGTTGGATTATACATCACCTATATGTGGGTCCCCTGATAAGGAGATACTCCAGATCACATTTTGCCCACACAGTTCCGTTTTTTGCCCACAATATGATCGTCCATGTACACAAAAGTCCATATACATTGCACTAATGAATAAATAGATAAAAAACATATATGACAGTCAATATTGGATAAAAGAATGCAGTTGAATAAATACAATAAAAGAATCATAAAAACCACTTGAGTTCGAAATCAGTATTTATGCCATTTGGTTTTAATGTATTAAAATTATAAATCATCTGCATCTCAGTTTTAGCTAACTGAGTGCTAAGGTCCCGTCTGCGATTGTTTCCCTCTATGTATTTTAATCCCACAAAGGATTTTATATGTTTAATAGAACTCGCATGGTGCAATTTGAAGTGGAGAGGTAATGAATGAGTCTCCACTCCCTTCTCAATATTTCTAATATGCTCTGCCAGGCGAGTTTTTAGGGGGCGAGATGTCCTTCCGATATAATACATGTTGCATGTACAACCAATGGCATAAATGACATTTTTTACATTGCACGTTACGAACTCTTGGATTTTATGATCCACACCATTGATAGAGACATTTTCTACCTTTTTTTCCCCTTTGATATTGATACAGGCTTTACAGCAGCCACATCTATGAAAACCTCTTGTCCTAATTCCTCGTCTAAGGTTATTATTGGGATGCATGCTCTGTGTGAGCTTGTTTCCCAAATTTGGGGCCTTACGGTAGATAAAATTGGGTCTTTCTGGTAGCTCTTGGCCTATAACAGGGTCTTTTTTTAAAAGGTGCCAGTGCTTTTTAAAAGATTGCTCGACTTTTTTATGCTGGGTGTTATAGTTAGTAATGAATGCCCATTTAAAACGGTCATTATTGTTAGGTTCCTTTACTTTATCAACTAAAAGATTAGACCGGTCTATTTGGTCAATATTAAAAATGGCTTCCTCTAGTTTCTCTTTTTTATAGCCACTTTGTACGAAATTTTTCGCCATTGTATTGGCTTGCTCATTAAATACATTTTTATCTGTACAATTCCGTTTCAACCTTTTGAATTGACCTTGTGGTATACAATTAAGCCAGTTTCTATGATGACAACTCTCTAAACTTATATAGCTTTGGGAGTCCGTAGGCTTGTTGAAAGTTTTGGTTTTTAGACATCCATCTTCCTCATATATTGTAATGTCCAAAAAATCTACTGAATTACCGCTCACATTAAAAGTGAATTCTATATTAAAATCATTTGCATTTAAATAAGTACAAAAATCATCTAAAAGTGAGCGAGTTCCTTTCCATAAAAACAGCACATCATCTATGTATCGGCACCAGGACACCAGGCCCGCCCCAAGTGGATGTTCAGTCCAAATATAGTCAATCTCCCATTGGCCCATGAATAGATTGGCATAACTTGGGGCGAACCTGGTGCCCATAGCGGTGCCGATCCGCTGTATAAAATATTCATTTTTGAACATAAAATAATTGTTATTCAGGATAAAACCAACTCCTTCGATTAAAAATTGTTGTAAAGACACATCCAACGAACTCCTTCTAAGTGCTTTTGTGATGGCTTCTATCCCCTGGTCATGGCTAATAATTGTGTAAAGGGACTTAACATCCGCTGTTACTAAATAATACCCTTCTCCCCATTCAAAATTGGGTAATTTTTGTAAAAGATCTTTGGTGTCTTTTAAATGGGACCTGTTAAGTAGCACCAGGGGTTGTAGGTGGTAATCTATAAATTCTGATAGATTAGAAGTTACAGATTCTATCCCTGACACTATGGGACGTCCCGGAGGTGCCACAGGGTCCTTATGCACTTTAGGTAGTACATAGATGACAGGGGTCATTGGTTCCGCTATCCACAGGAAATTGCTCTCTTTCTCCAATAAAGTGCCATTGCTACGATAAATATCTAAAAAGATTTTAAGGTTGTCCATGATTCTTTTGGTGGGGTCTGATCTTAGTTTTTGATAGGTGTTTTTATCTCCTAATTGGCGGCCTATTTCCGCTTCATATTTCTCGATATCCATGACCACCACCCCTCCGCCTTTATCGGCGGGTTTTATCACGATACTCTGATTATCTTTTAGCTGTTTGAGAGCTTCTCTTTCTTTCATATTTAAATTATATTTGGTACCTCCTGTGTCCACTTTTTTGAGATCTTCTTGCACCAAAGTGCTAAAGGTTTCTACCCAATTTCCTTTTAAATATGATGGGAAAAAAATGGACTTTGGTTTAAAATGACTTTGGGTTTCTAATACCTCTTCTTCGGCATCTTTATTTTGACCACAAAAAAACTTTTTTAAGCATATCTTCCTCACAAACTTGTTGATATCCACGAAAGTTTGGAATTTATTTATATTAGCTGTTGGGGCATATTTCAGCCCTTTCTCCAGTACGTTAGTTTCCTCCCTCGTTAGTATATGTGTACTAAGATTAAAGATTTTCACCTTATTTCTTATAGGGGGGTCAGTTGTCTCTTTAGATTTAGGTTTTTGTTTTTTTCTTTGTTTTTTCAAACGTTTGGTGTTATTCTTTTTTCTCCCTCCCCTTTTCCCCCGATGTACAGTTTTATTGGGGATTATCGCCTGTAGCGGGATGCATTCCCTCTCTCTAAAAAACGAGGTGAATCCATTTCTCTTAACGGGGAGTATCTATTTCTATTGTACCTATCTCTAAAATTGACTTCGTGTCTATCTCTGTTGTAAGGTTGTCTGTACCTCCAATTTTGGGTTTCTCTATCTCTGGTATTGTTGCTAAAATAATCATTCTTTTTAAAATGCTCATAATTTTCAAATTTCCTAATCCTATCCAATTTAGGTTTAGGGACTGTCACATTTCTTCTATCAGTTTTTTCTCTGAACTGTACTCTATAGTGCATATTTGGGCGTCTATTACTTTCCTCTTGATGATATTTTACTGGCGTATGGTCTCTTTTTCTGTTTTTCCCCCTTTCCTTTTCAGTCTGTTTAGGGGTACTATAGGGGCAGGTTACCTCATGTTCTATATCCTCAAATTCTGTTTCTGAACCTGAGAAACTTTCTTCCCCCTCCATACTTGTTTCCATAAATTCTTTTTTGTCCCGAATAAATTTTCTCACTTTCTTTTCCACTAATACTTTTTCAGTTTTTTTGATGTTACTTTCTATGCGGGCCTCCAAATTTTTATAGTCCGCCATACTCTCAAAAGGGGTAATTAGATCTTTGAGAACCTTAATTTCCTCATCATATTTAATTAAGTCTTTCCTCCGTTCGTCTATAATTAGTGACATTAATTGATAAGAGCAGTTATCTGTAATCTTAACCCATTCATCTTTGAAGCCCTGTGAGGCAGTACTAAAAGAGGATTCTTTGTGAACTCTAAGTCCCCTTGGAATTAATTGATGGGCTTTATAGCGTTCTAGGGTTACTGTTTCCCACCAGGTTTTATTCTCTTTCAATAGAATTTGTTCCAGTTTTTTCATGATGGTTTCAAGACTTTCGTCTAACAATTCTATGTGTTCACCTCCATCTTTAAAGAGATTATCAAATCTAGAGCGTCTCTGCTCTTTGTACTTAAACATATTGCTGCTTAGTAGTGAATGACAGAAGAAAGAAACAGTGACTAGGTACAATGAGTGTGTATTCACCACAGTGCGCAAAAGACAAATGAGCTGCTAGGAAGGATAAATTCTAGGGGGTTTTCTTCTAACCCTCAAGTGACAATCGATAGAAAGTAAAAAGTGAATGAATCCTTCAACCAGCGCTCAAATAAATGACAAGGAAATTACTTCCCTTTTCTCCTTGATTCCCCAGTCACTTCTGGTGATAATGCTGATTATTCTCTCCGTAATTACAGCAAAAGTGACATTGGATATGAGAAAAAAGATAGGGAAATATCATCGCATAACATGTATTTAATTCACAAATGGTATGCAGAAATCACAATAAAGTATAACAATAAAACATCAAATCCACACAATAATAAAAAGGGGCACACAATAAAGTGACACTGTGCAAGAGGTATGGAAAGGTCGTTACCAGATGGTATTGAACTGCCAGAATATGGATCAGTTCAAAACAGGCATGAAGCAAATATGGATCCCGGGGTCACATACAGCATACAGCTCTGTCAATAGGCAATTCTCCCTCCCGGTCCAGCTGCACAGAGTCCTCACCGACGCGTTTCGGATCCTGCTGGATCCTTTTTCAAGGTGTATATGTGTGTCCATAAATGTCCGTTATTTAAACCCCCTTTGTGCCAATCACGGCGCTGCAAATCGCCGCGAAATCGGTAGTACACTTCCGGGTGTACTTGAAGTTAGGCCTGGGTGTACAGGAAATTGTCATAGCGCGTCACTTCCGGTGACGCGATCGCGGCAAATAGACGGCACAGAGGACTAATGCGCCCGCCTCCATGTCCTCCACAGTCACGCCGCGTCACTTCCGGTGACGAGTTCACAGGTCCTTTAGCTGGAATACCTCACCACGATCTCCCAGCGCGCGTCACTTCCGGTGACGCGTTACCACCTTCTTCTAGCTGGGTTTACATTATGGGAATTCCCGGGTGCAACCTTATTACCGGACTTCCGGTGTTGGATTATACATCACCTATATGTGGGTCCCCTGATAAGGAGATACTCCAGATCACATTTTGCCCACACAGTTCCGTTTTTTGCCCACAATATGATCGTCCATGTACACAAAAGTCCATATACATTGCACTAATGAATAAATAGATAAAAAACATATATGACAGTCAATATTGGATAAAATAATGCAGTTGAATAAATACAATTAAAGAATCATAAAAACCACTTGAGTTCGAAATCAGTATTTATGCCATTTGGTTTTAATGTATTAAAATTATAAATCATCTGCATCTCAGTTTTAGCTAACTGAGTGCTAAGGTCCCGTCTGCGATTGTTTCCCTCTATGTATTTTAATCCCACAAAGGATTTTATATGTTTAATAGAACTCGCATGGTGCAATTTGAAGTGGAGAGGTAATGAATGAGTCTCCACTCCCTTCTCAATATTTCTAATATGCTCTGCCAGGCGAGTTTTTAGGGGGCGAGATGTCCTTCCGATATAATACATGTTGCATGTACAACCAATGGCCTAAATGACATTTTTTACATTGCACGTTACGAACTCTTGGATTTTATGATCCACACCATTGATAGAGACATTTTCTACCTTTTTTTCCCCTTTGATATTGATACAGGCTTTACAGCAGCCACATCTATGAAAACCTCTTGTCCTAATTCCTCGTCTAAGGTTATTATTGGGATGCATGCTCTGTGTGAGCTTGTTTCCCAAATTTGGGGCCTTACGGTAGATAAAATTGGGTCTTTCTGGTAGCTCTTGGCCTATAACAGGGTCTTTTTTTAAAAGGTGCCAGTGCTTTTTAAAAGATTGCTCGACTTTTTTATGCTGGGTGTTATAGTTAGTAATGAATGCCCATTTAAAACGGTCATTATTGTTAGGTTCCTTTACTTTATCAACTAAAAGATTAGACCGGTCTATTTGGTCAATATTAAAAATGGCTTCCTCTAGTTTCTCTTTTTTATAGCCACTTTGTACGAAATTTTTCGCCATTGTATTGGCTTGCTCATTAAATACATTTTTATCTGTACAATTCCGTTTCAACCTTTTGAATTGACCTTGTGGTATACAATTAAGCCAGTTTCTATGATGACAACTCTCTAAACTTATATAGCTTTGGGAGTCCGTAGGCTTGTTGAAAGTTTTGGTTTTTAGACATCCATCTTCCTCATATATTGTAATGTCCAAAAAATCTACTGAATTACCGCTCACATTAAAAGTGAATTCTATATTAAAATCATTTGCATTTAAATAAGTACAAAAATCATCTAAAAGTGAGCGAGTTCCTTTCCATAAAAACAGCACATCATCTATGTATCGGCACCAGGACACCAGGCCCGCCCCAAGTGGATGTTCAGTCCAAATATAGTCAATCTCCCATTGGCCCATGAATAGATTGGCATAACTTGGGGCGAACCTGGTGCCCATAGCGGTCCCGATCCGCTGTATAAAATATTCATTTTTGAACATAAAATAATTGTTATTCAGGATAAAACCAACTCCTTCGATTAAAAATTGTTGTAAAGACACATCCAACGAACTCCTTCTAAGTGCTTTTGTGATGGCTTCTATCCCCTGGTCATGGCTAATAATTGTGTAAAGGGACTTAACATCCGCTGTTACTAAATAATACCCTTCTCCCCATTCAAAATTGGGTAATTTTTGTAAAAGATCTTTGGTGTCTTTTAAATGGGACCTGTTAAGTAGCACCAGGGGTTGTAGGTGGTAATCTATAAATTCTGATAGATTAGAAGTTACAGATTCTATCCCTGACACTATGGGACGTCCCTGAGGTGCCACAGGGTCCTTATGCACTTTAGGTAGTACATAGATGACAGGGGTCATTGGTTCCGCTATCCACAGGAAATTGCTCTCTTTCTCCAATAAAGTGCCATTGCTACGATAAATATCTAAAAAGATTTTAAGGTTGTCCATGATTCTTTTGGTGGGGTCTGATCTTAGTTTTTGATAGGTGTTTTTATCTCCTAATTGGCGGCCTATTTCCGCTTCATATTTCTCGATATCCATGACCACCACCCCTCCGCCTTTATCGGCGGGTTTTATCACGATACTCTGATTATCTTTTAGCTGTTTGAGAGCTTCTCTTTCTTTCATATTTAAATTATATTTGGTACCTCCTGTGTCCACTTTTTTGAGATCTTCTTGCACCAAAGTGCTTAAGGTTTCTACCCAATTTCCTTTTAAACAGAATTTAAACAGAATTTGAGGATATAGAACATGAGGTAACCTGCCCCTATAGTACCCCTAAACAGACTGAAAAGGAAAGGGGGAAAAACAGAAAAAGAGACCATACGCCAGTAAAATATCATCAAGAGGAAAGTAATAGACGCCCAAATATGCACTATAGAGTACAGTTCAGAGAAAAAACTGATAGAAGAAATGTGACAGTCCCTAAACCTAAATTGGATAGGATTAGGAAATTTGAAAATTATGAGCATTTTAAAAAGAATGATTATTTTAGCAACAATACCAGAGATAGAGAAACCCAAAATTGGAGGTACAGATAACCTTACAACAGAGATAGACACGAAGTCAATTTTAGAGATAGGTTCAATAGAAATAGATACTCCCCGTTAAGAGAAATGGATTCACCTCGTTTTTTAGAGAGAGGGAATGCATCCCGCTACAGGCGATAATCCCCAATAAAACTGTACATCGGGGGAAAAGGGGAGGGAGAAAAAAGAATAACACCAAACGTTTGAAAAAACAAAGAAAAAAACAAAAACCTAAATCTAAAGAGACAACTGACCCCCCTATAAGAAATAAGGTGAAAATCTTTAATCTTAGTACACATATACTAACGAGGGAGGAAACTAACGTACTGGAGAAAGGGCTGAAATATGCCCCAACAGCTAATATAAATAAATTCCAAACTTTCGTGGATATCAACAAGTTTGTGAGGAAGATATGCTTAAAAACGTTTTTTTGTGGTCAAAATAAAGATGCCGAAGAAGAGGTATTAGAAACCCAAAGTCATTTTAAACCAAAGTCCATTTTTTTCCCATCATATTTAAAAGGAAATTGGGTAGAAACCTTTAGCACTTTGGTGCAAGAAGATCTCAAAAAAGTGGACACAGGAGGTACCAAATATAATTTAAATATGAAAGAAAGAGAAGCTCTCAAACAGCTAAAAGATAATCAGAGTATCGTGATAAAACCCGCCGATAAAGGCGGAGGGGTGGTGGTCATGGATATCGAGAAATATGAAGCGGAAATAGGCCGCCAATTAGGAGATAAAAACACCTATCAAAAACTAAGATCAGACCCCACCAAAAGAATCATGGACAACCTTAAAATCTTTTTAGATATTTATCGTAGCAATGGCACTTTATTGGAGAAAGAGAGCAATTTCCTGTGGATAGCGGAACCAATGACCCCTGTCATCTATGTACTACCTAAAGTGCATAAGGACCCTGTGGCACCTCCGGGACGTCCCATAGTGTCAGGGATAGAATCTGTAACTTCTAATCTATCAGAATTTATAGATTACCACCTACAACCCCTGGTGCTACTTAACAGGTCCCATTTAAAAGACACCAAAGATCTTTTACAAAAATTACCCAATTTTGAATGGGGAGAAGGGTATTATTTAGTAACAGCGGATGTTAAGTCCCTTTACACAATTATTAGCCATGACCAGGGGATAGAAGCCATCACAAAAGCACTTAGAAGGAGTTCGTTGGATGTGTCTTTACAACAATTTTTAATCGAAGGAGTTGGTTTTATCCTGAATAACAATTATTTTATGTTCAAAAATGAATATTTTATACAGCGGATCGGCACCGCTATGGGCACCAGGTTCGCCCCAAGTTATGCCAATCTATTCATGGGCCAATGGGAGATTGACTATATTTGGACTGAACATCCACTTGGGGCGGGTCTGGTGTCCTGGTGCCGATACATAGATGATGTGCTGTTTTTATGGAAAGGAACTCGCTCACTTTTAGATGATTTTTGTACTTATTTAAATGCAAATGATTTTAATATAGAATTCACTTTTAATGTGAGCGGTAATTCAGTAGATTTTTTGGACATTACAATATATGAGGAAGATGGATGTCTAAAAACCAAAACTTCCAACAAGCCTACGGACTCCCAAAGCTATATAAGTTTAGAGAGTTGTCATCATAGAAACTGGCTTAATTGTATACCACAAGGTCAATTCAAAAGGTTGAAACGGAATTGTACAGATAAAAATGTATTTAATGAGCAAGCCAATACAATGGCGAAAAATTTCGTACAAAGTGGCTATAAAAAAGAGAAACTAGAGGAAGCCATTTTTAATATTGACCAAATAGACCGGTCTAATCTTTTAGTTGATAAAGTAAAGGAACCTAACAATAATGACCGTTTTAAATGGGCATTCATTACTAACTATAACACCCAGCATAAAAAAGTCGAGCAATCTTTTAAAAAGCACTGGCACCTTTTAAAAAAAGACCCTGTTATAGGCCAAGAGCTACCAGAAAGACCCAATTTTATCTACCGTAAGGCCCCAAATTTGGGAAACAAGCTCACACAGAGCATGCATCCCAATAATAACCTTAGACGAGGAATTAGGACAAGAGGTTTTCATAGATGTGGCTGCTGTAAAGCCTGTATCAATATCAAAGGGGAAAAAAAGGTAGAAAATGTCTCTATCAATGGTGTGGATCATAAAATCCAAGAGTTCGTAACGTGCAATGTAAAAAATGTCATTTATGCCATTGGTTGTACATGCAACATGTATTATATCGGAAGGACATCTCGCCCCCTAAAAACTCGCCTGGCAGAGCATATTAGAAATATTGAGAAGGGAGTGGAGACTCATTCATTACCTCTCCACTTCAAATTGCACCATGCGAGTTCTATTAAACATATAAAATCCTTTGTGGGATTAAAATACATAGAGGGAAACAATCGCAGACGGGACCTTAGCACTCAGTTAGCTAAAACTGAGATGCAGATGATTTATAATTTTAATACATTAAAACCAAATGGCATAAATACTGATTTCGAACTCAAGTGGTTTTTATGATTCTTTTATTGTATTTATTCAACTGCATTCTTTTATCCAATATTGACTGTCATATATGTTTTTTATCTATTTATTCATTAGTGCAATGTATATGGACTTTTGTGTACATGGACGATCATATTGTGGGCAAAAAACGGAACTGTGTGGGCAAAATGTGATCTGGAGTATCTCCTTATCAGGGGACCCACATATAGGTGATGTATAATCCAACACCGGAAGTCCGGTAATAAGGTTGCACCCGGGAATTCCCATAATGTAAACCCAGCTAGAAGAAGGTGGTAACGCGTCACCGGAAGTGACGCGCGCTGGGAGATCGTGGTGAGGTATTCCAGCTAAAGGACCTGTGAACTCGTCACCGGAAGTGACGCGGCGTGACTGTGGAGGACATGGAGGCGGGCGCATTAGTCCTCTGTGCCGTCTATTTGCCGCGATCGCGTCACCGGAAGTGACGCGCTATGACAATTTCCTGTACACCCAGGCCTAACTTCAAGTACACCCGGAAGTGTACTACCGATTTCGCGGCGATTTGCAGCGCCGTGATTGGCACAAAGGGGGTTTAAATAACGGACATTTATGGACACACATATACACCTTGAAAAAGGATCCAGCAGGATCCGAAACGCGTCGGTGAGGACTCTGTGCAGCTGGACCGGGAGGGAGAATTGCCTATTGACAGAGCTGTATGCTGTATGTGACCCCGGGATCCATATTTGCTTCATGCCTGTTTTGAACTGATCCATATTCTGGCAGTTCAATACCATCTGGTAACGACCTTTCCATACCTCTTGCACAGTGTCACTTTATTGTGTGCCCCTTTTTATTATTGTGTGGATTTGATGTTTTATTGTTATACTTTATTGTGATTTCTGCATACCATTTGTGAATTAAATACATGTTATGCGATGATATTTCCCTATCTTTTTTCTCATATCCAATGTCACTTTTGCTGTAATTACGGAGAGAATAATCAGCATTATCACCAGAAGTGACTGGGGAATCAAGGAGAAAAGGGAAGTAATTTCCTTGTCATTTATTTGAGCGCTGGTTGAAGGATTCATTCACTTTTTACTTTCTATCGATTGTCACTTGAGGGTTAGAAGAAAACCCCCTAGAATTTATCCTTCCTAGCAGCTCATTTGTCTTTTGCGCACTGTGGTGAATACACACTCATTGTACCTAGTCACTGTTTCTTTCTTCTGTCATTCACTACTAAGCAGCAATATGTTTAAGTACAAAGAGCAGAGACGCTCTAGATTTGATAATCTCTTTAAAGATGGAGGTGAACACATAGAATTGTTAGACGAAAGTCTTGAAACCATCATGAAAAAACTGGAACAAATTCTATTGAAAGAGAATAAAACCTGGTGGGAAACAGTAACCCTAGAACGCTATAAAGCCCATCAATTAATTCCAAGGGGACTTAGAGTTCACAAAGAATCCTCTTTTAGTACTGCCTCACAGGGCTTCAAAGATGAATGGGTTAAGATTACAGATAACTGCTCTTATCAATTAATGTCACTAATTATAGACGAACGGAGGAAAGACTTAATTAAATATGATGAGGAAATTAAGGTTCTCAAAGATCTAATTACCCCTTTTGAGAGTATGGCGGACTATAAAAATTTGGAGGCCCGCATAGAAAGTAACATCAAAAAAACTGAAAAAGTATTAGTGGAAAAGAAAGTGAGAAAATTTATTCGGGACAAAAAAGAATTTATGGAAACAAGTATGGAGGGGGAAGAAAGTTTCTCAGGTTCAGAAACAGAATTTGAGGATATAGAACATGAGGTAACCTGCCCCTATAGTACCCCTAAACAGACTGAAAAGGAAAGGGGGAAAAACAGAAAAAGAGACCATACGCCAGTAAAATATCATCAAGAGGAAAGTAATAGACGCCCAAATATGCACTATAGAGTACAGTTCAGAGAAAAAACTGATAGAAGAAATGTGACAGTCCCTAAACCTAAATTGGATAGGATTAGGAAATTTGAAAATTATGAGCATTTTAAAAAGAATGATTATTTTAGCAACAATACCAGAGATAGAGAAACCCAAAATTGGAGGTACAGACAACCTTACAACAGAGATAGACACGAAGTCAATTTTAGAGATAGGTACAATAGAAATAGATACTCCCCGTTAAGAGAAATGGATTCACCTCGTTTTTTAGAGAGAGGGAATGCATCCCGCTACAGGCGATAATCCCCAATAAAACTGTACATCGGGGGAAAAGGGGAGGGAGAAAAAAGAATAACACCAAACGTTTGAAAAAACAAAGAAAAAAACAAAAACCTAAATCTAAAGAGACAACTGACCCCCCTATAAGAAATAAGGTGAAAATCTTTAATCTTAGTACACATATACTAACGAGGGAGGAAACTAACGTACTGGAGAAAGGGCTGAAATATGCCCCAACAGCTAATATAAATAAATTCCAAACTTTCGTGGATATCAACAAGTTTGTGAGGAAGATATGCTTAAAAAAGTTTTTTTGTGGTCAAAATAAAGATGCCGAAGAAGAGGTATTAGAAACCCAAAGTCATTTTAAACCAAAGTCCATTTTTTTCCCATCATATTTAAAAGGAAATTGGGTAGAAACCTTTAGCACTTTGGTGCAAGAAGATCTCAAAAAAGTGGACACAGGAGGTACCAAATATAATTTAAATATGAAAGAAAGAGAAGCTCTCAAACAGCTAAAAGATAATCAGAGTATCGTGATAAAACCCGCCGATAAAGGCGGAGGGGTGGTGGTCATGGATATCGAGAAATATGAAGCGGAAATAGGCCGCCAATTAGGAGATAAAAACACCTATCAAAAACTAAGATCAGACCCCACCAAAAGAATCATGGACAACCTTAAAATCTTTTTAGATATTTATCGTAGCAATGGCACTTTATTGGAGAAAGAGAGCAATTTCCTGTGGATAGCGGAACCAATGACCCCTGTCATCTATGTACTACCTAAAGTGCATAAGGACCCTGTGGCACCTCCGGGACGTCCCATAGTGTCAGGGATAGAATCTGTAACTTCTAATCTATCAGAATTTATAGATTACCACCTACAACCCCTGGTGCTACTTAACAGGTCCCATTTAAAAGACACCAAAGATCTTTTACAAAAATTACCCAATTTTGAATGGGGAGAAGGGTATTATTTAGTAACAGCGGATGTTAAGTCCCTTTACACAATTATTAGCCATGACCAGGGGATAGAAGCCATCACAAAAGCACTTAGAAGGAGTTCGTTGGATGTGTCTTTACAACAATTTTTAATCGAAGGAGTTGGTTTTATCCTGAATAACAATTATTTTATGTTCAAAAATGAATATTTTATACAGCGGATCGGCACCGCTATGGGCACCAGGTTCGCCCCAAGTTATGCCAATCTATTCATGGGCCAATGGGAGATTGACTATATTTGGACTGAACATCCACTTGGGGCGGGCCTGGTGTCCTGGTGCCGATACATAGATGATGTGCTGTTTTTATGGAAAGGAACTCGCTCACTTTTAGATGATTTTTGTACTTATTTAAATGCAAATGATTTTAATATAGAATTCACTTTTAATGTGAGCGGTAATTCAGTAGATTTTTTGGACATTACAATATATGAGGAAGATGGATGTCTAAAAACCAAAACTTTCAACAAGCCTACGGACTCCCAAAGCTATATAAGTTTAGAGAGTTGTCATCATAGAAACTGGCTTAATTGTATACCACAAGGTCAATTCAAAAGGTTGAAACGGAATTGTACAGATAAAAATGTATTTAATGAGCAAGCCAATACAATGGCGAAAAATTTCGTACAAAGTGGCTATAAAAAAGAGAAACTAGAGGAAGCCATTTTTAATATTGACCAAATAGACCGGTCTAATCTTTTAGTTGATAAAGTAAAGGAACCTAACAATAATGACCGTTTTAAATGGGCATTCATTACTAACTATAACACCCAGCATAAAAAAGTCGAGCAATCTTTTAAAAAGCACTGGCACCTTTTAAAAAAAGACCCTGTTATAGGCCAAGAGCTACCAGAAAGACCCAATTTTATCTACCGTAAGGCCCCAAATTTGGGAAACAAGCTCACACAGAGCATGCATCCCAATAATAACCTTAGACGAGGAATTAGGACAAGAGGTTTTCATAGATGTGGCTGCTGTAAAGCCTGTATCAATATCAAAGGGGAAAAAAAGGTAGAAAATGTCTCTATCAATGGTGTGGATCATAAAATCCAAGAGTTCGTAACGTGCAATGTAAAAAATGTCATTTATGCCATTGGTTGTACATGCAACATGTATTATATCGGAAGGACATCTCGCCCCCTAAAAACTCGCCTGGCAGAGCATACAGTATTAGAAATATTGAGAAGGGAGTGGAGACTCATTCATTACCTCTCCACTTCAAATTGCACCATGCGAGTTCTATTAAACATATAAAATCCTTTGTGGGATTAAAATACATAGAGGGAAACAATCGCAGACGGGACCTTAGCACTCAGTTAGCTAAAACTGAGATGCAGATGATTTATAATTTTAATACATTAAAACCAAATGGCATAAATACTGATTTCGAACTCAAGTGGTTTTTATGATTCTTTTATTGTATTTATTCAACTGCATTCTTTTATCCAATATTGACTGTCATATATGTTTTTTATCTATTTATTCATTAGTGCAATGTATATGGACTTTTGTGTACATGGACGATCATATTGTGGGCAAAAAACGGAACTGTGTGGGCAAAATGTGATCTGGAGTATCTCCTTATCAGGGGACCCACATATAGGTGATGTATAATCCAACACCGGAAGTCCGGTAATAAGGTTGCACCCGGGAATTCCCATAATGTAAACCCAGCTAGAAGAAGGTGGTAACGCGTCACCGGAAGTGACGCGCGCTGGGAGATCGTGGTGAGGTATTCCAGCTAAAGGACCTGTGAACTCGTCACCGGAAGTGACGCGGCGTGACTGTGGAGGACATGGAGGCGGGCGCATTAGTCCTCTGTGCCGTCTATTTGCCGCGATCGCGTCACCGGAAGTGACGCGCTATGACAATTTCCTGTACACCCAGGCCTAACTTCAAGTACACCCGGAAGTGTACTACCGATTTCGCGGCGATTTGCAGCGCCGTGATTGGCACAAAGGGGGTTTAAATAACGGACATTTATGGACACACATATACACCTTGAAAAAGGATCCAGCAGGATCCGAAACGCGTCGGTGAGGACTCTGTGCAGCTGGACCGGGAGGGAGAATTGCCTATTGACAGAGCTGTATGCTGTATGTGACCCCGGGATCCATATTTGCTTCATGCCTGTTTTGAACTGATCCATATTCTGGCAGTTCAATACCATCTGGTAACGACCTTTCCATACCTCTTGCACAGTGTCACTTTATTGTGTGCCCCTTTTTATTATTGTGTGGATTTGATGTTTTATTGTTATACTTTATTGTGATTTCTGCATACCATTTGTGAATTAAATACATGTTATGCGATGATATTTCCCTATCTTTTTTCTCATATCCAATGTCACTTTTGCTGTAATTACGGAGAGAATAATCAGCATTATCACCAGAAGTGACTGGGGAATCAAGGAGAAAAGGGAAGTAATTTCCTTGTCATTTATTTGAGCGCTGGTTGAAGGATTCATTCACTTTTTACTTTCTATCGATTGTCACTTGAGGGTTAGAAGAAAACCCCCTAGAATTTATCCTTCCTAGCAGCTCATTTGTCTTTTGCGCACTGTGGTGAATACACACTCATTGTACCTAGTCACTGTTTCTTTCTTCTGTCATTCACTACTAAGCAGCAATATGTTTAAGTACAAAGAGCAGAGACGCTCTAGATTTGATAATCTCTTTAAAGATGGAGGTGAACACATAGAATTGTTAGACGAAAGTCTTGAAACCATCATGAAAAAACTGGAACAAATTCTATTGAAAGAGAATAAAACCTGGTGGGAAACAGTAACCCTAGAACGCTATAAAGCCCATCAATTAATTCCAAGGGGACTTAGAGTTCACAAAGAATCCTCTTTTAGTACTGCCTCACAGGGCTTCAAAGATGAATGGGTTAAGATTACAGATAACTGCTCTTATCAATTAATGTCACTAATTATAGACGAACGGAGGAAAGACTTAATTAAATATGATGAGGAAATTAAGGTTCTCAAAGATCTAATTACCCCTTTTGAGAGTATGGCGGACTATAAAAATTTGGAGGCCCGCATAGAAAGTAACATCAAAAAAACTGAAAAAGTATTAGTGGAAAAGAAAGTGAGAAAATTTATTCGGGACAAAAAAGAATTTATGGAAACAAGTATGGAGGGGGAAGAAAGTTTCTCAGGTTCAGAAACAGAATTTGAGGATATAGAACATGAGGTAACCTGCCCCTATAGTACCCCTAAACAGACTGAAAAGGAAAGGGGGAAAAACAGAAAAAGAGACCATACGCCAGTAAAATATCATCAAGAGGAAAGTAATAGACGCCCAAATATGCACTATAGAGTACAGTTCAGAGAAAAAACTGATAGAAGAAATGTGACAGTCCCTAAACCTAAATTGGATAGGATTAGGAAATTTGAAAATTATGAGCATTTTAAAAAGAATGATTATTTTAGCAACAATACCAGAGATAGAGAAACCCAAAATTGGAGGTACAGACAACCTTACAACAGAGATAGACACGAAGTCAATTTTAGAGATAGGTACAATAGAAATAGATACTCCCCGTTAAGAGAAATGGATTCACCTCGTTTTTTAGAGAGAGGGAATGCATCCCGCTACAGGCGATAATCCCCAATAAAACTGTACATCGGGGGAAAAGGGGAGGGAGAAAAAAGAATAACACCAAACGTTTGAAAAAACAAAGAAAAAAACAAAAACCTAAATCTAAAGAGACAACTGACCCCCCTATAAGAAATAAGGTGAAAATCTTTAATCTTAGTACACATATACTAACGAGGGAGGAAACTAACGTACTGGAGAAAGGGCTGAAATATGCCCCAACAGCTAATATAAATAAATTCCAAACTTTCGTGGATATCAACAAGTTTGTGAGGAAGATATGCTTAAAAAAGTTTTTTTGTGGTCAAAATAAAGATGCCGAAGAAGAGGTATTAGAAACCCAAAGTCATTTTAAACCAAAGTCCATTTTTTTCCCATCATATTTAAAAGGAAATTGGGTAGAAACCTTTAGCACTTTGGTGCAAGAAGATCTCAAAAAAGTGGACACAGGAGGTACCAAATATAATTTAAATATGAAAGAAAGAGAAGCTCTCAAACAGCTAAAAGATAATCAGAGTATCGTGATAAAACCCGCCGATAAAGGCGGAGGGGTGGTGGTCATGGATATCGAGAAATATGAAGCGGAAATAGGCCGCCAATTAGGAGATAAAAACACCTATCAAAAACTAAGATCAGACCCCACCAAAAGAATCATGGACAACCTTAAAATCTTTTTAGATATTTATCGTAGCAATGGCACTTTATTGGAGAAAGAGAGCAATTTCCTGTGGATAGCGGAACCAATGACCCCTGTCATCTATGTACTACCTAAAGTGCATAAGGACCCTGTGGCACCTCCTGGACGTCCCATAGTGTCAGGGATAGAATCTGTAACTTCTAATCTATCAGAATTTATAGATTACCACCTACAACCCCTGGTGCTACTTAACAGGTCCCATTTAAAAGACACCAAAGATCTTTTACAAAAATTACCCAATTTTGAATGGGGAGAAGGGTATTATTTAGTAACAGCGGATGTTAAGTCCCTTTACACAATTATTAGCCATGACCAGGGGATAGAAGCCATCACAAAAGCACTTAGAAGGAGTTCGTTGGATGTGTCTTTACAACAATTTTTAATCGAAGGAGTTGGTTTTATCCTGAATAACAATTATTTTATGTTCAAAAATGAATATTTTATACAGCGGATCGGCACCGCTATGGGCACCAGGTTCGCCCCAAGTTATGCCAATCTATTCATGGGCCAATGGGAGATTGACTATATTTGGACTGAACATCCACTTGGGGCGGGCCTGGTGTCCTGGTGCCGATACATAGATGATGTGCTGTTTTTATGGAAAGGAACTCGCTCACTTTTAGATGATTTTTGTACTTATTTAAATGCAAATGATTTTAATATAGAATTCACTTTTAATGTGAGCGGTAATTCAGTAGATTTTTTGGACATTACAATATATGAGGAAGATGGATGTCTAAAAACCAAAACTTTCAACAAGCCTACGGACTCCCAAAGCTATATAAGTTTAGAGAGTTGTCATCATAGAAACTGGCTTAATTGTATACCACAAGGTCAATTCAAAAGGTTGAAACGGAATTGTACAGATAAAAATGTATTTAATGAGCAAGCCAATACAATGGCGAAAAATTTCGTACAAAGTGGCTATAAAAAAGAGAAACTAGAGGAAGCCATTTTTAATATTGACCAAATAGACCGGTCTAATCTTTTAGTTGATAAAGTAAAGGAACCTAACAATAATGACCGTTTTAAATGGGCATTCATTACTAACTATAACACCCAGCATAAAAAAGTCGAGCAATCTTTTAAAAAGCACTGGCACCTTTTAAAAAAAGACCCTGTTATAGGCCAAGAGCTACCAGAAAGACCCAATTTTATCTACCGTAAGGCCCCAAATTTGGGAAACAAGCTCACACAGAGCATGCATCCCAATAATAACCTTAGACGAGGAATTAGGACAAGAGGTTTTCATAGATGTGGCTGCTGTAAAGCCTGTATCAATATCAAAGGGGAAAAAAAGGTAGAAAATGTCTCTATCAATGGTGTGGATCATAAAATCCAAGAGTTCGTAACGTGCAATGTAAAAAATGTCATTTAGGCCATTGGTTGTACATGCAACATGTATTATATCGGAAGGACATCTCGCCCCCTAAAAACTCGCCTGGCAGAGCATATTAGAAATATTGAGAAGGGAGTGGAGACTCATTCATTACCTCTCCACTTCAAATTGCACCATGCGAGTTCTATTAAACATATAAAATCCTTTGTGGGATTAAAATACATAGAGGGAAACAATCGCAGACGGGACCTTAGCACTCAGTTAGCTAAAACTGAGATGCAGATGATTTATAATTTTAATACATTAAAACCAAATGGCATAAATACTGATTTCGAACTCAAGTGGTTTTTATGATTCTTTTATTGTATTTATTCAACTGCATTCTTTTATCCAATATTGACTGTCATATATGTTTTTTATCTATTTATTCATTAGTGCAATGTATATGGACTTTTGTGTACATGGACGATCATATTGTGGGCAAAAAACGGAACTGTGTGGGCAAAATGTGATCTGGAGTATCTCCTTATCAGGGGACCCACATATAGGTGATGTATAATCCAACACCGGAAGTCCGGTAATAAGGTTGCACCCGGGAATTCCCATAATGTAAACCCAGCTAGAAGAAGGTGGTAACGCGTCACCGGAAGTGACGCGCGCTGGGAGATCGTGGTGAGGTATTCCAGCTAAAGGACCTGTGAACTCGTCACCGGAAGTGACGCGGCGTGACTGTGGAGGACATGGAGGCGGGCGCATTAGTCCTCTGTGCCGTCTATTTGCCGCGATCGCGTCACCGGAAGTGACGCGCTATGACAATTTCCTGTACACCCAGGCCTAACTTCAAGTACACCCGGAAGTGTACTACCGATTTCGCGGCGATTTGCAGCGCCGTGATTGGCACAAAGGGGGTTTAAATAACGGACATTTATGGACACACATATACACCTTGAAAAAGGATCCAGCAGGATCCGAAACGCGTCGGTGAGGACTCTGTGCAGCTGGACCGGGAGGGAGAATTGCCTATTGACAGAGCTGTATGCTGTATGTGACCCCGGGATCCATATTTGCTTCATGCCTGTTTTGAACTGATCCATATTCTGGCAGTTCAATACCATCTGGTAACGACCTTTCCATACCTCTTGCACAGTGTCACTTTATTGTGTGCCCCTTTTTATTATTGTGTGGATTTGATGTTTTATTGTTATACTTTATTGTGATTTCTGCATACCATTTGTGAATTAAATACATGTTATGCGATGATATTTCCCTATCTTTTTTCTCATATCCAATGTCACTTTTGCTGTAATTACGGAGAGAATAATCAGCATTATCACCAGAAGTGACTGGGGAATCAAGGAGAAAAGGGAAGTAATTTCCTTGTCATTTATTTGAGCGCTGGTTGAAGGATTCATTCACTTTTTACTTTCTATCGATTGTCACTTGAGGGTTAGAAGAAAACCCCCTAGAATTTATCCTTCCTAGCAGCTCATTTGTCTTTTGCGCACTGTGGTGAATACACACTCATTGTACCTAGTCACTGTTTCTTTCTTCTGTCATTCACTACTAAGCAGCAATATGTTTAAGTACAAAGAGCAGAGACGCTCTAGATTTGATAATCTCTTTAAAGATGGAGGTGAACACATAGAATTGTTAGACGAAAGTCTTGAAACCATCATGAAAAAACTGGAACAAATTCTATTGAAAGAGAATAAAACCTGGTGGGAAACAGTAACCCTAGAACGCTATAAAGCCCATCAATTAATTCCAAGGGGACTTAGAGTTCACAAAGAATCCTCTTTTAGTACTGCCTCACAGGGCTTCAAAGATGAATGGGTTAAGATTACAGATAACTGCTCTTATCAATTAATGTCACTAATTATAGACGAACGGAGGAAAGACTTAATTAAATATGATGAGGAAATTAAGGTTCTCAAAGATCTAATTACCCCTTTTGAGAGTATGGCGGACTATAAAAATTTGGAGGCCCGCATAGAAAGTAACATCAAAAAAACTGAAAAAGTATTAGTGGAAAAGAAAGTGAGAAAATTTATTCGGGACAAAAAAGAATTTATGGAAACAAGTATGGAGGGGGAAGAAAGTTTCTCAGGTTCAGAAACAGAATTTGAGGATATAGAACATGAGGTAACCTGCCCCTATAGTACCCCTAAACAGACTGAAAAGGAAAGGGGGAAAAACAGAAAAAGAGACCATACGCCAGTAAAATATCATCAAGAGGAAAGTAATAGACGCCCAAATATGCACTATAGAGTACAGTTCAGAGAAAAAACTGATAGAAGAAATGTGACAGTCCCTAAACCTAAATTGGATAGGATTAGGAAATTTGAAAATTATGAGCATTTTAAAAAGAATGATTATTTTAGCAACAATACCAGAGATAGAGAAACCCAAAATTGGAGGTACAGACAACCTTACAACAGAGATAGACACGAAGTCAATTTTAGAGATAGGTACAATAGAAATAGATACTCCCCGTTAAGAGAAATGGATTCACCTCGTTTTTTAGAGAGAGGGAATGCATCCCGCTACAGGCGATAATCCCCAATAAAACTGTACATCGGGGGAAAAGGGGAGGGAGAAAAAAGAATAACACCAAACGTTTGAAAAAACAAAGAAAAAAACAAAAACCTAAATCTAAAGAGACAACTGACCCCCCTATAAGAAATAAGGTGAAAATCTTTAATCTTAGTACACATATACTAACGAGGGAGGAAACTAACGTACTGGAGAAAGGGCTGAAATATGCCCCAACAGCTAATATAAATAAATTCCAAACTTTCGTGGATATCAACAAGTTTGTGAGGAAGATATGCTTAAAAAAGTTTTTTTGTGGTCAAAATAAAGATGCCGAAGAAGAGGTATTAGAAACCCAAAGTCATTTTAAACCAAAGTCCATTTTTTTCCCATCATATTTAAAAGGAAATTGGGTAGAAACCTTTAGCACTTTGGTGCAAGAAGATCTCAAAAAAGTGGACACAGGAGGTACCAAATATAATTTAAATATGAAAGAAAGAGAAGCTCTCAAACAGCTAAAAGATAATCAGAGTATCGTGATAAAACCCGCCGATAAAGGCGGAGGGGTGGTGGTCATGGATATCGAGAAATATGAAGCGGAAATAGGCCGCCAATTAGGAGATAAAAACACCTATCAAAAACTAAGATCAGACCCCACCAAAAGAATCATGGACAACCTTAAAATCTTTTTAGATATTTATCGTAGCAATGGCACTTTATTGGAGAAAGAGAGCAATTTCCTGTGGATAGCGGAACCAATGACCCCTGTCATCTATGTACTACCTAAAGTGCATAAGGACCCTGTGGCACCTCCGGGACGTCCCATAGTGTCAGGGATAGAATCTGTAACTTCTAATCTATCAGAATTTATAGATTACCACCTACAACCCCTGGTGCTACTTAACAGGTCCCATTTAAAAGACACCAAAGATCTTTTACAAAAATTACCCAATTTTGAATGGGGAGAAGGGTATTATTTAGTAACAGCGGATGTTAAGTCCCTTTACACAATTATTAGCCATGACCAGGGGATAGAAGCCATCACAAAAGCACTTAGAAGGAGTTCGTTGGATGTGTCTTTACAACAATTTTTAATCGAAGGAGTTGGTTTTATCCTGAATAACAATTATTTTATGTTCAAAAATGAATATTTTATACAGCGGATCGGCACCGCTATGGGCACCAGGTTCGCCCCAAGTTATGCCAATCTATTCATGGGCCAATGGGAGATTGACTATATTTGGACTGAACATCCACTTGGGGCGGGCCTGGTGTCCTGGTGCCGATACATAGATGATGTGCTGTTTTTATGGAAAGGAACTCGCTCACTTTTAGATGATTTTTGTACTTATTTAAATGCAAATGATTTTAATATAGAATTCACTTTTAATGTGAGCGGTAATTCAGTAGATTTTTTGGACATTACAATATATGAGGAAGATGGATGTCTAAAAACCAAAACTTTCAACAAGCCTACGGACTCCCAAAGCTATATAAGTTTAGAGAGTTGTCATCATAGAAACTGGCTTAATTGTATACCACAAGGTCAATTCAAAAGGTTGAAACGGAATTGTACAGATAAAAATGTATTTAATGAGCAAGCCAATACAATGGCGAAAAATTTCGTACAAAGTGGCTATAAAAAAGAGAAACTAGAGGAAGCCATTTTTAATATTGACCAAATAGACCGGTCTAATCTTTTAGTTGATAAAGTAAAGGAACCTAACAATAATGACCGTTTTAAATGGGCATTCATTACTAACTATAACACCCAGCATAAAAAAGTCGAGCAATCTTTTAAAAAGCACTGGCACCTTTTAAAAAAAGACCCTGTTATAGGCCAAGAGCTACCAGAAAGACCCAATTTTATCTACCGTAAGGCCCCAAATTTGGGAAACAAGCTCACACAGAGCATGCATCCCAATAATAACCTTAGACGAGGAATTAGGACAAGAGGTTTTCATAGATGTGGCTGCTGTAAAGCCTGTATCAATATCAAAGGGGAAAAAAAGGTAGAAAATGTCTCTATCAATGGTGTGGATCATAAAATCCAAGAGTTCGTAACGTGCAATGTAAAAAATGTCATTTAGGCCATTGGTTGTACATGCAACATGTATTATATCGGAAGGACATCTCGCCCCCTAAAAACTCGCCTGGCAGAGCATATTAGAAATATTGAGAAGGGAGTGGAGACTCATTCATTACCTCTCCACTTCAAATTGCACCATGCGAGTTCTATTAAACATATAAAATCCTTTGTGGGATTAAAATACATAGAGGGAAACAATCGCAGACGGGACCTTAGCACTCAGTTAGCTAAAACTGAGATGCAGATGATTTATAATTTTAATACATTAAAACCAAATGGCATAAATACTGATTTCGAACTCAAGTGGTTTTTATGATTCTTTTATTGTATTTATTCAACTGCATTCTTTTATCCAATATTGACTGTCATATATGTTTTTTATCTATTTATTCATTAGTGCAATGTATATGGACTTTTGTGTACATGGACGATCATATTGTGGGCAAAAAACGGAACTGTGTGGGCAAAATGTGATCTGGAGTATCTCCTTATCAGGGGACCCACATATAGGTGATGTATAATCCAACACCGGAAGTCCGGTAATAAGGTTGCACCCGGGAATTCCCATAATGTAAACCCAGCTAGAAGAAGGTGGTAACGCGTCACCGGAAGTGACGCGCGCTGGGAGATCGTGGTGAGGTATTCCAGCTAAAGGACCTGTGAACTCGTCACCGGAAGTGACGCGGCGTGACTGTGGATAACATGGAGGCGGGCGCATTAGTCCTCTGTGCCGTCTATTTGCCGCGATCGCGTCACCGGAAGTGACGCGCTATGACAATTTCCTGTACACCCAGGCCTAACTTCAAGTACACCCGGAAGTGTACTACCGATTTCGCGGCGATTTGCAGCGCCGTGATTGGCACAAAGGGGGTTTAAATAACGGACATTTATGGACACACATATACACCTTGAAAAAGGATCCAGCAGGATCCGAAACGCGTCGGTGAGGACTCTGTGCAGCTGGACCGGGAGGGAGAATTGCCTATTGACAGAGCTGTATGCTGTATGTGACCCCGGGATCCATATTTGCTTCATGCCTGTTTTGAACTGATCCATATTCTGGCAGTTCAATACCATCTGGTAACGACCTTTCCATACCTCTTGCACAGTGTCACTTTATTGTGTGCCCCTTTTTATTATTGTGTGGATTTGATGTTTTATTGTTATACTTTATTGTGATTTCTGCATACCATTTGTGAATTAAATACATGTTATGCGATGATATTTCCCTATCTTTTTTCTCATATCCAATGTCACTTTTGCTGTAATTACGGAGAGAATAATCAGCATTATCACCAGAAGTGACTGGGGAATCAAGGAGAAAAGGGAAGTAATTTCCTTGTCATTTATTTGAGCGCTGGTTGAAGGATTCATTCACTTTTTACTTTCTATCGATTGTCACTTGAGGGTTAGAAGAAAACCCCCTAGAATTTATCCTTCCTAGCAGCTCATTTGTCTTTTGCGCACTGTGGTGAATACACACTCATTGTACCTAGTCACTGTTTCTTTCTTCTGTCATTCACTACTAAGCAGCAATATGTTTAAGTACAAAGAGCAGAGACGCTCTAGATTTGATAATCTCTTTAAAGATGGAGGTGAACACATAGAATTGTTAGACGAAAGTCTTGAAACCATCATGAAAAAACTGGAACAAATTCTATTGAAAGAGAATAAAACCTGGTGGGAAACAGTAACCCTAGAACGCTATAAAGCCCATCAATTAATTCCAAGGGGACTTAGAGTTCACAAAGAATCCTCTTTTAGTACTGCCTCACAGGGCTTCAAAGATGAATGGGTTAAGATTACAGATAACTGCTCTTATCAATTAATGTCACTAATTATAGACGAACGGAGGAAAGACTTAATTAAATATGATGAGGAAATTAAGGTTCTCAAAGATCTAATTACCCCTTTTGAGAGTATGGCGGACTATAAAAATTTGGAGGCCCGCATAGAAAGTAACATCAAAAAAACTGAAAAAGTATTAGTGGAAAAGAAAGTGAGAAAATTTATTCGGGACAAAAAAGAATTTATGGAAACAAGTATGGAGGGGGAAGAAAGTTTCTCAGGTTCAGAAACAGAATTTGAGGATATAGAACATGAGGTAACCTGCCCCTATAGTACCCCTAAACAGACTGAAAAGGAAAGGGGGAAAAACAGAAAAAGAGACCATACGCCAGTAAAATATCATCAAGAGGAAAGTAATAGACGCCCAAATATGCACTATAGAGTACAGTTCAGAGAAAAAACTGATAGAAGAAATGTGACAGTCCCTAAACCTAAATTGGATAGGATTAGGAAATTTGAAAATTATGAGCATTTTAAAAAGAATGATTATTTTAGCAACAATACCAGAGATAGAGAAACCCAAAATTGGAGGTACAGACAACCTTACAACAGAGATAGACACGAAGTCAATTTTAGAGATAGGTACAATAGAAATAGATACTCCCCGTTAAGAGAAATGGATTCACCTCGTTTTTTAGAGAGAGGGAATGCATCCCGCTACAGGCGATAATCCCCAATAAAACTGTACATCGGGGGAAAAGGGGAGGGAGAAAAAAGAATAACACCAAACGTTTGAAAAAACAAAGAAAAAAACAAAAACCTAAATCTAAAGAGACAACTGACCCCCCTATAAGAAATAAGGTGAAAATCTTTAATCTTAGTACACATATACTAACGAGGGAGGAAACTAACGTACTGGAGAAAGGGCTGAAATATGCCCCAACAGCTAATATAAATAAATTCCAAACTTTCGTGGATATCAACAAGTTTGTGAGGAAGATATGCTTAAAAAAGTTTTTTTGTGGTCAAAATAAAGATGCCGAAGAAGAGGTATTAGAAACCCAAAGTCATTTTAAACCAAAGTCCATTTTTTTCCCATCATATTTAAAAGGAAATTGGGTAGAAACCTTTAGCACTTTGGTGCAAGAAGATCTCAAAAAAGTGGACACAGGAGGTACCAAATATAATTTAAATATGAAAGAAAGAGAAGCTCTCAAACAGCTAAAAGATAATCAGAGTATCGTGATAAAACCCGCCGATAAAGGCGGAGGGGTGGTGGTCATGGATATCGAGAAATATGAAGCGGAAATAGGCCGCCAATTAGGAGATAAAAACACCTATCAAAAACTAAGATCAGACCCCACCAAAAGAATCATGGACAACCTTAAAATCTTTTTAGATATTTATCGTAGCAATGGCACTTTATTGGAGAAAGAGAGCAATTTCCTGTGGATAGCGGAACCAATGACCCCTGTCATCTATGTACTACCTAAAGTGCATAAGGACCCTGTGGCACCTCCGGGACGTCCCATAGTGTCAGGGATAGAATCTGTAACTTCTAATCTATCAGAATTTATAGATTACCACCTACAACCCCTGGTGCTACTTAACAGGTCCCATTTAAAAGACACCAAAGATCTTTTACAAAAATTACCCAATTTTGAATGGGGAGAAGGGTATTATTTAGTAACAGCGGATGTTAAGTCCCTTTACACAATTATTAGCCATGACCAGGGGATAGAAGCCATCACAAAAGCACTTAGAAGGAGTTCGTTGGATGTGTCTTTACAACAATTTTTAATCGAAGGAGTTGGTTTTATCCTGAATAACAATTATTTTATGTTCAAAAATGAATATTTTATACAGCGGATCGGCACCGCTATGGGCACCAGGTTCGCCCCAAGTTATGCCAATCTATTCATGGGCCAATGGGAGATTGACTATATTTGGACTGAACATCCACTTGGGGCGGGCCTGGTGTCCTGGTGCCGATACATAGATGATGTGCTGTTTTTATGGAAAGGAACTCGCTCACTTTTAGATGATTTTTGTACTTATTTAAATGCAAATGATTTTAATATAGAATTCACTTTTAATGTGAGCGGTAATTCAGTAGATTTTTTGGACATTACAATATATGAGGAAGATGGATGTCTAAAAACCAAAACTTTCAACAAGCCTACGGACTCCCAAAGCTATATAAGTTTAGAGAGTTGTCATCATAGAAACTGGCTTAATTGTATACCACAAGGTCAATTCAAAAGGTTGAAACGGAATTGTACAGATAAAAATGTATTTAATGAGCAAGCCAATACAATGGCGAAAAATTTCGTACAAAGTGGCTATAAAAAAGAGAAACTAGAGGAAGCCATTTTTAATATTGACCAAATAGACCGGTCTAATCTTTTAGTTGATAAAGTAAAGGAACCTAACAATAATGACCGTTTTAAATGGGCATTCATTACTAACTATAACACCCAGCATAAAAAAGTCGAGCAATCTTTTAAAAAGCACTGGCACCTTTTAAAAAAAGACCCTGTTATAGGCCAAGAGCTACCAGAAAGACCCAATTTTATCTACCGTAAGGCCCCAAATTTGGGAAACAAGCTCACACAGAGCATGCATCCCAATAATAACCTTAGACGAGGAATTAGGACAAGAGGTTTTCATAGATGTGGCTGCTGTAAAGCCTGTATCAATATCAAAGGGGAAAAAAAGGTAGAAAATGTCTCTATCAATGGTGTGGATCATAAAATCCAAGAGTTCGTAACGTGCAATGTAAAAAATGTCATTTATGCCATTGGTTGTACATGCAACATGTATTATATCGGAAGGACATCTCGCCCCCTAAAAACTCGCCTGGCAGAGCATATTAGAAATATTGAGAAGGGAGTGGAGACTCATTCATTACCTCTCCACTTCAAATTGCACCATGCGAGTTCTATTAAACATATAAAATCCTTTGTGGGATTAAAATACATAGAGGGAAACAATCGCAGACGGGACCTTAGCACTCAGTTAGCTAAAACTGAGATGCAGATGATTTATAATTTTAATACATTAAAACCAAATGGCATAAATACTGATTTCGAACTCAAGTGGTTTTTATGATTCTTTTATTGTATTTATTCAACTGCATTCTTTTATCCAATATTGACTGTCATATATGTTTTTTATCTATTTATTCATTAGTGCAATGTATATGGACTTTTGTGTACATGGACGATCATATTGTGGGCAAAAAACGGAACTGTGTGGGCAAAATGTGATCTGGAGTATCTCCTTATCAGGGGACCCACATATAGGTGATGTATAATCCAACACCGGAAGTCCGGTAATAAGGTTGCACCCGGGAATTCCCATAATGTAAACCCAGCTAGAAGAAGGTGGTAACGCGTCACCGGAAGTGACGCGCGCTGGGAGATCGTGGTGAGGTATTCCAGCTAAAGGACCTGTGAACTCGTCACCGGAAGTGACGCGGCGTGACTGTGGAGGACATGGAGGCGGGCGCATTAGTCCTCTGTGCCGTCTATTTGCCGCGATCGCGTCACCGGAAGTGACGCGCTATGACAATTTCCTGTACACCCAGGCCTAACTTCAAGTACACCCGGAAGTGTACTACCGATTTCGCGGCGATTTGCAGCGCCGTGATTGGCACAAAGGGGGTTTAAATAACGGACATTTATGGACACACATATACACCTTGAAAAAGGATCCAGCAGGATCCGAAACGCGTCGGTGAGGACTCTGTGCAGCTGGACCGGGAGGGAGAATTGCCTATTGACAGAGCTGTATGCTGTATGTGACCCCGGGATCCATATTTGCTTCATGCCTGTTTTGAACTGATCCATATTCTGGCAGTTCAATACCATCTGGTAACGACCTTTCCATACCTCTTGCACAGTGTCACTTTATTGTGTGCCCCTTTTTATTATTGTGTGGATTTGATGTTTTATTGTTATACTTTATTGTGATTTCTGCATACCATTTGTGAATTAAATACATGTTATGCGATGATATTTCCCTATCTTTTTTCTCATATCCAATGTCACTTTTGCTGTAATTACGGAGAGAATAATCAGCATTATCACCAGAAGTGACTGGGGAATCAAGGAGAAAAGGGAAGTAATTTCCTTGTCATTTATTTGAGCGCTGGTTGAAGGATTCATTCACTTTTTACTTTCTATCGATTGTCACTTGAGGGTTAGAAGAAAACCCCCTAGAATTTATCCTTCCTAGCAGCTCATTTGTCTTTTGCGCACTGTGGTGAATACACACTCATTGTACCTAGTCAATGAGCTCTCATGCTGTCAGTGAGACTCTCATGCTGAGCCCCCCCCCTCAGTGGCTCTGCCCATGCCACAAACAGTGGTTTATTACATTTTGCATTTTACACATAATTTAATCAGATCTTAAAGCTTTTACTCATTTGTACCAGTCTCCAAGTCTTGGAATGGTTTTATGTTTAGGGGCTTCTTTTATTGCCCTGCATACCCTACAGTAAGCAGTCTGCCAATTAGTGCCTGCATAAGGATGAAGTCTGGACCGCCAGTGGAAATATTGCTGGTAGGCTTTGTCATCATTGTCCAACTTTAAAATATATGTGGCCAGTTCCTGGGCTGTGGGGAAGTCATCTACATGAATAAAAGAGTCTTTGGGAATAAAGCGCTCATAGTTTTCACGAGAGGGGCCCAGAACAACTGGTACAATACCATTTGCAAAGGCATTTTTCCATAGTTTCTCCGTAATGTAGTCTTCATGAATTGAGTTTTCAAAGGACAGGTAAAATTTGTACTTGGAAAGTATTTGCTGTTGTTCATTTCTGGGCAGAGGATGATGCTGTCTTCCATATACGTCAATGGATAAATTATTCTTAAACTGTTCATAATAGCGCACTCTGCTAGAGTTTGGTTTCCAGTTACTGACTGCCCAGGCCACCAGCTTAGTCTTTGGTGGGATGGTGAAGTTCTCTTCTTCCTTATTCTCCTCTAACCAGCCATAAGGATTGAATATGTCAGAGTCAGCCCTGTAGGACATGGTCAGATTGATGAGGTTGTCCATAAAGTGTAAGTTTGGGCTGTGAGATGGGGACTCCAAGTTAAACCACACCCAGTACTGATTTGGTGGTCTTGGCATCTGGGGAAGTTGATTTTTGAGAGTTGAGTTACATACATCCCTGTGATGAATAACAACTGCTGCAGCAGAAGAAAACAATGTTCTGTTATCTGTATAGATGCATCCACTAATATTAAGGAATGGTGGACAAACATTAAGGGGAAATGTATCATTAAATGGCCAAGTCCATAGCAGGATGATTTGGGTAGGTTCAGGTGGTCTTGGGGAAGTTTGCACATATTCAACTGAATCAGTAATTGCTGAGCGACTTACATTGTTGTACAGTGTAAACAAAATGGCTGCAAGACACAGCTTTGCAATACAGATCATAAAGGATTTCTTCATTTCCTGACTTCTCCATTTACTTAAGTAGAAGCACTGGAACAGTAGGGCAATTTAGTTGTAAAAGAAGTTTCTCCCAATTATCGTCACTGTGGGAAGAAATAAAGAGAACATCAAAATGACAATGTGATATGACAGAAATGGTGCGGTTATTTTTAAAATACTTAAATTATTATATCTTATTATATATCTTATTATTATTATTATTGTTATTATTATTATTATTATTATTATTATAGAAGTTTCCACAATGCAGTCCATAAAGTATTGAGATTTTCAACTCTTTCGGGGATATACAATGTCTTGTCACGACCGTCAGGCTGGCCCGACAGCCGTGACTCTGTCCCGTTCTCGACCTGCTCGATGCTCAATTTGCAGGTGGGATTCAATGTCCCACCTGCTGAGAGCCGAGAAGATGGCGTTGCTGTGAGAAGTGACCGGAAGAGGCAAGCTGCGGCCGGGAGCGCGTCAATTCCCAGCCATTCTCGGCAGAATGAGCCCGACTGCTTGTGAAGTCTGGCTCGTTCTGCTGAGATCCCCTGTTCAATGCTGTCGAGGAAGACAGCATTGAATAGGGCCCTGCTGCCATTTCCCCTGTCTGGAATTATGCCCAAAAATCATTTTCTAAGAATTCATTGACCAGAGAGGTCCAGTATTTGGAGATTAATTACCTTGGACTACCCCAGCAATAGTCCAGAGTACTTAATTTATACTGTCAGTGCACATAAATAGGCTTATTGAATTTAATGAACTTTTGTTGGGCCACAATTTGTCCTTAAACCATGGAGAAAAATTACTAAGAAAAAAATGTATTAAATAGACTTATTAGTATACAGAAATATGCCTATTTTATTGATATTCGAATTTTAGGAATTTACTATCCAGAAAATACATAAATTCGTATTCATGGCATATTTGTATTTGTATGTATACGAATGTATATGCCATTGGAAAATATGAATAGGAATCACCATTCAAAAGTTTTTTACCAACCGGCTGGTAATTATCGGCAATTAGCGGCATACGGACGCTCATTGGGCAGTATGGATTGTGTAATGTTAGCATTACTGCCTCACAGCACTGAGGTCATGGGTTTGATTCTCACCATGGCCCTAACTGTGCGGAGTTTGTATAATCTCCTGTGCTTGCGTGGGTTTCCTCCGGGTACTCTGGTTTCCTCTCACAACCCAAAAATATACTGGTAGGTTAATTGGCTTCCAACATAATTAACCCTAGAATGAATGTGTGTGCGTGTACATGTGGTAGGGAATATAGATTGTAAGCTCCACTGGGGCAGGGACTGATGTGATTGTTCAAATATTCTCTGCACAATGTTGCGGAATATGTGTGCGCTATATGAGAAACTGTATAATAAATAAATAATTGCCGGTAAAATACACCTTGAAAATACACTTAATTTTCCAGGCGTATTTGGCAGATGCCTGCATGGATCAGTCAAATACGTGCAGGCTTCAGTGTTAAAAGAAAAATAAATAATTTTTAAAAAGCGCTGTGGGGTCCCCCTTCATGGGCATGGCTCCAGGCAGGGCCGGCCTTAGGCATAGGCCAACTAGGCAATTGCCTAGGGCATTTGGAATGCCTAGGGGCATCAGCAGCTTCTGCTGATTAAATTGATATTCAGCATGCCTATATTCTGTGTGTGAGTGAGGCTGTACCTGCATATGAAATAGTGTATTCATGAAAATAACTGTAACATAGCATTCCGTATGCAGGTACAGCTACAGTCGCTCACAGAATATAGGCATGCCACATATCATTTTAATCATTAGAACAGTGGCGTAACTATAAATTTTGCTCCCCCCTGCCAAAAAACTTTCTGTCGCCCCCCCCCCCCCCCCATAATGCTCCTTACACTATATGCCTCTCACTGTAGGACCCCTTACATATATATATATATATGTATGTATATATATATATATATATATATATATATATATATATATGTTTATAATCTATATGAGTGTAATCACATTGGGATTTGATGTTTGGCCACAGAGATTTTATTTTTAATATCTTTTATTACAGGGTACTGTTATTGATAGCAAAATTATCTCCAAGGCTTATGTAATATTGCCTGGAAGTCGATACTTTAAAGTAGCATTCTGAAATGTAATAGGATGAGAGATTCAGAAAGTGAGAGATTTGGTAAGAAATCTCTAGTTTTTTTAAAGTGGCAATCATTTATACAGCAAAACCAGTGTGATTTTGCTGTGTCAATGATTGCCACTTTAAAAAAACTGGAGATTTCTTACCAAATCTCTCACTTTCTGAATCTCTCATCCTATTACATTTCACCCACAAATGTTGCTACAATCTGGGTACAATGAAATAGTTACTTTTCTATCCACTGCTGTGATATCTATCTACAGCATATATTGTATTTTGGCATAAATGCCAAATACAGTATAATACCTTGTTCAAGAAAGGATTATTTTTTTTGTATTTTTTAATCTAGTGCATTGCCTCGATTAGTAGTATTATACTGTAATGATACTTGTTATATTATGTATTGATTGACAGTCATTAATATAGTCAATAGGCTCTGACAGCATCAAAAATAAAATGACTGTTACTATGTGTGACTGATAGTTACTGAACAGAGTATGGGCTGGGCACTACTGTCTACTCTATACCATTAGCAGTGACACTAGCCCTCTTATATTGGTGAATTATGAGCGCTTATTGGTTAATAATAGTGTGCACTACAATCAGATCTTTCCAATTCAATATCAGCTACAGTATAACAGCCTTCCTCACAGGTTCAAGGCAAGAGCCGACCTAGGTGCACATAACCCACACTGTCTACACTTAGATATGCTTTATGCACTATGCTGTGCTATTAACCCAAGGAGATATATAGTCCGGCTTTGAAGTTGATATGTTTGCATTGCAATATGCTGCCGCTCTCACCAGCCAGAAATAATGGCTATTATTGTTCTTTGTAATCAGTAAGAGTAAAGATTTACTGTTGCATTTCATTAGTTAGCGCTTATGTGTAACTGAGCCACTATAAATCATGTATGTAGTTCCACAGCCTTGCAGCAGGTAAGCGGCATATCCCGGCTGCACCATCAGTTAAAAATCATGTAGGGAAACAGTGTGTTTTGTTATTGGGCTCAACTGGACCACTATCAATTTATCTATGCACCATTAGTTAAATCATGTAAACACACAGTGTTTTATTATAAATAATATGTGGCATGGAGCTGGTCTGCCGATAGATTTAGCAGGAAGGCTTATATTCAGCTACAGCTATATAAATAATTATTCCACCAAACACGCTTATAGTATGCTGCCACGTGGGTAAGCCAAACTTAACTGTATGACTGTGCAGCATTATGATGGGTAAAAACCCTATATCAGCAACTTCTGTTACAAATGGACAGTGCACTATGAGTCATATTATTAATTACATATGTGCCGTGGAGCATGTCTATTCTGGCTATCTAGTTATGAGGCAGAATGAAACAACAACATGATTAATTTAAAATGAGAGAAAAGAACAGCATAACTCCTTAAATCACGGAGTTTGCTGCAGGAGGGGAGGAAGGTCCCGGACAGAGAATGGGGAGGAGAAGGAGATAGCCACCGGAGGGGACACAGGTACTCACGGGCTACAGACCTCACAGAGTGGATGTGAGAGGTGGAGTGGAGGGGTCGCAGAGTTCCTGCTGCCGGCGCCATTGACTGACAGCTTCCGACAGCGCCTCCCAAGTCCCTGCACTGTAGTTTTTTTACCTGGCGGCGCGCACCCTGCAGACCCAGTAGCGCACGCAGGGGGGGTTTCTGGGTGCCCAGAAACCCCCCTAGAATTCTAAGGGCCCTAGAATGAAAGCTGAGGATCCCCTCTTTCCAGGGGTACAAGAATTTTAAAAATCGGCCCTTGGGAACCGGAGATATCTGACTTCAAAGCAGTGGTCCCCATCCAAGCCTGTTAATTGCCGTTCCCAGTCAGATATTTCAGGTTCTGTCCAACTTAGAGTTTTTCTGAGGGTATATTCCAAAAGCTGGAACTCTCCCTCTTTGATGGACACTAGTAGCTTGTCTCTACTGTTCCCAGAACCAGAGATATCACCCTTCCAGCAGCTGGTTACTGCTCCATCTCCACACACCAGGTATGTCGTTTTATATACTTGTTGGCGGATTGCTCTGCCTCCTGAAATCTGATCCCCTAGTCCCCAATACCATTTGGTAGGTGGGATTCTCTAGTTTTTAATTCCATTAAAATCTAAGAAATCTATTTCCGGGAACTGGAGATATCTGCAGTCAAGCAAGCTGTCCTCCCACCAGAAAATTATGAAAAATAAGTTCACTTCACTATACACCCCTCCTCTGCATATTAAACATCCTGTACAACCCTGGAAGTTATGTATCAGGGCCCCTTCATTCAGCCCAATGCCCCCTTCTCCCACCCCATCTCCCACCATCTGTGCAGTAAAGGGGAAATAAGTGGAAATTACTGATCCAGGCCCTACATGCTGAGCGGTTGATATAATACCCCCTAACACCCGCGGGACATCAAAGCTTCCCCCACCCCTACCGCTGGAGGATCGGTAGGGGCCCCAATACATTGCTATGCCCAGGGGTCTACACTGCTGTTATATATATGTGTGTGTGTGTGTGTGTCTATATATATATATATATATATATATATATATATATATATTATTATTATTATTTATATAAATTTGGTTTATCTATAATACTTTAACTGACCTGGCATATACTGGGTCACCTAAGTGTCCATCTCCGTGCTTTGCTCCTCCCCTCTGGAAACCCCCTTCTGAAAATCCTGCGTTTGCCCCTGAGACCCCACGGGGTATGCGGGTGCAGGCGCCCCCGCTGCCACCCGCTCCCCCAAGCGGCAGCGGGGGCTGCCTTACGCTAGCTACGCCCCTGCATTAGAAGCTCCTTGTGTGTGCTGGTCATAACGATGCAAATAAGACGAATTTTCAGCAAAAAATGCACCCAACGTTAGCAGAACTGGCCAGGAGCTGCATGGCCTATTGAGTCAAGATGTATGAGGAAACATCTGTATCCAAGCAGAGGCAGAGGACACAGTGTTAGCGGCTGTGCGAGTGCTGTCTGCAGGTGGGTTGGTTGTGCAGTAGTGTTCGGCATATGTGTAAGGGGCATTATGTGCATTAATAATGTGCAACATATGTGTAACAGGCGTTATGTGTGTCATGTGTATAAGGGCATTAATAATGTGCAACATATGTGTAAGGGACATTATGTGTGTCATTATGTGTATGAAGGGCATTAATAAAGGTTGGCATATTGTGTAGGGGAATTATGGTTATAAGGACATTAATAATGTGTGTCATGTGTAAGGCGCATTACTGTGTGGTATTATCAGGGGTGCTGAGAAAAAGGGGTAGGGGGTACAAATTACCCAGGCCAAAGTCTGATGGAAGGGCCCAGTGGGGGCCCCGGAGTCCCTCCCCTTAAGTGACAGCAGCAGCTGCAGCTCTTCTCCTCTGCCCAGCACACACTGCTTTGTGCTGAGTTGCAGTGTGACAATGGAGGTGCTTAAAATACAATATTTTCTCAGGATTTTTTTCTTAGGGTATAATGTGAATAATGTGAGGAGTAATGTATATAAGGTAAAGTGGTGCTACTGTGTGATGTAACGTGAATAAGGGACACCATCGCATGATATAATGTGAATAAAGTTGCACTACTGTGTGGCATAATTTGAATTGGGGGTACTATTGTGTGGCCATGCCCCTTCCCAGCAAGAACACACCCCTGTTTGGGCTGCGCACCGATTGTGTGCACTGTTTCTATTTAAAATAATGCAGGTAGGAGCACCAAAATGATGACTGCTATGATGAGGGTTGATGGTACTGGGAAAGGGGAGCAGGGTCAGAGGCAGAACTAGTGGCGGTGCTAGGGGGCAACAGACAAAATCTTGCCTAGGGCATCATTTAGGCTAGGGCCGGCTCTGGCTCCAGGCTCAAAAAGCCGGTTCTGGTTTAAAAAAAATTAGGGAACAAACTGAATAGGGTTCCCTTTATTTTTTTTAACCAGCACCAGACCCAAGTTCCGGTCCTGGTTACCAAAATATGGAGGACAAAATGAGTAGGAGTCCCTCGTATTTTAAGAACCAGCACCAGGCTTAACCAGCCAGCAGGGTAATGCCACAGCCAGGGGGAGACTTTTTATACAAGTTCCCCCGGCCAAAGCATTAACCCCCTGACCAGTCAGCTTGTCAGGGGTCATGAGGGAGTGAGGACCCCCCCAATGAAGGGGTCCCCTCCTCCAGAATTTACCTACCCAGGTTGAAGCCTGGGGCTGTCCCCGGTACCCCTTTGTGGTGGGTACTGGGCTCATGATTGTGTAAAAGATAGATTAAAACCATTGGGTTTTTCTGTGGAACTATGAGACTCAGCAAACCTGGAGTCCCAGGATGTGGCCCATTAATGGACTTGCTGGGACTGTTAGTTACACAATAGTTTTACAATGTGTTCTAAAATTAAGCGCCACCCAACAGTTAATCACACAGTGCAAGAATAATAAAAAGCACTTTCCTCCTAGGAATTTCAAATTTATTTTTGTTTCTTTTGTCCTTATCCTGAAAGAACTTTTAGAGAAACAAAAAATAGTGCAATATTGTCTGTATCCAATGGAATTTTTATTATTCTGTCAAATTCACACTCACATGTGCCTTCGTTTAAATAGGCATATCATTCCATCCATATGGAATTCAGACTCCTGGGGCGAAATGTAATAGGGTGCGTTTTTTTTTTTTTGCGATTTTTCCCGCAAAATATGCCGTTTTCGGCCATTTCCCGAAAATCGCATATTTTTTAGGGTGCGATTTGCGGGAAAAATCGCATTTTTTAAAGGTGCGATTTTTAGTTAGACTAAAAATCGCATCCAGATGTTTTCCCATTAAAAAGGATAGAAGTCGCATATTTAATGGGTTGCGATTTTTAGTAAAGCTTACTAAAAATCGCACAAAAAATAGACCAGGTTCTGCCTGGCGCTTTTATCAGAAACATGCACAGATCATTGAGATCTGTGCATGGTTCTGTTGTAAAAAAATAGTTAAAACAAAAAAAAAGAAAAAAAACGGCGTGCGGTCCCCCCCCTAAACATAACCAGCCCCGGGCTCAAAAAGCCGGTGCTGGTATAATAAAATCAAAGGAACAATCAAGTTGGGGTTCCCTGGATTTTATAAAACCAGCACCAGGCTCAAGGTCCGGCGCTGGTTCCCAAAATACGGGGGACAAAATGACTAGGGGTCCCCCGTATTTTAAGAACCAGCACCGGACACAACCAGCCAGCAGGGTAAGGCCACAGCCGGGGGGAGACTATTTATACAAGTCCCCCCGGCCAAAGCATTAACCCCCTGGCTGGTCAGCATGGGCAGGGGTCCTGGGGAAGTGGGGACCCCCCCAATGAAGGGGTCCCCCCCCTCCAGGACTTACCAGCCCATGCTGATAGTCCGGGGCTGTCCCCGATGCCCCTGGGCGGTGGGCATCGGGCTGATGACTTGTGTAAAAAAAAGGATAAAAACTATTGTTCTTTACTGGCGAACTATCAGTCCCAGCAAGCCTACCCCGCATGCTGGGACTTGGGGAACCACAAGTCCCAGCATGCGGGGCATTAAAGGGCCCGCTGGCACTTGTAGTTCTGCAGTGAAAAAAATAGTGCACAAAATCACACTGACACCCTGTAAAATAAAACTTTAATACACACAAAACACACACACACTGATACTTACCTACCTTGAAAAACAATGTAAGCGGCGCATAGGACTATAATTAGTGCCCTGCGCTTGGTTATAATATTTGTCTATTTTACCTACCTTGAGCCCGTAGGTCGGTCCCTGGATCCTGGGTCCGTCCTCCGGGGCTCCAGGGCAGAAGAGTCCGGTTCCGGGGCCTTGGTCCTGGTTCCGGGGCTGGTCCTGGGGTTCCGGGGCTCCTGGCGTGAAGAATCCGGGGTCCGGGATCCGTGGTAGTCCAGAGGGGTACCTAAGGAGGCAAATCCTACTCACCTGCTCCCCGGCGGCGACCTCCGGTGGCAGCGCTGCTCCCGACTGGTACCCGGCTTGAAGGACTTTGCCGGGCGCTGAGATGTTTCCTCTTCGCCGTCTGTGAACAGAATGATTTCTCGGCCAATCAGGAGCCGAGAAACTCGGCTCCTGATTGGCCAGAAATCATTCTGAATATAGACGCCGACGGAGTAACATCTCAGCGCATCCAGAGCAGAGATGTTACTTCGTCGGCGTCTATATTCAGAATGATTTCTGGCCAATCAGGAGCCGAGTTTCTCGGCTCCTGATTGGCCGAGAAATCATTCTGTTCACAGACGGCGAAGAGGAAACATCTCAGCGCCGGGCAAAGTCCTTCAAGCCGGGTACCAGTCGGGAGCAGCGCTGTCACCGGAGGTCGCCGCCGGGGAGCAGGTGAGTAGGATTTGCCTCCTTAGGTACCCCTCTGGACTACCACGGATCCCGGACCCCGGATTCTTCACGCCAGGAGCCCCGGAACCCCAGGACCAGCCCCGGAACCAGGACCAAGGCCCCGGAACCGGACTCTTCTGCCCTGGAGCCCCGGAGGACGGACCCAGGATCCAGGGACCGACCTACGGGCTCAAGGTAGGTAAGTATCAGTGTGTGTGTGTTTTGTGTGTATTAAAGTTTTATTTTACAGGGTGTCAGTGTGATTTTGTGCACTATTTTTTTCACTGCAGAACTACAAGTGCCAGCGGGCCCTTTAATGCCCCGCATGCTGGGACTTGTGGTTCCCCAAGTCCCAGCATGCGGGGTAGGCTTGCTGGGACTGATAGTTCGCCAGTAAAGAACAATAGTTTTTATCCTTTTTTTTACACAAGTCATCAGCCCGATGCCCACCGCCCAGGGGCATCGGGGACAGCCCCGGACTATCAGCATGGGCTGGTAAGTCCTGGAGGGGGGGGACCCCTTCATTGGGGGGGTCCCCACTTCCCCAGGACCCCTGCCCATGCTGACCAGCCAGGGGGTTAATGCTTTGGCCGGGGGGACTTGTATAAAAAGTCTCCCCCCGGCTGTGGCATTACCCTGCTGGCTGGTTGTGTCCGGTGCTGGTTCTTAAAATACGGGGGACCCCTAGTCATTTTGTCCCCCGTATTTTGGGAACCAGCGCCGGACCTTGAGCCTGGTGCTGGTTTTATAAAATCCAGGGAACCCCAACTTGATTGTTCCTTTGATTTTATTATACCAGCACCGGCTTTTTGAGCCCGGGGCTGGTTATGCTTAGGGGGGGGGACCGCACGCCGTTTTTTTTTCTTTTTTTTTTTTACAACCAAAATCGCATATATGAAAATGCGCACATTTTCAGGACTAAAAATCGACCTAAATCGCGGCAAATCGCATTTTTTGCCGCTAATTCGCATCTCATTACATATGCGAATTAGCGTCTAAAAATGCGATTTTTAAAGGTGCGATTTCTGGCGAGTTTGGAACTCGTCCAAAAATCGCAGCCTATTACATTTCGCCCCTGGAATCTTTCATGATCCCACTGCAAAGAACTCCAAAATGCAAAAACAAATAGTGCAATAACGTTTTTTAAACCACAGATATATTTATTCATGAAATGCACTGTCATGACCCACCCTCTGGGCACCCCCACCTGGATCATGAGGGGGTAGGCACCCCAAGATTCCTAAATATAGCCCAGAGAGCCAGACACTCTCTTACCTGAATTAACAACATTTTCCCAATACAATTCCCTGCCTGCCATCTCATGGGAGCCGTGCCTCTCACACTAATAGAGCCTTCCACAGGACTGTGTGTTCTATAGTACTAGGACAGGACTTTATTACATACCAGATGTCTGCCTGCGATGGGAAATAGTACCGCGTGTTTAAAGGTATTGCGCCCATCTTGGCATATACTCCTGAGCCTGATATGTGCCTATCACAGTAATGTATGGTTTATTGCATGTGTGTAATATCTTGTTGTCTAATGCGGACAGCCGACACCCCCCTATCTCATCCCCCTCACAGGAAGCATCAGCAAGCTGAATAGGCTGAGACTTCACAACCAACAATAGGGTCTGTTTTGACTTCACACCTGGGCCGCCCCCTTATCAGCAATGGTTCCTGGCCTTTTGTTATCCCCGGGGACTTGTTATAGACTGGCCGGCACCAGACCAGCAGGGGGGCCAGAGAGTCCCAGAGAGCAACAAGTTTCCAGGGCTACAGCAGCAGCCAATCCCTACACAGGACTCAGGGGCATTTACATCTCAGGATTCCAGCAACAACCAATCCGGTCGCAGAACTCAAGGATAAAATGGGCTGAAACATTCCGGGTGCGGCATGGAGGAGTGAGCAGCAACTCCTCACAGCTCCGTCACCCACCCAGCTTCACCGCGATATAACCCTGTCTGCACCCAGGAAAAGCCGATCCCGCTCCCCCCGTCGCCTACCTGAGGCTATGGACGAGCACCTCGAGCCGCAGCCTGCATCCAAACAGCCGCCATCAGCCCAGCCACAGAGGCAGGAGAAACGCCGCATTCCACAAAACATGGCGCCGGCCGGAGGCGCGGCCCCGGGGACGCCAGCGGCGAAGAAGCCCATAACAGAAACACCAGCTCACAGCTCTCCGGGCACCTATGACACCGCTATCTCACAAGGTATGGCTGCTGTAAATCAAGGGGAACTGATAGCGCTTATCCAGGCTTCTCTGGCGCCATTATTACAGAGAGCTGTCTGCGATATTACAGAGCAAATAGACAGGCTGTCTGACAGAATGACTGAGGCTGAAGCCCAGATAAGTAATAACATGGATGACATCCAAGCTTTACAGAAGTCTGTTAAAAGCCTTAAACTAGAGAATAAGCACCTCTCTGACAGAATTGAAAATGTTGAAAACAGAACTAGGAGAAACAATATTAGAATAACTGGGATACCTGAAACAGTTAAAGATGCACAGTTGGAGCATTTTTTCCGCAATATCATTGTTAAAACGCTGCAACCTGACCCCCCATGTCGAGATATAGTGGTGGAGAGAATCCACAGGCTGGGAGCTAATAAGTCACAAGCTGAAACTAGACCCAGAGTAGTTATTCTGAAGATATTGAACTATCTACACAAACAAGCTATATGGGTCGCATCAAGGAAAATCAACCCAATCAAATGGGAAGGACATACTATTAGGATTTTCCAAGACTTTTCTATTGAGGTATCAAAGGCTAGGAGATCCTTCTCACCAATATGCTCAGCCATGATACTAGCAAAATGCAAATTCTCTATGCTTTTTCATGCTCGCCTCAGGATCCTTACAGATACGGGCCCCCATGACTTTCTTGAACCCAAAGCAGCAGAGAACTTTCTTCTTCAACACCGTCTGATCCCAAATGGGAGAAAGGAACCTCAGGACACTGTAAATGCTCCTACAGCTAAAGTGGGCTGACATAGATCACTCCAAGTTCAGGATTTGATATGTTTTCCCTCTCCTCATAACTACTAAGAGGTAGATAGGCAGCTCCATAAGTCAAAGGGGCACATGCTTTTTCAGCAGCATTTAAGTTTCGGTTTGACTGGTTTGTAGATAGATAACCTAGACACTTTTACGTTTGAAGCTGGGCGGGCGACAAGGCCTTGCCGTCATAGTGAATTAGATCTTCACACAATAGAAAGAAGTTTTCTCTATAGATAAGTAAAGTTGTGACAGCGGAAGTCCACACTTAAGTTACATTATATTTAGCTGTACGATTTTTAGTTTATGTGTATTACTAAGATGTCTGTCTTTGTCTCCCTCTGTATGTGTTTATTTTTCCCTCTTGTGCTGCCCCTTCCCCTCTTATCCTGGAATGCTATTACTATAACTCTTATGCAAATTGAATGTCTGTGGTAATTGGCTCTCTTAATATTAGAGGCATACACACACCAGCTAAGCGACGTAAATTGCTGACATACCTCAATAAACAAAATGTTGACATAATATGTTTACAAGAGACTCATCTCTTAATTGAGGAGGTTAGAAAATTACAGATACTTGGCTGGCTAGTAGTGGGTTCATCTTCACTAAATTCAAAATCATGTGGAGTAGCCACACTGGTTAAACGTTCCTTAGGCGCTCAGGTTAATTCTACAACAGCTGATATGAAAGGAAGGTATATAATATCTGAAATTGAATTAAATGGAAGAGTGTACAACATATGTAACTTATACGCTCCAACGCAGTATAAGAAATCCTTTTTTGTAGAATTGTTAGCCAAGCTCCACAACTTTAGAACCATCCACGCTTATACTATGCGGAGACTTTAATTTAATCTCAATGCACAAAAAAATTTGACAGGTAATACGTGGCGCAATGCTGCCCAAAAAATCACAATCCCTGAAGATACACCCTTACTTCAACAGTATAGACATTTGGAAGAAATTGGGATATAGACAAAAAGGGCGCAAAAGGTGGAGATACTTGAGAATGTGAGTTCGGAATCCTTCCTTTTCAGGGCGTGTTTTTTCTCTCAAGCCGGATATTGGTTAGCAGACCATGATGAGACGTGAGATATAAAAATAAAATAAACACAATTACAATATAATCTTTGTGTGAGTGTCTCTTAATATAAACTCCCTGTTGGGTAGTGTCATAAATATACAAGATGAATTTGATTCCACGGGGCGTACCAAAACTCACGTTGGGTTATGGTGGTATTCCTCTTATCAAGGTTTCTTTGGTAAAGCCTCGGAGGAATCAACTTCTAAGCATCAGGTGCAGATTTTTCTCATGTGGAGAAGTGACAAGATGGACTTGTACAATTGCCAAAAAGAAAAAAAGGAAAACAGTGTCTGGAACTGTGATGTGACCTTATATGATGAAAAAAGTGGGTAGCTATACAAAAACGATATGTTTTGACAGCATACCTCACTTACATGTGAAATAGCTGAAAGACATATATAAAGGTTTCTTTCAACACTAAAGAAACCTTTATATATGTCTTTCAGCTATTTCACATGTAAGTGAGGTATGCTGTCAAAACATATCGTTTTTGTATAGCTACCCACTTTTTTCATCATATAAGGTCACATCACAGTTCCAGACACTGTTTTCCTTTTTTTCTTTTTGGCAATTGTACAAGGCCATCTTGTCACTTCTCCACATGAGAAAAATCTGCACCTGATGCTTAGAAGTTGATTCCTCCGAGGCTTTACCAAAGAAACCTTGATAAGAGGAGTACCACCATAACCCAACGTGAGTTTTGGTACGCCCCGTGGAATCAAATTCATCTTGTATATTTATGACACTACCCAACAGGGAGTTTATATTAAGAGACACTCACACAAAGATTATATTGTAATTGTGTTTATTTTATTTTTATATCTCACGTCTCATCATGGTCTGCTAACCAATATCCGGCTTGAGAGAAAAAACCCGCCCTGAAAAGGAAGGATTCCGAACTCACATTCTCAAGTATCTCCACCTTTTGCGCCCTTTTTGTCTATATCCCAATTTCTTCCAAATGTTTAATTTAATCTCATCTCACTTGCTGGATAGGTCACCCCCCTCGAAACACCCTTCCCCACTTCCGAAAATAGGTGTCCCCTATGTAGTTAAAACGCTTAATCTGGTTGATGTTTGGCGTTCCTTAAACCCTATTGGCACCGACTACACGTGTCTCTCCTTGACCCACAAGACCTGGTCAAGGATTGACTATGTGCTGGTTGCTGAAGCTCTTTTCCCCTATACTAAGTCTATTACCATCCAGCCCCCACTCTTATCGGATCATGGACTTATAACTGTAGTAATAAATCTACCTAATACAACACCTCCTTCGCGTGGCTGGACTTTCCCCTCACATTTAGCTCAAACCCAAGATTTAAGAGACAAACTGTTTTCCACATGGCAGGAATATGGTAAGAATAACCCTAATGATAAAGACTCCAACCCAATGACATTCTGGCAAGCGGCCAAAGCCGTTTTACGAGGAGAAATGATTGCTCATGTCTCTAGGCTAAAAAAAAAAAAAAAAACACAAATATCTTGAACTACAACAAAATTTAACAAACACATATCAGGCTTTTAAAACTAACTCTTCTCAAGAATATAGAACAAAATACCAGTCAGCTAAATTACATTTTGAAGAATACCTCAAAATACAGGGAGACAAGTATCTTTTTAACGTTAATTCGAAATTTTTTAAATTTGGCAATAAAGTAGGATCCATGCTCACCAATCTCTTGAAAGAATCTAGAAAGAAAACAGTAGTACACCCACTAACCAAAGACGATGGCTCTAAAACTGACTCAGATGAACAAATTGCAGAAGAAATGAGAAAATACTACATGAAACTTTATACACCCCCCCCCCCCGATTCCCCCCGTAAATATAAATCAACCACAACACCCCAATACACATCAAACCTCTCAACCGAACCCCCCCTCATTTTGGGACTTACTCCCTCTCCCACAAATAACAGAACAATCACGCAATACACTGATTGCTCCGATTAGTGCTGAGGAAGTGTCGTGGGCCATTGGAAAGCTAAAACTCGTTAAGGCTCCTGGTCCTGACGGATATTCAAATGAATTCTATAAACTCATGGAACCACACATTGTTCATTCCTTGACTGCCTGTTTTAATTATATCATGGAACATGAAGCGCTCCCTCAGTACTTCTCGGATGCAATAATACGGGTTATCCCCAAGGCGGGAAGGGACCTTAGTAATGCTGGCTCATATCGTCCAATCTCTCTGCTAAATACGGATTATAAATTATTCACAAAAATTTTAGCAGAGAGATTGAAACCGATATTACCGACGATAATCCACAGAGACCAGACTGGCTTTATAACAGGCCGCCATTCTCTTACTAATGTACGAAGGGTCCTAGCTGCAATACACCATTCCAACACATCCCATAACACTACAGACACACCTAACATGATACTCACAATTGATGCCGAGAAGGCGTTCGATTTAGTACTGTGGCCCCATCTAATTAACACCCTCACCCAATTCGGATTCCCCTCTAAATTTATAGCGACGATCCGCACTATCTACTCTTCACCTAGATCCTCTATAGCCTGTAATGGACTTCTCTCTAGTTACTTTCAGCTTGGCAGGGGAACCCGCCAAGGATGTCCACTTTCCCCTTTGCTTTTTGCCATAGTAGTCGAGCCAATGGCAATAGCAATTAGAACTTCCCCACTAATCCATGGTATAAAGATAAATACAGAAGAACTCAAAATAGCACTCTTTGCTGATGATACCCTGATATTTCTCTCAAAACCTTCTCAATCTATACCAGCACTTTTAAATCTTATTCATTCTTTTGGAGAAATATCAGGATATAAAGTTAACATTTCAAAATCTGAAGTACTACTTCTAGCAGGAGCAAGCCCCTCCACCCTACACAATCTTAACGTCCCTTTCGCCTTTACTCAATCCAGTTTCAAATATTTAGGGATTCAGATTTCCTCTGACCTGACTAAGATATACTCACTAAATTTTTCCCAAACCATAAATACCATAGCGACCAAATTAACAGCATGGAAGGATCTCCCTGTTTCTCTATTGGGACGACTGGCAATAATAAACTCAATAATATTCCCTAAAATATTCTATAAAATGCAGATGCTCCCAATAGCGCTTACACGCACTGACATAGCACGCTTAGAATCCATGTTTTTGAAATTTATCTGGCAGGGCAAAAGGCCTAGAATTGCCAAGACAAAATTACAAATGCCACGCTCTGAAGGAGGTTTTGGGTTACCTGATTTAACTACATATAACCATGCTATCTTTTACAGATACATATCCGATTGGATTTTAAATAAAGCCTCTTACACTGACCCCATCTTGGAAAGAGCTGTATTCCACCCATATTCCCCGGGAGCTTTGATCCAAACTAAACTCTCAGCAATTCCCACAGCTATTAGAAATAATATACTGCTTTGAGACACCCATGCTGCATGGATTCTGATAAACAAGAGCTGCAAGCGAAATCCTTTTATCTCACAATATATACACCTATGGGGAAACCCAACCTTTACTCCCTCTATTTCTAATCCATTGTTCAAATCTTGGAGGAACGGGGGGCTTGACCTATCCAGTAAAGTGTTTGACCCCGGCGGCAACATACACACATTCTTATTTCTCTCCCAAAAGTATGATCTACCACAATCACACTTCTTTCTATATCTCCAAATGAGACACTTCCTTTTAACGATAAAAGCACCACACCCACTTTCAACACAGCCTACAGTTATCTCCCAAGTCACCTCATTAGATCTACTCTTTAACTATCTGGAGGTTAAACAATATAAAATCAAATACTTATACCAGTTCCTTAGGAAACAGAAGTGTTTAGATAATGCGCAATGGAAGCTGCTTCTAGATAAATGGATACAGGATATACCCCAGATAACAAACCTGGAGGATATAATAGGGTTACATATGCTCTCCTTGAAAACACTTAAGTCTGTGTATCTGCAAGAAGTGTATCTCTGTACTGTCCATAGGGCCTATATTACACCCCACAGACGCAAGTATATGGTCCCTGAAGAGACAGGTAAATGCCTTAAATGCAACTATGCAACAGCGGATTTTGCACACTGCATGTGGTTATGTCCCAAGGTTAGGAGATACTGGTGGAAAGTGTTAAATTTTTTATTTGAAATATTTCATGTCAGATTCTCTATGGAGCCTATGGCATTAATGGGACTATCTTTCCGATTATGGCCCATGGACAACATCAAAGGACCTAATCTAGCACTACTAATCACAATATTAGCAGTTGCAAAGAAATGCATCCTGACTCATTGGACTCAGAAAACCGCACCACAGCTCAGGACTCTGCAGCAAAAGCTCATGCAGATACTGTATTATGACAGAAAATACGCCAAAACAGACTCAACAAATGGGACTCAAAAATTTCTTCAGAAATGGACTCCTATGATTGAAACATTGGACGCACCTACCAGGTCTCATATTCTATCGTTGTTTATTTCTACAAAGGAGTATGAAAGATGGTCTTTTATTTATTTGCTATACAATATTTGAAATGAAGGTAGGGGTCTGGTACCAGATTTATGCATTTACCCATTTAACCATTAATACTCATACAATGAATATGGTAAGCATTTTACTTCCCCAGATGGGTGGCAACTCAGAATAGATGCGCTTCATTGACCTTAGTGTGGAGGAAGTGAAATTTAGAATCACTATATGTTTAATTATCTGTCTGATGTCTTGGATTCCAAAAAAAAAAAAAAAATCATACAGAAACAGTGTGTTGATGGTTTATAATTTATTAGAAAGTGAAACATACATAAATGATTACTCACAAAGACAAGATGTTCCCCTTCTACATGTCTAGACATATAACATAGGTATATAGCCACAATTGAAACAGACCAGATTATCGATATTATTATGCTTCTAATAATAATAACGAAAAGTATACAAGACAAATGGAATGATAAGCATTCCATGATCCCCCCCCTGCCCCCCCCCCCCTTTTATCCTCCCTTACCTTCCCTTGTATGTTGTACATTCTATGTCCTTTGTCTTTTGTCTTTTGTTTTGGTTTTAATACATTATCTGCCTTGATTGATTAGGATAGATATCTGCTGGCTTACACATCTCTTTAAGGGACTGTCAGCAAGGCTTGATGTTTGATCTGTTTGATCTGTTTGATCTATGTGTATCATCAATGCTAACAGCAATTATTTCTAATTATGACGCTTTGTGATATTGTTTGGTACACAGCAATGTCTTACAATGTGTTAAAATCTCATATTTGTTTATGTGAAATATAACCCAATAAAAAGCATTTAACAAAAAAAAAATGGGCTGAAACAGCAGCTCTGGGTTCTACATTCTGCATCCATTCAGGATCCCAGGGGAGGAGACTGAGGTCCCTCCAGACCCCACCAGAACATCCGCAGCGGGCAATCGGCCCTGGGGAGGAGACTGAGGTCCCTCCAGACCCCACCAGAACATTAGCAGCGGGCGATCGGCCCTGGCACAGTAAAGCCCATACCACCGCCAGCGTTTGCATCCAGCGTGCCAACACCCCGACGGCACCCACAGGCCAAGCGGCTGGGATTCACCACCTGCAGGATCAGCAGCGGGCATCAGCCCTGGCTCAGTGGAGCCCATACATCCGCCGGAGTTTGCATCCCACTCACCAAGGCCCCACCAGCTCCAGCAGGCATTGTGCCGGAGATTTGCCCCGTGCTGTGCCCCAGCTCAGAGACTGCCCAAGGTGATTATTGACTTTGGAAGGGAAGGGTTCATCTTTGTGTGGTTCTGATAATAGTTAGTGTGTGCTGTGTTATGTAGTAGTGCTACCTGTATTGTGTAGTGTTAGTGGTGTGGTTATGGTTTTCATGTACTGTTAATATGAAATAAAGGTGCGTTTTGTACCTTCGCTGTTGTGGCCTTACTGTGTGATCCACGAACCGAGGTCCTCCCGGGACTGTGCACTGCTGTAAACACTGCCTTTCTCAAGGCAGATACGAGCGATAGGTCCCTCCGTGCACCCATGAGCCTGGGAGTCCTCACATGCACTCACAATTTAAAAGAAGTAAAAATGCATATCACCATTACTTCTTTTAAATTGTGAGTGCATTTCATGAATAAATATATGTGTGGTTTAAAAAACGTTATTGCACTATTTGTTTTTGCATTTTGGAGTTCTTTGCAGTGGGATCATGAAAGATTCCAGGAGTCTGAATTCCATATGGATGGAATGATATGCCTATTTAAACGAAGGCACATGTGAGTGTGAATTTGACAGAATAATAAAAATTCCATCGGATACAGACAATATTGCACTATTTTTTGTTTCTCTAAAAGTTTTTTCAGGATAAGGACAAAAGAAACAAAAAGAAATTTGAAATTCCTAGGAGGAAAGTGCTTTTTATTATTCTTGCACTGTGTGATTAACTGTTGGGTGGCGCTTAATTTTAGAACACATTGTAAAACGATTTGTGAATATTTTTTGGGTATTTGGTGAAAGTTCCTGGTGTTTTGAAAAAGCTGCAACCTATAAGTGAAGCGCAATAAGTAGACAAAATCCCTTTTCCTATACGTAGTTACACAATAGAACCAATAGTTAAAAAAACACACACTGACTCACAAGAAAAATAAAACATTATTTCATACAGATACTTACCTATGTTGAGCCCGTAGGAAGGTCTATGTCCATCCGTCCGTTCATCCTGAAGAAATCCTTTGGGTACCTGTGGAAGGAAACCATACCATACTCACCAGGTCCTCCGGCGCAAATCATGTCCTCTTCATTCCAAAGTAGCATCCCAGGACTTGGCAAAAAAAACACGCTAAACCTGAGCCACAGGACTGAGGAGATGTGTTTACATCCTGTGGCTCCTCCTACCGAATGCCGCTATTGGCCACCTAGTGGCTCCTGATTGGCCGCTAGGGGGCCAATAGCGGGATTCGGGAGAAGGAGCCGCACGATATAAACAAAGTCATTGTGTCGCTTCTCCTCAGTCTGGTGGCTCAGGTTCAGCTTTTTTTTGTTTTGTCAAGACCCGTGGAGTCCTACCTGGAACCAAGAGGACCGCTCTACGCCGGAGGAGCCTTGTAAGTATAATTTCCTTCTGTGCAGGCTGCCAATACGAATTTATATTTTAAAATAGGAATTTGTATTGAAAAATACAAATTTGTATTTAAAATATGAATTTTTATCGGAAAAAATACCAATCCATATGCCATTGGAAAATACAAATCAGTCAAATTAGTAAATTTTCTTCCGGATTACGAATTCGTAAATGCAATAGGAAGGCAATGCCAGTCGTATGCACTCGTATTAAGAATACGAATACAAATTTTCGTATTTGTATTCTTATTAAATTACCCCCCATGTGTTTATACTAAAGGTGCAAAGTTTGTGTCAAGTCTGGTTTTTCATCATTGGAGTTACGGCTGATGTAAAACTACACTTCCCAGACTGCACTGCCACATTTCAGGTATTGAGTCATGCTAAATCAGTGGCAGAACATGATGGGAAGTGTAGTCCCATAACAGCTCCAGGACCAAAAAACTAGAATTTTTCAAGGGATATTGTCATTGGGTCACCACCAACTAGGTTGACATGCAGATAGGTCGACATGACTTTAGGTCGACGTACAGTAAGGTCAACAGGGTCATTAGGTCGATATGGGTTAGGTCAACAGGGTCATTAGGTTAACATGGGTCATTAGGTCGACAGGGTCATTAGGCCTACATGTTTTTTTTTTACTGCTTTTTGATCTGACGTGCCGACAGGAGGTATTTCATGCCCTACCATCTACTAGGACATGGTGGGAGAAAAAAATAGTGTGCTGAGCGTAGTGAGGCACCGTGCCCAAAGCATGGTGAGCGCAGCGAGCCATGCGAGGGGTTGAGGTGGTACGTTTTAGTGTTTATGTTGACTGTGTTAACATCAGGGTAAAAAGAAAAAATTAAAAAAAATTTTTTAACCATGTCGACTTTTTTTACTGTTGACCTTACCCATGTCGACCTTATGACCCTGTTGACCTAACCCATCTTGACCTAGACTCATGTTGACCTTCCTGCATGTCGACCTAGACACATGTCTACCTAAATGCATGTTGACCAAATGACTGTCTAACTGTACAACTTGCTGGTGACCAACTGATCCACACACTTTTGCAATACTGCAGCACTTTTCTGTTACGGATAAAGTAGGTGTAATGTGTCTGTTATGCCTTAAAAGGTTTTGAAATATTCTATGTACAGTATGTCCTCATAACTGTCGGAATCACATACACCTCGGGTGTTCAACTTGTTTACAAGATATATGTTAACCCTTTGAGTGCCAACATTGCTGTGAGATATTCTCAAAATATCTGTTAAAAATGGGAATACGGTCATTGGATCTACAGCAACTAGGTCAACAAGCATTGGGTCGACAGGCAGTAAAGTTGACATGGGTCTAGGTCAACTTGGGTCAAGGTCGACATGGGTGTAGGTCGACAGGTCATTAGGTCGACACAAGCATTAGTTCGACATGGGCAAGGTCGACAGTCAAAAGTCAACATGGGGTTTTTCACTGTATTTTGAGCCGACATGTGCTGACAGGCGGTATTTCATGCCCTACCATCCACTAGGGCGTGGTGGGAGAAGAAAATAGTGTGCCGAGCGTAGCAAGGCACCGTCTCCGAAGCATTGCAAGCGAAGAGAGCGATGTGAGGGGATGCGGTGCACTTCAAACTGTGTCCATGCTGTAGAGCGAATGATCCCAACCCTAAAAATGTCAGCGTCACTCACAGTGACTGTTCATTTAGTGTAAATAAATACAAATACAGCAAAGTCAATGAATTAAAGTTTAGTTAAATATTGCACCCAAAAAAAGAACTGTGAGCGGCGGTGGCATTTTTAACGTATATTTTGAGGATCTCTCACAGCAAAGTTTGCACTCAAAGTGTTAATAAAAAGGTTTGCTTGGCAATTTTCACACCTATTTTGACAAATTTCCTTGGCACTCCCTTGGATTCTTGTTGACTGAGTAAGCTGCAAAGATCTCAGCTTACCGAGTCCCAGAGTGCCCCATTAAAACACATCCCCTTGCATGTGCCCGCAGCAGGAGAAATCATTCGAATGACATTATGTGACGTCCGCCGCCCGTCCCCGGCACATTGCCGTCACAGCCGCATTTGCATGGCAACACTCAGCATTTGCATGGGGTTGCCCATGAAATGCTGAGCGTTCCTGTGTCCCAGCGCTGGCACCGCCCCCCCCCCCCCCCCAACCTTACGTCCCCCGCTGCGGAGTCATGCCTACTATGCAGGTCGGCGAAGGTGCCTGCACTGAAGCCATGCACATGTGGGGGACCGATCAGAGCAGAATCAGGGCCTATATCTGAAAGGGGCAACTCAGGATTTTTCCGGGTCTGTGGAGTAGTGTGAAAGGGGGGTCTCGAAAAAAAGGGTCTGATTCAGACCTAATTGCTGGGATGCAAGTATTCTCCCAATACATCTGGATGTATATTATGAGTAAAGAACATTCACATTTTAATCCCACAGTGTGTGTGCGCTTATATAAGAAACTGTTAATAAATAAATAAAATAGTGAAGAAAGAACGTTCACAGTTTAATCCCACTTCTCTCAATATTCCCAGAATCCTCAGCATGGCAAGTAGATGTTGCCAATACTTTGTTGCATGCATATACTGAATTGAATAAGTTTAACTAATTACAGATCATAAATGATAACATATGTGACCAGGGGCGGATTGGGGACTAAAAGTGGCCCTGGAAAATTTCTGAAAGTGGCCTCATGTGGGCGGCAACAAATCAATAAAGGGCGGAGCCAACATTACAGTAGGCGGGATTATTACATCACTATACTTAGATACATTGTTGACAGGCAAAACTAATGCCATACACTATAATGTCCATTACACATCATGTCAGGGCTTTACAAATTTTCGTAAAATAGGGACAACAGGGATAGTGTGCACCCCCCCCCCCCCCAACTAACGACTACGCTACAGCACTATGGCTAGTGCCGTACAAGAACCGTTGTTAGTGTTACCTATGAATTTAATGCTAGGCCAACAAAGCAACTTACTGCAGACTTTTTTTTTAAACATACATTGCTCTCATAGAAACATAGAAACATAGAAACATAGAATTTGACGGCAGATAAGAACCACTTGGCCCATCTAGTCTGCCCCTTTTTTAAACATGTTACCTCAAACCATATTTGATCCTTGTTTTTTTGTAAGGATATCAATATGCCTATCCCAAGCATGTTTAAATTGTACTACTGTATTTGCCTCTACCACCTCTGATGGGAGGCTATTCAACTTATCTACTACTCTTTCTGTGAAGTAATTCTTCCTCAAATTTCCCCTGAATCTTCCTTCCTCTAGTTTCAGTGCATGTCCTCGTGTTCTGCTGCTCCTCTTCCTGTGAAGAATGTCTCCCACCTGTACCTTGTTAAAACCCTTGATATATTTGAAAGTTTCTATCATGTCCCCCCTTTCCCTTCTCTGCTCTAAAGTATACATATTAAGATCTACATACTCCGCCACTTTTATACATACACCAATGTCATACATACGTACATTGCTGTCTTACATACAACACCGCCACTCTCATACATACTGTACATACATACATGCATGCACTGTTCCTATTGATCCCATCCCTCCCTTACACTAGTGCACACACCATAATCCTGTATTAAATCATGGGGTGGGGTCCTGGGGTGCACACCAATTAAAAGGTGCGACCCTGCGGAGACCTTTCAGTAGAACTGCATACAAAGTCAAAGGTGCAGGTGCACAAATTAAACTCCCAATTTAAAAAAATTTGCAATAAAATTTTGCATTTTTAGGGAGGTTCTTCACTTATTTATGGCCATAAGTAACGGCTTGCCCACCGCGTCCAGGTGACCTCATTAGTCGGGCAAGTCCCTAACATTTTGGGGGGTACAAATCTAGGGCACAGGGCACCCCAAAATGGTGCAGCCGAGTGACCCCAGGGCAACACAAGACTGAAAGAAATATATAGTGAAACAAAGTGAGGATAGGTTAGTGAGAGAGGCTGCTAAAGATAGCAGGGGTAAGTAAGTGAGAGGTAAAAAAATGAGAGATAAAGTAGTGAGAGGTGAAGTAGTGAGAGGTAAAGGTGAGAAATGAATTACATTGAAATAAAACACACAATAGGGATGAAAGTGAAAATGAAAATAAGTGTTAATTTGTGTTGCTCCTGAGGCCAAACAGCCACACCAGTCCAGGGGGGCCCACAACCCAGAAATGCACCCCCACATCTGATAATCCATTAAACATTTGTGCAGGTCTCACCTTGCTCTGCATGCAGTCTAAGAAATGTCAGGAACCTAATTAAAACCAATATATAGGACAGGTGGGCGTGGGTGCTACCACCAGGCGCAGAAAGGGTCTCTGGCCTTCTAATGTGTATGGAAATACACGGCATTAGATATACAGGGGTGGGGTCCTGGGGTGCACACCAATTGAGAGGTGCGACCCTGCGGAGACCTTTCAGTAGAACTGCATACAAAGTCAAAGGTGCAGGTGCACAAATTAAACTCCCAATTTAAAAAATTTTGCAATAAAATTTTGCATTTTTAGCGAGGTTCTTCGCTTATTTATGGCCATAAGTAAAGGCTTGCCCACCGCGTCCAGGTGACCTCATTAGTCGGGCAAGTCCCTAACATTTTGGGGGGTACAAATCTAGGGCACAGGGCACCCCAAAATGGTGCAGCCGAGTGACCCCAGGGCAACACAAGACTGAAAGAAATATATAGTGAAACAAAGTGAGGATAGGTTAGTGAGAGAGGCTGCTAAAGATAGCAGGGGTAAGTAAGTGAGAGGTAAAAAATGAGAGATAAAGTAGTGAGAGGTGAAGTAGTGAGAGGTAAAGGTGAGAAATGAATTACATTGAAATAAAACACACAATAGGGATGAAAGTGAAAATGAAAATAAGTGTTAATTTGTGTTGCTCCTGAGGCCAAACAGCCACACCAGTCCAGGGGGGCCCACAACCCAGAAATGCACCCCCCCATCTGATAATCCATTAAACATTTGTGCAGGTCTCACCTTGCTCTGCATGCAGTCTAAGAAATGTCAGGAACCTAATTAAAACCAATCTATAGGACAGGTGGGCGTGGGTGCTACCACCAGGCGCAGAAGGGGTCTCTGGCCTTCTAATGTGTATGGAAATACACGGCATTAGATATACAGGGGTGGGGTCCTGGGGTGCACACCAATTGAGAGGTGCGACCCTGCGGAGACCTTTCAGTAGAACTGCATACAAAGTCAAAGGTGAAGGTGCACAAATTAAACTCCCAATTTAAAAAAATTTGCAATAAAATTTAGCATTTTTAGCGAGGTTCTTCGCTTATTTATGGCCATAAGTAACGGCTTGCCCACCGCGTCCAGGTGACCTCATTAGTCGGGCAAGTCCCTAACATTTTGGGGGGTACAAATCTAGGGCACAGGGCACCCCAAAATGGTGCAGCCGAGTGACCCCAGGGCAACACAAGACTGAAAGAAATATATAGTGAAACAAAGGGCCTTATTCTGGTCTGTGCGTACTTTCACAAATTCTTACGGATGGCGTTTTTTAGCCGTCTGCGCATGCGTGGGCAACGCTATGCGCATGTGCCACGCATGGTCTCCGTACTTGTTCTCACTAATACCGTACAGAAATGTGCACCGCAATCACTCGGGAAATATGGGCGTATTATGGGCGTCATTCGGAACTACACAGCGCCGTAGTTTCAAAGTGGGCTAAACTGGGCGTAAACATGGGCGTACACGAGGGAGTGCACTAATTCTGGTAGGCGTGCATTCGGACAGCACACCGAATGCACAAGAAACAAAAGGCTAGAAATATGCGGTGTCCATAAGCAAGTATTTGTTTGCGGACACCACTCGGTCATGCGCTAGGCAATCGGAACGCCTAATCACTACGGGCGCACCTCAACCAATGTCAGCTGAACACAATACAATCCACTACTTTACTCATTACTCATTAATTACACGCTTCTCATTGCTTCAATTGGAACCATTGCAGCTTAAATGGACCATTACTAAACACACACATATATGCTGCAGTTTGGACACACATTTACACTGCAACCAATGGACAGAACTTACTATCACTAATATAAATATACATGTCACTTCTACATTTACCAAGTAAACCACACATTTGGGGATCAAATTCTAAATTTATTACAATAACTTCAAAAAGAAGCATGTTATTTGACACATGTAACAAATTAAAAGGTACCATGGCAGGAATTTACAAAAAAAAAAAAATGTATTTGTGACATACATAGCCACAGCAGAATCATTAGGAACACATCAGGTGGCTTCACAACAAAAGTATAGCACCAACACTTCAAGTACAGCAGACATTAATGGTAGCCGAAAGAGGGCAACAGGGGAACCAAACAAGACATTCGAACCGAGGGCAAATGTGGGTACCCTCTGCACGGGATTGGACACAGGAAGCTGACACACACAGCTAAATGAAAGATTTGGGAAGACATAAGGGTGGAGATTAATGCGGACACAAGTTCATTTGCGGGCACGTTTGGCCCTGGTAGGCTCCTTAGCACGTGCAGCAGCTCTTCGGCCACGGCCACGTTGGGATGGTGGCCCAGGTGGAGCAGATGCTGGTGAGGGGGGGATGGTGTTCCCACTCTGCCAGCAGGGAGTGCTGCTGGTGGAAATGCACCAGAAACGGATGACAATAGGGCCCTATTGCTGGAAACTAGCTCCACCATAAGCTCATTATGGTGGAGGAGGAGGTCATTTTGGCGCAGGGCTTGATCTGCCAGCACCTGCAGGCTTGCAGCTATTGACTACTGGGTGCCAGCCATGGCCTGCTGGGCCTCAGCAATAGCCTGCAGGCTCCCAGCTATTGTCTGCTGGGTGCTGACCAAACCCTGCATGACCTCCTCGGTCCTACGCATCCGCTCTGATGCTAAGTCTCCCTGTAGGTGAATCTGCCCAAGCACCTGCACCCACCTGTCGTAATCCGGTTCGGCCAGTGGCTGCTGCTACTGCACATGCCTGCCACTGGTGGCAGGTGGCACAGACTCCTCCACCTCCTCAAGAGATTCTTGACCAAGCGGTGGGGATGCTGGTGAAAGAGAAAATTACAATTACAACACATTCCAAGCAAATTAGTACCAACTACTTATGCCATGGCAAATATTTACCTTCAACAAAAGCAGCAAAGACGTCTGCTGGGGCCTCGCTATCCATGTTGCTCACCCCCTGGACCTCCTTTACTGCAATGCAGCACTCGGCCATCTCCTCCAGGGGGGTGAGCTTCAGGCTGCCTGGCATGGGGCCAGCCCCAGAGGTGTGTCTGTGTTCCCACCGTTTGGTCAGTTTCTTCTTGAAGTTGGTTTTGAAGTCGTGCCACCTGCAATCAAAGTTTACATATTACTACATGTCACTCCTGATGTTTGCTGTAGCAGCCATTGCAATCTGCAACAGATTACAACATGTGCTTCATTACACAAAACTAACATTATATTAAACTATAAAACCAACCCTTAGAAGATACATTCACACTCACCCTACAATAAATATTGATTAAATGACATGGCAATCATGTCTGTGGCTCCAAACAACGTGACCGACCATTTACCAACTCCATCTAACATCTAATTTAAACATTACTGGTCTTGTACTGCTCAAATGTAACACACATGAACTTGCCTCTTCTTAACGTGCTCCGCCTCACGAACTTGTGGAGGTACCGCATTAATCTCCGCAGTTATGTCCTCCCAAATCTTCCATCTCCTTGTGTGTGTCAACCTGTCCTGTGGACACTCGATCCAATCCCGTGCGCGGGGTACCAGTATGGCAAGCTCCTGCGCTTCGAATGCCATGTTCCTGCTACTTGGTTCCTCTGTTGGCCTCTTTCGGCCACGCCCACACCCACGCCCACGGCCACCTGTCGCTGTACTTGAAGTGCTGGCCAGGCTACTCTGTTGTGTTCCCAATGATTCTGCTGAGGCAGAAGATGGGCCAGCTGCAGATTGGGCTGATGTGGATGGCCCAGCTGCCTGCTCTTCTCCCACTGGCTGGTCTGTGGTGAGGGGCACATAGGAGGTGCTGGAGTCCAGGCGTTCAAAGAGTTCCTGGCACTCCTGGTCTCCCTCAGATTGAGATCCAGCCATGTTTGCAACAACTTTTTGCCTTTCTAGCACACCTTTATATACTATTTCTGTAATTGGCGTACATCAGCGACACCCTGCGTTCCGTGCGGCAGCGTTCCGTACGGCAGCGTAGACCGTGCGGCGCATAGGCCATGCCCATACCAGCGGAAAAAAAATTGGTACAAAACCAGGCATACTTGCTAAGTCTGATTTAGTAGTTAATGGCAGATTTGAACACCAATAAACACCTAAAACTGTGGCCAGACATGAAATGTATATGTGAATGTACATTTGTATTGTGCACTTGTTTGGTATGTACAACAAATGACACTAAGGCTGGGTACACACCAGGACGACTAGGGCCCGATTCTGACAATTTAGATCCAATTCCGACCGGTTGTATGCAGATTGTATGTACTTTTGTGCATTTTTGTCATTTATTTGATCCGATTCCGATCCGATGCGCGTACACGCCACTCGTTTGGTCGCATCTTTGGTCCTACGTGCTGCAGGTAGGATCCGTCAATCCCAGGCCGACCGACCGTCAATCGCATGCAGATCGTGAGTATTTTTTGCCGCCTCCGTCGGCCGTCCGTCGGTGCGTCCGTCGTTTGATCCAGCCTATTTGAGTGGCATTTCCTAAACACTCCCCCCGGCGCCATGTTTTTCCACATAGCAAACTGTGCTGGCGCAGCAGTTGGACTCTCCTTCTTGTCTTATCTCCCAGAACAACAACCTGGTATGTTTGCACTCCCAATGCTCTCCTATGCATGCCCACTGTTGGCACCAATGTATATAGTGTGTATAGAGCACTGGTTTGGCAACCGTGCACCCGACCATGTCACTGTTTGCTCGGGTGGGCCCCATGTGTGTGTGTATATATATATAACCATTGTCCACTATTGCAGTATTCCATGCACTCCTTTCTGCTAGGCCCCATTCACCTGTGTGTGTTTGTGTATATATAGATATATACATATAGATATAACCATTGTCCACCATTGCAGTATTCCATGCACTCCTCTCTGCTAGGCCCCATTCACCTGTGTGTGTGTGGGTGTGTTTGTGTATATATAGATATATACATATAGATATAACCATTGTCCACCATTGCAGTATTCCATGCACTCCTCTCTGCTAGGCCCCATTCACCTGTGTGTGTGAATAGCAATCTGCACAATAAAATGTATAGTGGTTTTCATAAAAGTTTATTAACCCCTTCCTGACGGAGCCTGTTTTTGCCTTCCTGACAGAGCCCTTTTTTTCAAATCTGGCATGTATCACTTAAGTGGGGATAACTTTTTTTTTGCTTTTACTTATCCCAGTGATTTTGAGATTGTTTTCTCGTGACACATTGTACTTCTAGTTAGTGGTAAATTTTGGTCGATACAGTCTGTGTGTTTTTGTGAAAAATTCCAAAATGTCGTAAAAAAATGGAAAATTTTGCGATTTGCAAAATGTTAAATTTTCTGCTTGTGAGACAAATAATCTTACCACTCAAAATAGTTAATAACTAACATAGACCATATGTATACTTTATGTTGCCATCATTATTTCAACCTCATTTTCATTTTTTTGGACACTAGGAGGCTTAAAATATGAATAGCAAATTCTCAAATTTTCAAGAAAATTTCAAACTCTGATTTTTTTAGGGACCAGTTCAGTTATGATGTGACTTTGAGGGACTTGTATGTGAGACACCCCCATAAATGATGCCATTTCAAAAAGTGCACCCCTCACAGTATTCAAAACAGCATTTTGGAAGTTTGTTAACCCTTTAGGTGTTTCACAAGAATTAAAACAAAGTGTAGGTGAAATTTCAAAATTTCATTTTTTTGGCAGATTTTCAATTTTAATACATTTTTCTAAGGAACACAGTAGATTTTACTAGAGAAATGTGACTAAAAATTGATTCCCCCAATTCTTTTGTTTTCATAAATATCTTATATGTGGCCCTAGTGTGCACGGTGACCAAACCACAGGCTTCATAATAGAAGGAGCACCTACTTGATTTTGGAGCCTCCTTTTTATGAGATTATTTTTTAGGCACCATGTAGGTTTATAGGCACCATAAGATGCTAAAAGTTAGGAACCTCCCCCACAAGTGACCCCATTTTGCAAACTACACCCTTCAGGGAATTCATCTAGGGGTATAGTGTACATTTCAAACCCCCAGGGGTTTCACCAATTTTGATACAACTGGGCTGTGCAAATGAAAAAATGTAATTTTTCATTTTCACAGCTCAGTTGTATCAAAATTGGTGAAACCCCTGGGGGTTTGAAATGTACACTATACCCCTTGTTGAATTCCCTGAAGGGTGTAGTTTGCAAAATGGGGTCACTTGTGGGGGGTTCCACTGTATGGGTGCTTCAGGGGTCATTCAACCAGAATCTGTGCTGCAAAATCCAAATATAACTCCTTCCCTTCTGAGTCCTGCCATGCACCCAACTGATATTTTTTGGTCACATGTGAGGCATTGCCATACTCGGGAGAAATTGGGGCACAGATTTTGGGGTGCTTTGTCTCCTTCATTCTTTGTGAAAATGAAAAATTTTGAGCCAGAACTGCATTTTTGTGTAAAAAAATGTAATTTTTTACACAAAAATGCATTTCTAGCTCAAAATTTTTCATTTTCACAAGGAATGAAGGAGACAAAGCACCCCAAAATCTGTGCCCCAATTTCTCCCGAGTACGGCAATGCCTCACATGTGACCAAAAAATACCAGTTGGGTGCATGGCAGGACTCAGAAGGGAAGGAGTTATATTTGGATTAACAGCACCGATCACCACCGATCACTGTGTTACCGAGCGGCTTAGCCGCCGGTAACACAGAAAACGCTGTGATTGGCTGTTCACATTTGAACAGCCAATAACAGCGATCGCTGATTGGGAATCAGGGACAGCAGACATCTCCAAACTGTCACCGCATCTATAGACGCGGTGACAGTTAAAACCATGACGTATATATACGTCTCCGGTCGGGAAGTACCTCCCGACCATGACGTATATATACGTCATATGTCGGGAATATCTTTCTATCTATCTGTCTCTATATATATATATATATATATATATATATATATATAGATATATATATATATATATATGTGTGTGTATATATATATATATATATATATATATGTGTGTGTATATATATATATATATATATATATATAGACATATATATATGTGTCTATATATATATATATATATATATATATACACACACATATATATATATATATATATATACACATATATATATATATATATATATATATATATATATATATATATACATACACACATATACACATATATATATATATATATATAAAATTCAGTGTGTCTTTTTTTTTTTTTTTACTTTTACAGCAGCTCATGCTGCTGCTGCTGCTGCTGAGCCTGGCGGGGGGGCGGGAGGGGGGAGCGCTGCGTGCGCTCAGCGCTTCCCCTACTGAGGACCTGCCGGGCTGCCGGGCTGCCGGGTGAGTGGGTGGGGGGGCTCCTGCTCATCGGTGGTGATCGGTGCTGTATTTAACAGCACCGATCACCACCGTTTTCTGTGTTACCGAGCTGCTTAGCCGCCGGTAACACAGGAAACGCTGTGAATGGCTGTTCAGATTTGAACAGCCAATCACAGCGATCGCCGACCGGGGGGGGCATCCCTGCCCCCCCTGGGCGGCGAGGGGGGATGTCTGCTGTCAGGGACAGCAGACATCTCCTAACTGTCACCGCGTCTATAGACGCGGTGACAGTTAGAAGCCATGACGTATATATACGTCATGTGTCGGGAAGTACATCCCGGCCATGACGTATATATACGTCAAATGTCGGGAAGGGGTTAACATTTTAAATACTTAAAACATAAGAACTAGATAAACTGGTAACTATAACTATACAAATTTAAATATGAAACAAAACATGGCTATAACTATAACAACTAAAATGGTTTTATCTTTTTACAGTCCCAATGTCCAACGCAAAAGAACAAGAATTTTTAGAAGGGTTTATCGAGAAGTATCGTTCCCATGAATGCCTGTGGCGAACCAAGTCCAAGGAGTATTCAAATAAAATGAAAATAAACCAAGCCTTGGAGGACTTGTCTTGCTACAGTCTACCATTTCATCCAGAGGCCAATGTAGAATGGGTGCGGAAACGCATCCAGAATCTGCGCACGGTTTTCTTAAAGGAACACAAGAAGGTGGAGGCTGCAAAGAAGTCTGGTGCTGAAGTCGACGAGATGTATCAAACATCGCTCTGGTACTACGATAGGTTGACGTTCACCCTCAGCCAGGAGTCGATGAGGACAGGAGTAGTCCTGATGGTCGAACACGAAAACCAAGAAGTCACGGCGCAGGAGGAGGATAATTAGCAGTCTGCATTGGTGAGTCTATTTTTTTTGGCAATCTAATTGATTCCTCCTGCCAATCCACAGCCCCCTCCCCATTAAAGTAGGACATATACACTTCCCTCACCTGTTTGGCTCGTGCACTCCCTGTGAAGTGTTGTGCTAGGGTTTGCAAGGAGGATATCTGCACTACCTCCCCTGCAGATCTTGGTCTTCTTGGAGTGCTGTGCCTGTAGCCCTTTGCTGTGTGGCTTTTCTGCGGAGCAAATTGTGCAGGATACAGCACGCCGTGACAACCCAGTCAATTTTGTCCACCCTCAGGTTAATGGCAGTGTGGAAAATGCAAAACCGGCTAGCCAGGATGCCAAAAGCATTTTCCACAACACGCCGTGCCCTGGATAGCCTGTAGTTGAAGATCCTTTTGTCATGGTTCAGGCCCCTTTGCGCATATGGCTTCATGACATGCTCGTGCAGGCCAAAAGCCTCGTCTGCCACAAACACAAAGTTAAGCCCCTGTTTAGTTTCCTGGACAGACGGCAAGTGAAGGGTGTTCGCTATGAGCCTTTCGTAGAACTTTGTGTCCTTGAAAGTGCCACCATCCGATGCACGGCCATTCCTTCCTACATCCAGGAAGATAAACTCATAGTTTGCATTCACCACAGCCATTAGTACAATGCTAAAATAGCCCTTGTAATTAAAGTAGTAAGAACCACTATTGATAGGCTGGGCTATGCGGACATGTTTGCCATCAATGGCTCCACCGCAATTTGGAAAGTTCCATCGCTGTTCAAACTCCTCTGCGATGACTTTCCATTCATTCACGCTGGTAGGGAACTGAAATTAGAAGTAAATAGAATTGATTAGTAAACATGTTCAATTTTTTTACAGCTTGCTGCTTACCCACCTCCAACCCCAGACCTGTCTGTCCTATCAGATAATGCATGTACATCGAGCGAAGCTCCTACTCCGGCACGCACTCTGCCAGCCACCCTGGAACCCACTCCACCACTCCCCCGTGCAAAAAAAATGCGTGGCAAAGGAAAAAAAGGAGAAGCAGCAGCACATGAAGAATATATGATGCGGGCACAGCGAGTCCTGCAAAGAAACCCAGACAAACATGACAACTACTTCACTTATGTGGCAGAGTGTGTTCGCAACATGGCTCCGGACCAGCAACTTACTTTTGAAAAGTTATGCATGGAGTTGGTGTATAATGGCAGTTTATGGTATCTCAACAGTGGCACTAAAATAGTTGGCATGGGTAGTGCACCAGACACACCACTGTCATTAGAATCACCAGTGCCTACTCCGCCTGCCACCGTACCACCTACTCCGCCTGCCACCGTACCAGGCCAGTCGAGCACACTTCCAACACATACCCAGTCAACACCTACACAGCCTTCTCAACCCTCCCAGTACCGTCAATTCTACAGTTCTTTACTGATAGATGATCCGAGGTCTCCTGTTTTTGAGGATCTGTCTTAAAAAATAGGCTATTTTATCATTTACCATCGACATGGTCTCAGCTGCAGGTATGTGATGGCCACTGCTTACATGGCTTATGGCGCACATCAATGGGGCCGGGACCATTGCATCTGCGCCATGCGCCATGTGGGCCGCAGCCTTTACATATCTGCAGCAGACATCCTCTGCCACACAGTACCTTATCCCTACTGTTGTAAGGGCCTGTTTCATAAGTTACCAGAGTGTTTTTTGTCTTGGTTTTTTACATATATGCTGCTACCTGTACCTGCATTACCAGAGGCAGAACAGGATTCTCCTCAATCTGGAGAGCAAACTCCATTAATTGCCCTTTTGTCTTTGCCAATAGTATGGGGTACTGTGCGACAGACATGGTCTCAGCTGCAGGTATGTGATGGCCACTGCTCACATGGCTTATGGCGCACATCAATGGGGCCGGGACCATTGCATCTACGCCATGCGCCATGTGGGCCGCAGCCTTTACATATCTGCGGCAGACATCCTCTGCCACACAGTAGCCCGTACTTATTGGGAAAGTTTAAACTGGGTCATACATACTTAAATGTTTATATATAGTGTGTTTTTTTGTACAATATCTTTTATATGGTATTATAATATATTTGTGTTGACACAATAAATCTATTTACTATTTTACATGTTTTACATATGAAAGGCCTAAAAAAACCTGTTTCTGTCCTAGGCCTAAATTATAAATAAAAAAATTTTGTTTGCACAATAAAGTGTACGGTGTATTTTTCATCCTTACCTTGCAATACTGGTACTGCAGCACCTTCACAATGGCTTTGCAGGTCTCCGGGATGATGAGGCCCAAAGCTTGCGGGGAGATGAGGGATCCAAACTTAAGGTCAGCAAGAGACCGTCCTGTCGCCAAAAACCTCAGGGTCACCACCAGCCGTTCCTCAGCAGGGATAGCCACGCGATACTTGGTGTCCTGCTTCTCGATGTGGGGAGTCACCAGACGCAGCAATTCCTGGAATGTGGCATCATCCATCCTCAAAAAGTTCCGGAAATCGTCTGGGTTATTTACCCTGATGTCCCTGAGCAGTGGCATGTGCAAACGAGTCTGACGCTGCAGTAGCCACTGCTTTGTCCAGCATGATCTTGCTCTCCTGCGCTGGGCCCTCTGACGCCTGAGCTTCAGCACTGCATAATAGAGCAGGTAATGTTGCTGGTGACTACCCATCACTGCATTCTCCATAGTGCAGGGTTAAAAGACACTTTGTAATGGCAGGCAAAACAAAGTAATGTGTAAATAGCTATGTCTAGCGTTCAGCAGGTATAAACCAATCCTCACTAGTAACAAAGCAGAAATACACTGGTTTAAAATGGCTGCTGCTATTCCTATCCCCCTCTGCTAGTCCAGCCCCTTCATTCAAATTTCAAAGGCCAATCTGACGACGGTCGCATGTGTTCTTGCAAAAAAACAAAAACCAGCGATCCTACCGTCTTAACGACCATCACAGGCGCATCGGGATCGGATCTAGATCGTTCCGCAAAAAAAACACAATTTTTGCTAATCGTTTGCTGGGGACTGCCTGGGAGCTCCCGGTAAGTCCAAGGGAAATCGTTCCATGATCGTCTATCGGTCGTGACCGACGGTGGTCGTCCTGGTGTGTACCCTACATAACCCATTCCATATGTTAATCCAGTCCACCACTCAGGCAATAGTAATCAGTGCTTGCATCCAAATCACATGTGAAAGGTCTCCAAATACTGGCTTGATGCTAGGTACATTTCATTCCACATCTCTAGTGTGGGCCGGTAGAAGGTAAGTGTTCACATGGCACCATGGCCTAATATTGGGAAAAGGTCTTGCACTATTTGCTATGTTTCTGGTGTATAGCTTTCACTATAATAAAGCTGTCTAGTTTAGTACCTTGTAGAGTTAGGTGTAACTGGCTAGTGATGCACACTATTTCACCTGTTGTTTTCACCCATGTTTGGTAAATATAATATATTATATATAATGGATTGCAAACTTCTTTCACACTGTCTGTTTTGGAGATACTAAGTAATGGCATGGTCAGCTCAGCTATGCAAAGCTACAGCAAGTGTTGTTTTGCGATGCAATGGTTTAGCCGTCTGTTGTGGCGCATACACGCTGTTAATGACAAAATGAACAATAAAGTTAATACCAAATATCACTCTGAACAACCAATTACAGGACATGATTGCTTTAATTGTGCCATTGCTAAGATGGCGGCCCATGGGAGAGCAGCCCCATTCTCGCCCGCGGAGCTCAGGGCACTGGTCTCCGTTATGGAGACCAGGCTGGGGCGTGCGGGCCCATTCATAACGAATAGGCAGAAGCGCCATGCCTATGCCGCAGCCCGCAGGCGCATATTTGCGCGCACCCAGGTGCGGAGGACCATCGCTCAGCTGGAGCGGCAATGGTCAGATCTGAGGCGGAGACAGCCGGATTTGCTCCAGCAAATCAGGGCCAGCATTGCATGATGTGAGTGTTTACACATTAAATGGCCAATTGTACATTATTGCTTCCATGACCTTTTTTAAGTCAATAAGGTAACCTGGCTGATCACGAGTTAAACATGGCATACACTATATGTGTGGTACTTCCTGTTTGACATCCTGTAATGTGGATATAATATGTAATTGTGTAGGGTTATTGTTTGTGATGCTTACAATGGGCCAAATTTCACATCAGAACTGGCATGTTACAGGCTGTGTTTGATAAAAGCCAGTAAGGAGATGATTGGCTGGACATTTATCTCTACGTATCACCTTTGCATTGATTGCTTGTTAAGGCGTAAAACATCTGTCCAAATGTCCCCTAATTGGCACTAATGTTTTTTTTCTCCAAACCAGCACGGGATCGAGCACGCCAGGCAAGGGAGGAGGTAGAGGCGGCCCAGCCACAGGAGGAGCAGCTGGTGGAGGAGGAGGTGGTGGCACAGGAGGAGCAGGTGGTGGAGGAGGAGGTGGTGCCACAGGAAGAGGAGCTGGTGGCGGAGGAGGTGGTGCCAGCTGCGGAGGGCCATCAAGAAGAGGAGGATGAGGAGGCCTGTGAGGTGGTGCAGGCGGACGAAAGTGGTATGTATACATAAAGAGAAATTATTCCTTTTGTAATCTACTATTTGCTATGTAGCACTGGTGAATCAATTGTGTTCTAAAATACTATAAAGTCATCAAACAAAGTGGTTAGCAACAGACACACTTAGGGGTTAGATAGGGTGGCCAAACCATCCCTTTCATCCTGGACACATATTAATGACACAGGTTGTGGGGATGGCTTTCAGGTCAATTTTAAGTGCCACTGAACCAGTGTAGTTAATCTGTATCCTGGAAGAAAGGGATGACGTGCTCCTCTAAGGGTTACATGTCCCTGCTGCAAGCGTACAATCTGTAGCCTCATATAGGTGAATAGAGTTTACAGTTGATTGATATTTCTAAACTAGATTAAGTATGGCATAAATGGAGTATGGACAGGCGTGGCTTAGAATAGAGTCACAAGTGGTCAGTGCCCCTGGGCCCTCCTCTAGCTAATCACCCCCTGCGGTCTGCATGTATTGTTGGCACCATAATTGTGTGTTGATTTTGTCTTAATAATGATTTTGTGCATGGGAGTGGGTTAGTGCTGCAGCTTCACCTACCTGCCATTATGACAATGATTTATGGAGAAGACCATCAGCAGGCAAGCCATGCTTGATTGCACAAATGTACTGTGCATTCCTGAGAGTTGACTAAGTCCCATGCCACGTTCCATCATACAACAGACACTGAGCGCTTTTTGATGAGTTGGTATTGGTGGAGCTCATGACATGCTTCTCAGAGCTTAGTCATGGGTGGGTTTGGATTCAGAAGGAGCACTATGACTGTGAGGTGTTCTACAGAGTAAAGGGTAGAGGGAAAAAAACAGGCTTTCCATCTAGTATGTATGCATGTATGTATGTATAGATGTATGTGTCATATATATAGTTATATATGTCTCTATATACATATACATATGTATATATATATATATACACACACACACACCTGTCACCTTGCATTTATTTAATTTATGTATGACTATGTTAAATGTATGTCCACAGATGAGCCAGCCCAAGCAGATGAGGGTATCCGTGGGGCCCTCCTGAGATTGAGGGACCACATGCAGCTGGTCATGGCAGATATACAGGACCTGACCGACCTGATCATGTGATTTTTTTTTTTTTTACATTAAAAAATTAAGTTCAATTTTGAATAAATAGTTGCAAACAGTTAGAAGTTGTCTGTGTGTTTTTTTGACATTTAACAGTATATGTGTAAATTGTTTATACTCTTTTAAATTAGCAAAAGGTACATACTGTATTTAGATGTACAGTATGTTATGTTCACATGATGTAAGGGTTAATGTGTGTAATGAATGTAGTAGTAATGTGTTTCAGTATGTATTAGGATTTAATTGATTCCAATAGAAAGCAAGCACTTTTTAATGAGGTTGCCTAATTGCATAAGTGGGTCATGTGATCGATTTCTGTGTTCAGATAATAGTGTTGAATTGTGCGTAAATACACCGCATCGGTGCGTATGGGCAGGTTCCCGTACGTTCTGATGCGGTAAGACCGTGCTTACACTGTAAGACCGTGCAGAATATGTGTGTTTACACCGCACACGCAAGGTGGGGATGTCGTCCGTAAACACGCCCTGGTCTTCCAGTGTGAGTCCGTCCGTATGCGGAGGCTCGGTGGGCGGTTCTTCGGACTATGTCCGCACAGCGTGGCATGCGGCCCGCTCCGAAAGATTTCGGGAAAGTACGCACCGACCAGAATAAGGGCCAAAGTGAGGATAGGTTAGTGAGAGAGGCTGCTAAAGATAGCAGGGGTAAGTAAGTGAGAGGTAAAAAAATGAGAGATAAAGTAGTGAGAGGTGAAGTAGTGAGAGGTAAAGGTGAGAAATGAATTACATTGAAATAAAACACACAATAGGGATGAAAGTGAAAATGAAAATAAGTGTAATTTGTGTTGCTCCTTAGGCCAAACAGCCACACCAGTCCAGGGGGGCCCACAACCCAGAAATGCACCCCCCCCCCCCCATCTGATAATCCATTAAACATTGGTGCACGTCTCACCTTGCTCTGCATGCAGTCTAAGAAATGTCAGGAACCTAATTAAAACCAATATATAGGACAGGTGGGCGTGGGTGCTACCACCAGGCGCAGAAGGGGTCTCTGGCCTTCTAATGTGTATGGAAATACACGGTATTAGATATACAGGGGTGGGGTCCTGGGGTGCACACCAATTGAGAGGTGCGACCCTGCGGAGACCTTTCAGTAGAACTGCATACAAAGTCAAAGGTGCAGGTGCACAAATTAAACTCCCAATTTAAAAAAATTTGCAATAAAATTTTGCATTTTTAGCGAGGTTCTTCGCTTATTTATGGCCATAAGTAACGGCTTGCCCACCGCGTCCAGGTGACCTCATTAGTCGGACAAGTCCCTAACATTTTGGGGGGTACAAATCTAGGGCACAGGGCACCCCAAAATGGTGCAGCCGAGTGACCCCAGGGCAACACAAGACTGAAAGAAATATATAGTGAAACAAAGTGAGGATAGGTTAGTGAGAGAGGCTGCTAAAGATAACAGGGGTAAGTAAGTGAGAGGTAAAAAAATGAGAGATAAAGTAGTGAGAGGTGAAGTAGTGAGAGGTAAAGGTGAGAAATGAATTACATTGAAATAAAACACACAATAGGGATGAAAGTGAAAATGAAAATAAGTGTTAATTTGTGTTGCTCCTGAGGCCAAACAGCCACACCAGTCCAGGGGGGCCCACAACCCAGAAATGCACCCCCCCCCCCCCATCTGATAATCCATTAAACATTTGTGCAGGTCTCACCTTGCTCTGCATGCAGTCTAAGAAATGTCAGGAACCTAATTAAAACCAATATATAGGACAGGTGGGCGTGGGTGCTACCACCAGGCGCAGAAGGGGTCTCTGGCCTTCTAATGTGTATGGAAATACACGGTATTAGATATACAGGGGTGGGGTCCTGGGGTGCACACCAATTGAGAGGTGCGACCCTGCGGAGACCTTTCAGTAGAACTGCATACAAAGTCAAAGGTGCAGGTGCACAAATTAAACTCCCAATTTAAAAAAATTTGCAATTAAATTTTGCATTTTTAGCGAGGTTCTTCGCTTATTTATGGCCATAAGTAACGGCTTGCCCACCGCGTCCAGGTGACCTCATTAGTCGGACAAGTCCCTAACATTTTGGGGGGTACAAATCTAGGGCACAGGGCACCCCAAAATGGTGCAGCCGAGTGACCCCAGGGCAACACAAGACTGAAAGAAATATATAGTGAAACAAAGTGAGGATAGGTTAGTGAGAGAGGCTGCTAAAGATAACAGGGGTAAGTAAGTGAGAGGTAAAAAAATGAGAGATAAAGTAGTGAGAGGTGAAGTAGTGAGAGGTAAAGGTGAGAAATGAATTACATTGAAATAAAACACACAATAGGGATGAAAGTGAAAATGAAAATAAGTGTTAATTTGTGTTGCTCCTGAGGCCAAACAGCCACACCAGTCCAGGGGGGCCCACAACCCAGAAATGCACCCCCCCCCCCCCCCATCTGATAATCCATTAAACATTGGTGCACGTCTCACCTTGCTCTGCATGCAGTCTAAGAAATGTCAGGAACCTAATTAAAACCAATATATAGGACAGGTGGGCGTGGGTGCTACCACCAGGCGCAGAAGGGGTCTCTGGCCTTCTAATGTGTATGGAAATACACGGTATTAGATATACAGGGGTGGGGTCCTGGGGTGCACACCAATTGAGAGGTGCGACCCTGCGGAGACCTTTCAGTAGAACTGCATACAAAGTCAAAGGTGCAGGTGCACAAATTAAACTCCCAATTTAAAAAAATTTGCAATAAAATTTTGCATTTTTAGCGAGGTTCTTCGCTTATTTATGGCCATAAGTAACGGCTTGCCCACCGCGTCCAGGTGACCTCATTAGTCGGGCAAGTCCCTAACATTTTGGGGGGTACAAATCTAGGGCACAGGGCACCCCAAAATGGTGCAGCCGAGTGATCCCAGGGCAACACAAGACTGAAAGAAATATATAGTGAAACAAAGTGAGGATAGGTTAGTGAGAGAGGCTGCTAAAGATAGCAGGGGTAAGTAAGTGAGAGGTAAAAAAATTAAAGATAAAGTAGTAAGAGGTGAAGTAGTGAGAGGTAAAGGTGAGAAATGAATTACATTGAAATAAAACACACAATAGGGATGAAAGTGAAGATGAAAATAAGTGTTAATTTGTGTTGCTCCTGAGGCCAAACAGCCACACCAGTCCAGGGGGGCCCACAACCCAGAAATGCACATTTCTTAGACTGCATGCAGAGCAAGGTGAGACCTGCACAAATGTTTAATGGATTATCAGATGGGGGGGGGGGGTGCATTTCTGGGTTGTGGGCCCCCCTGGACTGGTGTGGCTGTTTGGCCTCAGGAGCAGCACAAATTAACACTTATTTTCATCTTCACTTTCATCCCTATTGTGTGTTTTATTTCAATGTAATTCATTTCTCACCTTTACCTCTCACTACTTCACCTCTCACTACTTTATCTCTCATTTTTTTACCTCTCACTTACTTACCCCTGCTATCTTTAGCAGCCTCTCTCACTAACCTATCCTCACTTCGTTTCACTATATATTTCTTTCAGTCTTGTGTTGCCCTGGGGTCACTCGGCTGCACCATTTTGGGGTGCCCTGTGCCCTAGATTTGTACCCCCCCAAAATGTTAGGGACTTGCCCGACTAATGAGGTCACCTGGACGCGGTGGGCAAGCCGTTACTTATGGCCATAAATAAGCGAAGAACCTCGCTAAAAATGCAAAATTTTATTGCAAAAATGTTTAAATTGGGAGTTTAATTTGTGCACCTGCACCTTTGACTTTGTATGCAGTTCTACTGTATTAAATCATACATGCAGCCCTGGCAGAGAGACAATAATGTTGCCTATTCAGTGATGCTGGGCTGAAGGCAGTGCTGTTACTTACAGTTAGTTGATGCCACAGCCACTGGACTGCTGAGAGCAGTCTTCTGCTGCTGTGAGCGGACTCGGAGCAGGACTTAGGGGAGCAGGACAGCCGGAGCCACGACTAAGGACTCCAACTGCTGAGCAACATGGGCTTCTCCTCTCACCCTTCCCCAGCACAGTTTGCACCTCTTGTAATGTGCACGGTGACGTCCTGACGCACATACAATCACAGACTGAGTGTAAGACTGTCACTCCAGAGTCCGCTGCCCCACATCCTCCCAGTGCACTCCCCGGCAAACAGTGCTCTGCCTGCTACTGGATGCGGCTTCTCTCCGAGCGGCTACTGTCCCGCATCTTCTCTAGGCCATGTATGTTATATAAAATTTAAATTAAACTCCCAATTTAAAAAATTTTGCAATAAAATTTTGCATTTTTAGCGAGGTTCTTCGCTTATTTATGGCCATAAGTAACGGCTTGCCCACCGCGTCCAGGTGACCTCATTAGTCGGGCAAGTCCCTAACATTTTGGGGGGTACAAATCTAGGGCACAGGGCACCCCAAAATGGTGCGGCCGAGTGATCCCAGGGCAACACAAGACTGAAAGAAATGTGCATTTCTGGGTTGTGGGCCCCCCTGGACTGGTGTGGCTGTTTGGCCTCAGGAGCAGCACAAATTAACACTTATTTTCATCTTCACTTTCATCCCTATTGTGTGTTTTATTTCAATGTAATTCATTTCTCACCTTTACCTCTCACTACTTCACCTCTCACTACTTTATCTCTCATTTTTTTACCTCTCACTTACTTACCCCTGCTATCTTTAGCAGCCTCTCTCACTAACCTATCCTCACTTCGTTTCACTATATATTTCTTTCAGTCTTGTGTTGCCCTGGGGTCACTCGGCTGCACCATTTTGGGGTGCCCTGTGCCCTAGATTTGTACCCCCCAAAATGTTAGGGACTTGCCCGACTAATGAGGTCACCTGGACGCGGTGGGCAAGCCGTTACTTATGGCCATAAATAAGCGAAGAACCTCGCTAAAAATGCAAAATTTTATTGCAAAAATGTTTAAATTGGGAGTTTAATTTGTGCACCTGCACCTTTGACTTTGTATGCAGTTCTACTGTATTAAATCATACATGCAGCCCTGGCAGAGAGACAATAATGTTGCCTATTCAGTGATGCTGGGCTGAAGGCAGTGCTGTTACTTACAGTTAGTTGATGCCACAGCCACTGGACTGCTGAGAGCAGTCTTCTGCTGCTGTGAGCGGACTCGGAGCAGGACTTAGGGGAGCAGGACAGCCGGAGCCACGACTAAGGACTCCAACTGCTGAGCAACATGGGCTTCTCCTCTCACCCTTCCCCAGCACAGTTTGCACCTCTTGTAATGTGCACGGTGACGTCCTGACGCACGACAGTCTTACACTCACAGACTGAGTGTAAGACTGTCACTCCAGAGTCCGCTGCCCCACATCCTCCCAGTGCACTCCCCGGCAAACAGTGCTCTGCCTGCTACTGGATGCGGCTTCTCTCCGAGCGGCTACTGTCCCGCATCTTCTCTAGGCCATGTATGTTATATAAAATTTAAATGAGTCCCCGGCCATCGACAAACAGCGGACACCCACGCCGCACGCAGCGTCGCTGTCCACTGCACTGCCCCCTCCAGAGGCGGAACAAGCGAGTTGTAGGCCCAGGTTCAAAAATATGGCTTGGGTCCCCCAAACACATAAAAAAAAACACATTGTGGCTTTTTGCTTTGTTTACTTCAAATTTAAAGCCCTTTACACATTCACACACTGTAATGCCCATTACACATTATACCGCACACCTTAGTGCCCATTCCATATTATGCCGCACACCATAATGCCCATGACATATTATGCTGCACACATATTATGCCAATTACACATTGTTACACACCGTAATGCAAATTAAAATTATAAGAGACAACCGTAGTGCCCATTCCATATTATGCAGCACACCATAATGCCTATGACATATTATGCTACACACCGTAATGCCCATTATACATTATGCCACACACTGTAGCGTCCATTACAAATTCACACACTGTATTGCAAATTACACATGATACCGCACACCGTAGTTCCCATTACATATTATGCAGCACACCATAATGCCCATGACATTATGCCACACACCGTAATGCCCATTACACATCATAGTACCCATTCCATTTTATGTTGCAAACCATAATGCCCATTACACATTGTGCCGCACAACATAATGTCCATTACACATTATACTGCACACCGTAATGTCCATTACACATATATGCTACTGTAATGCTCTGCAGCACTCCTGCTTATACAGTTAGCACATAAGGCCCCCAGTAGTGTCTATTACACATAATGACTTTGGCTGGAGAGGGGGACAACATCAGGGTTAGTGGGGGAGCGGCAGGCTCTTGGCTGGCTCTGTGCAGACAGCGGGAGAGGAGCGGCAGCTTCATTAGCGTTTCGGCAGGGACAGGGGGGGAGGAGCGGCAGCTTCATGAGCATCTCGGCGGGACAGGGGGAGAGGAGCAGCAGCTTCATGACTCCTCAACATGGACCATGCTGTCAATAATCAATAATGCCATGATCACATAATGTATAAAATAAAAATATGCATTCCCGATCAGCGGCAACAACGCATACAGTGCCCTGCTACTATATGCGGCCCCGCCTCCACCCGCCCGCTGTTCTCCGAGTGACCGAGTCCCGGAGAACAGCGGGCGGGAGGAGGCGGCCTACATACAGTAGTAAATGACAGGGGCGGATCCAGAAAAAAATGACAGGGGGGACACCAAGTTAGGGGAAGGGGTGGATAGTGGTGCCAGGTGTGCACACACTCTCAGAAAAGGGTTGTGGGTTTATGACAAAGGGCGAGGCCTCACAGGCTTGTGGATGACTGAGGTATACAGAATAATAGAAAGAGGCAGTGGGTGATGTAGAGACAGAGAATGACAAGCAGGGAGTGACTGAGAAGCTGTGAAGGACAAAGAGAGGGTAACAGGAAGAGGGACATGACAAAAAGAAAACATGGGTAATAGGTATAGGCAGAGGGTGTCCAAGAGTGGGTGAAAGGGAGGGGTAGAGGGTGATGTGGAAAAGCAGAGGGTGGACAATAGGTGAAAGGAAGAGGCAGTGTGAGAGGCAGAGGGTAGCAGGTCCCAAGTCGGAGAGACAGGCAGGAAAAAACATGAGGTGTAACAAGAGCTGAGAGAAGCGAGAGAGAGAAAATTAAAGGGAGAGAAAAAGGATAGAGAGATGGAGAGCAGAGAGATGAAGAGCAGAGCAAGAGTTGGAGAGCGGAGAGTGAGAGAGATGGAGCACAGAGAAAGATGGAGAGTGGAGAGTAGGGGTAACTAAAGCTGAGAGAAGTGGAAGAGAGAAAAGGGAAGGAAGAGAAAAAGGGAGAGAGAAAAAGGATAGAGAGAAGGAGAGCGGAGAGAGAGAGAGAGAGAGAGAGAAGGAGAGCGCAGAGAGAGACCAGGAGAGCGCAGAGAGAGAGACCAGGAGAGCGCAAAGAGAGAGAGACCAGGAGAGTGCAAAGAGAGAGAGAGACCAGGAGAGCGCAAAGAGAGAGAGACCAGGAGAGCGCAGAGAGAGAGACCAGGAGAGCGCAGAGAGAGAGACCAGGAGAGCGCAGAGAGAGAGAGAGACCAGGAGAGCGCAGAGAGAGAGAGAGACCAGGAGAGCGCAGAGAAATAGAGAGACCAGGAGAGAGCAGAGAGAGAGAGACCAGGAGAGTGCAGAGAGAGAGACACCAGGAGAGCGCAGAGAGAGAGAGAGACCAGGAGAGCGCAGAGAGACAGAGACCAGGAGAGCGCAGAGAGACAGAGACCAGGAGAGCGCAGAGAGAGAGACCAGGAAAGCGCAGAGAGAGAGAGACCAGGAGAGCGCAGAGAGAGAGAGACCAGGAGAGCGCAGAGAGAGAGAGACCAGGAGAGTGCAGAGAGAGAGAGAGACCAGGAGAGCGCAGAGAGAGTGACCAGGAGAGCATAGAGAGAGAGACCAGCAGAGCGCAGATAGAGAGACCAGGAGAGCGCAGAGAGAGATTGACCAGGAGAGCACAGAGAGAGAGAGACACCAGGAGAGCGCAGAGAGCAAGAGAGAGAGACCAGGAGAGAGAGAGAGAGAGAGACAAGGAGAGCGCAGAAAAAGAGACCAGGAGAGCGCAGAGAGAGACCAGGAGAGCGCAGAGAGAGAGACCAGGAGAGCGGAGAGAGAGAGAGACCAGGAGAGCGGAGAGAGAGAGAGACCAGGAGAGCGCAGAGAGAGAGAGACCAGAAGAGTGCAGAGAGAGAGAAACCAGGAGAGTGCAGAGCGAGAGAGAGAGACCAGGAGAGCACAGAGAGAGAGACCAGGAGAGCGCAGAGAGAGAGAGAGAGAACTAAAGAGCGAAAAAGGAGTACAGGGAGAGAGAAGAGCAAAGTGAGAAAAATAGGAGGGGGGGAGATAGAGCAGAGAGGGAGAGAAAGAAAGAGAGGGAAGAGTGGGGGAAAGGGAGAGGGTTGAAAATGGTTTTTCGTCCCTTCCCCCCTGTACAGAACCCAGCAAACACACTCCCCCTCCTTCTTCACTTTCAATATACAAGGCAAATAGTGTACCTGTCAGCAGGTCAACAGCAGGTGTTTCAATGGTCAGGGCAACAGCGGGTACCATAGAGGAGGCTGAGGTGGCGGGTCCATTAGTGGAGGCTGAGGTGGCAGGTCCTGTAGAAGAGGCAGAGGCGGCAGGTCCCGTGGTAGTGGTGGCTTGTTCTGTGTGGAGGGAGCAGCAGTGGGTCACATGGAGAAGACCGAGGCGCACGGCCGGCAAGATAAATCTCGGGGCCTGGTACAGTGATATCTCCGGGGCCCCCCAAACTAGTCAATTTCCATGCTCTTATGGTATGTACACAGCAAAATGTTTACAGGATTTCCCCTTACCAGCGCTGTGTGGGTGTGGCCAGAACCTATGTAGTCCCGATACACCTATTTATTATTTAATATTTCATCTAAATAATATTAGCCGCAGATATAAAGTAACTCTGAAATGTATGATGCCGGGAGCCGCATCTCCCATAGGTTTCTATGAGAGATGCAATCCTGCCCAATGTGCCAATATCAGGCACCATCCCCACAGTATTTCCCCTTACCCATAATGAGCACAACAACAGTTAACTACCTCCAATTAACCCAGTTACTCACCCCCATTGTACACAGTTAATCCCTCTTCCACATGTTACACAATACCCCCCCCCCCCGTTACTCACCCCCATTGTACACAGTTAATCCCTCTTCCACATGTTACACAATACCTCTCCTCCCTCCCCCCCCCCAACCCCCCCTCCCCCTCTAAACCAAGACTCACCCTTTTGGCATAACTTCTGATCCTTGAGCTCCTGCTTCACGGCCATTTCGCGGAAGTAGAAGAGAAGATGCACCTGCTGCTCCACCAAGCCTGGGACTTACAGGGCGGGCGGGAGGCGCTATACAATAGTTTCCAGATCCGCGCTGCACTGCACTTGCAACTTGCCTGTCATATAGTTTGACAGGAGAAGCAAGCGGCAGAGCCAGACTGGTGCCTCCCTGCACTAGTAGACCGCGCTGAGTGGCTACCTCTGGCTCTGGGACAGCGCGGGGACGGCGCTGGGGGGGGGAGAGGATGTGCCTGCCAGGCAGCATCACATCTCCAACACTTGCTTCCTCTCGCGCTGGGGCTGTCACTAGAACATGACGTGAAGCAGCATTAGGAGAGGCTCAGAAGCCTCAGATAGAACAGCGGGCGGGAGGAGGTGGGGCCGCTAGCTCTGACTGCAGCTACCCACCTCCAGTGACTCCGCCTGCCGCTGAGTGGCTAAGCAGCCCCTCAGCTCCGGTCAATAGTTGTGTCAGTGTGTGCGGCGTGCGCATGCACGGCGGTGGCGGCCTCACTAGTGTCGGTAGTTCCCGGTAGTTATAATGACCAATCCGCCCCTGTATGTGACCTAGAATGTATTATCTAGGCAACTATATCACCTCCAGGCCACTGGTCATATCTCCAACCAAAAGAACACTGTCCTCATTTGGACCATTTAATGGGTGCTAACTGTATGCATCACTGTTATAAGGATCCTCCTTATCCATAGTCCGTTCAGTCAAGGAGGCTCCATGCCACAAACCTCTCCTCCAATACAGATATGCAAATGCATCAGTGTCATTTTATTCCAGTGGTTGGTTACATTGGGTTTATCATAAATTTGCATATCACATATAATTTAATTAGATCTTAAAGCTTTTACTCATTTGTACCAGTCTCCAAGTCTTGGAATAGTTTTATGTTTAGGGACTTGTTTTATTGCCCTGCATACCCTACAGTAAGCAGTCTGCCAATTAGTGCCTGCATAAGGATGAAGTCTGGACCTCCAGTGGAAATATTGCTGGTAGGCTTTGTCATCATTGTCCAACTTTAAAATATATGTGGCCAGTTCCTGGGCCGTGGGGAAGTCATCTACATGAATAAAAGAGTCTTTGGGAATGAAACGCTCATAGTTTTCTCGAGAGGTGCCCATAACAACTGGTACGATACCAAATGTGAGGGCATTATACCATAGTTTCTCCGTGATGTAGTCTTCATGAGCTGAGTTCTCAAAGGACAGGTAAAATTTGTACTTGGAAAGTATTTGCTGTTGCTTATTTCTAGGCAGAGGATTAGGTTCAAAAGAGAGAAGAATTGCACTGTGGATGCACACCTAAAGGGAGGAATATTTCAAACAGATGGAAATATTCTGGTCTTTTTTAATATAAAAATTGTACTTTATTATTTTAATTCGATCTAAAAAAGGGAGATGAGCAACCTGTCAGGATTTTTTAACATATAGAATCCGTGTGGTGATCTCCCTTCGTTGCTTGTGAAATTTCAAGAGAAGTTAAAATGAACATACATACATACAACACATAATGTGGTGTGCCATTGCACGGAAAGAAAAAAGTAGTGAGTAAAGGGAATAAAAGTGTTCCCCTTATGCTGGTTTACAAAGAGACGTTGTGTCCTAGTTAGGTTCCTTTTCTGAGAGGTTCAGATGTTTTAAGAATCACCCTTTCAATAGGGTCAGTACCTCCTAGATTTACTAGCCCCCTCTCACAGGGTTTTGCAAATACTGGGAGTAATTATCATTTTGGATTTAGTGTCACCTTAATGTGAAAGGAGTGCAATTTACCAGACAGTTATGTTTATTACTGTATTCCTGGTCTCCTTTTCTTTTATAGATTCAGGTGATTAACCACCATCTGGCTGTGTATTGCTTGATATACTCTTAAGTTTCCAGAGAGATTTGTCTCTGTCTTGTGTAGGCAGAGGATTATGCTGTCTTCCATATATGTCAATGGATAAGAATTTCTTAAGCTGCTCATAATAGCGCACCCTCCTAGTGTTTGGGTTCCAGTTACTGACTGCCCAGGCCACCAGCTTAGTCTTTGGGGGGATGGTGAAGTTCTCTTCTTCCTAATTCTCCTCTAACCAGCCATAAGGATTGAATATGTCAGAGTCAGCCCTGTAGGACATGGTCAGATTGATGAGGTTGTCCATAAACTGTAAGTTTGGGCTGTGAGATGGGGACTCTAAGTTAAACCACACCCAATACTGATTTAGTGGTCTTGGCATCTGGGGAAGTTGATTTTGAGAGTTACATACGTCCCTGTGATGCATAACAACCGCATCAGCAGAAGAAAACAATGTTCTGTTATCTGTATAGATGCCTCCTCTAATATTAAGGAATGGTGGACAGGCATTAAGGGGAAATTTATCTCCAAATGGCCAAGTCCATAGCAGGATGATTCGAGTAGGTTCAGGTGGTCTTGGGGTAGTTTGCACATATTCAACTGAATCAGTAATTGCTGAGCGACTTACATTGTTGTACAGTGTAAACAAAATGGCTGCAAGACACAGCTGTGCGATACAGATCATAAAGGATTTCTTCATAGACAATGCATTTCCTGACTTCTTCATTTACTTAAGTAGAAACACTGGAACAGTAGGGCAATTTAGTAGTAGAAGTTCACAGTTATCATCACTGTGGGAAGAAAAAAAAAGAACATCAAAAAGACAATATGATACAACACAGATTATTTTTAAAATACTACAATTATTATTATTATTATTATTATGAAAGTTTCCACAATGCAGTCCGTAAAGTATTGAGATGTAATTTTTATATCTCAAACAAAACTATGTTATAATAAGTGTCCCTCAAGAAAATGCTAAATCTGGACCAGAGTTCCTGTTTTTTTTATTATAGTGTTCAGAAATAATATTAAATACAACAATTATTACAATTGTTACAATTGTCCCTGATATTTTTTTTGTGGTTTGAAACATAAAATTGATTCTCAAATTATGGGGGTTATTCTGGTTGGTGCGGCCAAACGTGCGTACGTTCCATATTAGCGTACGCTCTCCGTACGCGGCCGTTGAGGTTAAGTCCACCCACAAATCAGCCGCATACGTACGGCCAGAAACAACGTCGAAGGGGAGTGGCGTACAATTGAGCGTACGCCAACGTACACGGACGGATCAGCCCTTAGACTCCGACAACTGGCGTACAACAGAGCGTACGCCACCGTTTACGGACGTCTCTCGTCCGTCTTCCCACCGACTTCTTGCGGCTATCTGAGCGTACGCCACCGTGCACGAATGGGTTTTTATTGTTTTCAATGGAAAACTCAGCGTATGTCACCGCTCATGAGAGTGAGCGTATGTCCGTGCACGCTGGCATACCCTTCACATATATGGACCTGCAAATCTTGCCTTTCAACTATAATTAAGACAATTAATTAATTATTCGAATTGTTATTCAATTATTGTTTTCTATTAACTCAATTGTCTACCTTAATAAAGACCCTAATAACACAACATTTTAACCCTCATTACATGTATATTTGTTATGTTCTAATGTGGCATTTTAATCACTATCTATGTGTCCCCACATTGCTTTTACTTTTAAATAAATTTATGTTGGTGTTTGTGTGTATGTACTAAATTATGTCCATAATTAGTTTGTCCAAAATGTGTAACATGTATACCTACCCTGATGTTATGTGTGATGTTTTAATCTAACAACATTAAACATTCATGCATTTTCACTATGTGTTATTTAACTCAAAAACACACACACATTCACACATCAATCGTTACCCCTCACCTCAAATTACAAATATAACTTACATTACACATCTGTATGTACCTACCCTTCCAAGCCTTCTAACATATTTATTATTAAAAACACAGGCAACTTCTAACTGAACATAAACTTTTATTAATAACAAACATAATAAGGGGGGGATAAAAATAAATTAAATGAGGGCCTCCAAACGTAAAAAAAGAATATTTAAATAAAATAGGGTTAGGAATATCTCCCGCAAAATGTTGTCCACCTCCTCCTGGTGCTGTTCAGTGTCTGTAGTGAAGGGATAAAAAAAAAATAATATTATATAACATACACAAATGTTTGTTGTATTTGTACATAATAAGAAGTTGTGAGTTAAGTGTGAAGGCCACATACATTTTTAAACTACATTGAAGATGGGTATGCTGTAAACACGGTCCTAAATACCTTTTCTGTTGACACACACATACTGTACATATTACATAACATTAAATAAATTACTCCTTCTTGGATGAATGTATGCTGTATCCCAATTGGTAGTTTTGTTTTGGGGGACTCACCTCTAACCTCACAATTAGGCTGTGCTATTTAAGGGTTATGACATTGTTGCGGCTTAAGCACTCCTTACTATTTTACATTTAGGACATTGCTGTACAAATTATAGGCCTAAAGCTATGTTTGTAAAGCATGCATCCGCATGGCCTCACACACTATTAACAAAACAATCTATAAATTTATGTTGCACATCATGCTGTGAAGTGGAGTTACACAACACCTGGACCCACATAACTACAACACCACTAATGTCGGATATGTCATTGGATGTACTGTTATGTCAATTAATCAAAGGGTTGAGGCATGGCCACACTCCAAAAAACCACCAAGGGGACCCTTGTTCCTGAAGAAGGACAGGCCACACCTCATGGTCGCCAAGCAGTGATATGTTGCAACTAATGTTGATGTTGGATACACATATGTGGTTGTTGTGATTGTTTATGTGTAGAAATGTGTAGGTAAACATTAGACACATTATTTACTTACGGCTAGTTGAGCCATCCTGCTCGCCGCTGGTTGGGTGTCCAGTGGTTGGGGGGGTCAGGAGCAAGGGGGATGGGATTGGACTTGGGATAGAGGTAGTGGGTTGGAGTGGGGATTGGAGAGGTTTGGGGGTGGGTGGTGGGGAGGTGTAGGGGGGTTGGAAATGCGGTGGGGAGGGGGTTTGGGTGGGGGTAGGGGTGTGGGTGGGGGTAGGGGTGTGGGAGGGGGTAGGGGAGTGGCTGGTGGAAGGGGATGTTGATATGGGGTGTGCTCCAGCAGGCCCCAATGTGTCCTCCTCCTCCTCCTCTTCCTCCTCACGACCTTCCTCTTCCTCCTTTTCCTCCTCACGGCCCTCCTCTTCCTCCTCTTCCTCCTCACGGCCTTCCTCTTCCTTCTCCCGGGCTGCCTCCTACCGGGCTGCCTCCTCCCGGGCTTCCATGCGTGCCCTTGCGCGTGCTGAAATGTTCATGTTGATGGCATAGAAATCGAAGGTTGGGTTTCATAAAAATGGGGGAATGAAAAATTCACATTAGTCATGCTCATAACCTTACAAATTATCATTTCTGTTATATTTCATACATTTATCATGCTAACTAATTGATATGCTACACCCAAAAACAGAGCGACTACATATACCCCCCATATACACCCCTTATACACCCCTTATACACCCCTTATACATCCCTTATACACCCCTTATACATCCCTTATACACCCCCTCTACACCCCTATACACCCCTTATACACCCCCTATACACCCCCTATACACCCCTTATACATCCCTTATACACCCCCTATACACCCCCTATACACCCCTATACACCCCTTATACACCCCCTATACACCCCTTATACACCCCTTATACATCCCTTATACACCCCCTATACACCCCTTATACACCCCTTATACACCCCTTATACATCCCTTATACACCCCCTATACACCCCCTATACACCCCCTATACACCCCTTATACACCCCTTATACACCCCTTATACATCCCTTATACACCCCCTATACACCCCCTATACACCCCTATACACCCACATACCCATGAACATATTTATAAAAAATACAGAAATCATTGCTAAAAAACGCAGACATACTAGTATAAAAAAAACTTACATCGGGCAATATGGCGGCGAATTGAGCATAGCATCACTGGCTGCCGCCGGCGCAGGTCAGACCAGCGCCGCTCCACTTGGGCCAGGCTTCTGCAAACGCCGGTCCGGGCGTATATTAGCCGGCGGGCAGCATTATATGCCCGCCGCTTGTCCATGTTGGACACATATGGGCCCCTGGACCCCAGGCGCCTGTCCATCACCTCAACCAGGGCCACCAGCTCCTGGTTCGAAAAGGCGTTAGCCCTGGTTGAAGACATATTGGCAATGGCGCAGTTATTAATTGCAGGTACATATATAACTTTTGGTGCTTGCTGATTGGTCTAAAAACTTGTTTGTTTAGTATTAACTTTATTAATCCTTCTTACATTAACAAACTGTATGCGAATAGAAACTTACGCGGACCGTTCTGATATACACACACCATAACCAACAGTATGCTTTCAATTTATAGAGAGCCGTACTGTATATACAGTGTGCTGAAAATAATACATGCAACCGTCTACTAATAAATACGCTGATAAAAGGGCACAATACAACGATTTCCATGGAGAGACGTACTGTATATACAGTGTGCTGAAAATAATACACGCAACCGTCTACTAAGAAATACGCTGCTAAAAAAGGCACAATGCAACATGTTGGTGTATTTCATACTCATTACATATGTAAGGAAAGCATTATAACGTGATGTTTTGAAATGTGATTCAGAAAGCATACACAAACCACAACAGATACCACCTGACAACACTCATCATTGGAATGACAGGTGCACACATTTCACCATGTAGCACACAATGGTCCACAACCTGTGTATGTGCATGTACAGGTGAATGTTCAGGTGCATTGAGACCTGCGTAATTTAAGCGGGAATTATCGCCGGGAAATATCGGCGTAAATTAGCTACTACATTGCGGTAAAAATATACGCCCCCTTGTTCATGGCGGGAGATTACCATATAAATATTCAGGCAGATGCAGGCCAGAATTGCTGCAAACATGTCTAGCTCAGATGATTCCGCAGTTGAGGACGCTCTACAGAGAGCAAGAGCAGAATCCTTGCTTGAAAGGTTGAGGCACAGGGAGCAGGAGAGGACAAGGAGGACCCAAGATCAAGGGGGCCCCTCACTAACAGCCACTACTGCAATGCCACCAGCTACACAAGGGCCAAGCAACCAGCCAGAACAAGAGGTTGCATCTCTCCAAACAGGTGTGACCCAGCAGGTGCATGGTGAGAGAACTGGGGCCACCAGAAAACGAGCTTCAACATCTAGGGTGAGGACTGAGCAGGATACCACCACCAAAAAGAGAAACCCTGCATTTCTAGAGGCAGAATTGAGAATTTTAGTGCCCAGGGCACGCGAATGGATCGAATTGCCAACCAGGAAGCCGGGTGCCAGTGCAAAGAGAAACCTTTGAGACAAGATCACAGAGGAAGTAAACCAGGTGTCACCAGTGGTCAGAGATTGGCTAGCAGTGAAGAAAAGGCAAGTGTGTTTCTCCCCCTGATAATGTCATATGTGTGTACATATGTTACATGTATAATTTGAGAATAATAGAAAGGTGTGTTTGTAGATAGTGCTACACTTCAATGTCACATGTGAACACAACCATGTCTAATAACCCACATTTATATATGAAACATGCACCATTGGTGTGATGTGAGGTTATGGCACAGTTCTGCTCATGTGAAGTATGTGATGGGACAACAGAAATTGTGTTGTTGAAAAAAAATTGTTGTAACATGTTCCATATGATGCTACTGAAACAAGAATGACCAAACTGTGCACATGTAGCTGGTGAGAAACTACACATCCCAGTATGCCTTCCCATAGTTAAATTACTCCATAATAACCACACTGTCAAGCTATGGTGGAATGTGTAGTTTCACAACAGGTGGAGGTGCATAATTTGGCCATGGATGATGTCATTTCTGCATAGTGATCTATGTATGTGCATTTAGTGGCCTAATGAATGAGATGAGACACTGAAATGCCTCATAATGGAGACATTAATGTGTGTGTGGGAAACATATGGCTAAAAAACATAAGATCACCCACACTAGGAAATGTAACGTAGTCATGATGTTCACTAGCACAGTGGTGCACATATCTCATGGTGATATTTGTATTTTTAAACTTGTAGGTGGTCAGACTTCAAAAGTACACTGAAGAGGAAGATGACTGACCGGTACAACCACAGCATGTCCACGGGGAGGGGGCCTATGCCAGATCATTTGGAATATACCCCCCTGGAGCAGGACTCCTTGGATGTTATTGATGAGGCCGAGGTCAGGGGGATATCCAATATGGATAGTGAGCTCCCGGTGGAGGTCTTTGCTGCTGCTTTTGATGGTAAGTCACAGTAATGCATTGTATTTGGAAAGATATTTTTTAGTGCGTATGTGATGGTGACAGTGTTTTCAATTATTATCCTAGAAGAAGCAGAAACACAGGATGAACCGGCAGCATCTTCCTCTGCAGAGCCACAGGTGGAGCAAGTGGTCCAGCCTCCACCAACACGACACCCCCAGCCACAGGACACATGGGATGCCAGGTGGATGGTGATACTGGAGAGGATGGAGCAGCGAGTGGAGGAGTCTACGGTCTGTCAGCAGAAGGTTGTGAAATTTCTGGCAGATTGGAAGTCCACAAAGAGGCAGCAGTGTGAGGCCTTAAACCGCATGAATGACACTCTGGCGGCTGGCATGCAAAGCATTGTCCAGCAATTTAGCCGCCAGAATGATATTCTGGTGGAGCTGCTCACCACCGCCAGGTCCCTAAGGGACAATCCCCCATCTGCTGGCCCACCCCAAGCTGCTCCCCAACCTTCCACCTCTGCTGACCCTCCTGTGTCCAGTAGGGGAAGGCCGCGCAAGCCATCAGAGCCAAAGGCCCCTGTCCCCAAGGCCCCATCTAAAAAGGGGAAAAAAGGGCCCAAATAATGACACCTGGTTCACTTCCTCTGTGGTTGGACCCCAAATGTTTAAATTGCACTGGACATCCACTTCCTGAGTTGGCCATCGATCCATTTTCGTGCCATGGGCATTAAAGTTCTTATTTTGACCTCTAGAAATGCAGGATAAATTTTTGGTGGTGTGTATCATGCTTAGTATTCACCCTGGTTGTTGCAGTACATATTCTGGTGTCCCCATTTCTTTCACCATTGCAATTGGAGGGTAACACATGTTTGGAGATATGCAACCTTTTGTTCTGGCTGATTTTTATTTTTGTGTATATTTTATATTTTATTTTTATTTATGACATTAAAGTGGCAAATAAGCTGTGATGCTAAACAGCAAATAAATTTATTTTCCCAATTACAACACAATTGTTGTATGTGTAATTTCTTGTGTGAAACAAATACTACATTTATGTGTACTTACTGACCAGGGTATTTTTGAGCATTTCTTGAAGTGTGGTAGAAGTTTCCCATGTGTAACCCTCTCCATGGCCATTCACATGTTCATATCCAACTTTTCCCAGCTAATTAGTTTGTGTCAGCACATGTGCAGAGCAACTTAATAGGTGAGAAAGCAGTTTGTGTGCAGGTGAGGTAGCTCCTACATTAGTAGGTAAAAGCAGGTCCAGAACAATGATTTCCTCATGGAGTGGGTGAGGTAGACAAACAAGGGTCAAAAGGGACATTTGTGTAGGAATGCATATGTGTCCTCCCTAAAAAAAGATGTGTGAATCGGCCAAACATGATAAAATTGCTTGGGAACAAACATGTTTAACTATTTAAATATATATGAGTTTACAGTGTCATAAGCAGATGTAGGAATCCTTTGTTAGAGAGATGTGAGTGCAATAATGTGATTGGTGGCATCTTACATCCAGAGTGTAGTATAATCCAATTCATAGCAGATCAGAAAGTGGTACAGTTCGGTATTTTGGGTACTATACAAAGATTGTGTGCAAAATAGTGGGCATGGGCTTAAAACATTGCTGAAACATCCTTTGTAGGTGTTAGATGTGGTTTATGTTATTGTATCATAAATACAAAACATATGTTTGTATTAGAGTGAACACGTTGACACATGTCGACTTGTGTAGATTGAGTGTGCTACTGTGTAAAGTCTATGAAAGCACGTAGTGAATGTGTATAACTGTTTAACAAATACCTACCTTAGCATATATAAGCAGGTCTTACAAAGATTCTTACCTTAAATTAAACAAACCTTTAAATGTCGAGAAGTATAGAAAGATAAACTTCCAAGGTGTTTGAGTGCTGTGTGTGGCTTGCAGGTAGTGAAATCATGGTTTGGACTTAATAGACTGCAGCATTGCTTATTACATTCAGGTGTATGTGTTTGAGTAGTAATCAGCGTAAATTAGCAAACCCAGGCGCACGCTGTCATGCGGTATCTGTAGGGGTGGTCTGAGGTGGCGGTTGGCGGCCGCCTGTTTTGTGTCCGAAATGAACGGTGCTTTAGCCGATCGAGCGGTAGTAGCACCGTTCATTTTTGGTGCACACCCCCGTGTACGCCCATGTTTACGCCCATTTTCCCTCATTATTTCGGCCGCTCCCCTCAACACGCCCCTATGCCGCCCCCAATGCCCGTAATCTCGCGTACAGGTTTTTTCGCACGGAGAGACCCGTCCGTAAGCGGTGTGGAGTGTTTGCGCCTGCACATTGGAGATGGTACGCATGCGCAGATCATTAAAAACCCCGGAACGTACGCGTACGGCCCGCCCGCACCAACCAGAATAAGGCCCCATGTGTAGTAATATATTTGCTAAGATACAGTCCAGACTGTCTTAGACGAGCCGAAGCAGAGAACAAACGTAAATGCAAAGGTTTTGAAAGGCGTGCAGGGTGTTCAGGGCTACTGGAGGGCGGCAGTTTGCCCCTCGCCCCCCGTGCAAAGGGGGTACCTGCTGCGCCGTCTGGGGAGCGGGCAGGGGGGTCCATGCCGGCTTCTGACAGAAGCCTGCAGTGGTGTCCTTGCCGTACGGGTACCTGTGGCGCTGTGTATAAAGCTGGCGGCAGTGGGGGGTCCCTGCAGTGAATAAGAAATAACTAGCGCTATCCGCCGGGCTATGCGGGAAGCGCTGCCGGGTTTGAAAACACTAGCTGCACGCTGATTGGCTGAGATTCAGCCAATCAGCATGCGGCCAGTGTTTTCAATACAGAAGCGCTTCCCGTGCTGCCGCATAGTGCTATTTATTTCTTATTCACTGCAGGGACCCCCAGCCACCGCCAGCTTTATACACAGCAGCAGGTACCCGCGCGGCAAGGTCACCACTGCAGGCTCCTGTCAGACGCCAACATGGACCCCTCTGTCCCGAGACGGCGCAACAGGTACCCCCCGCCCCCACCCCCGGCACCGGGGCGCCCCCACCCTAACTCGCCTGGGGCGCTCCGGTGCCTTGCACCGACCCTGAGGGTGTTATAATTAACACTGAGCTTAATTCAGCCTAAATCGCTAATGTGAGAATTTGCAAATTGAGCGAATATCGAACGACTGAGCAAGTATACCATACTCATCACAAATAGTGAAAATCGCACATGTGCACAATTAGCAGAATCACCTACACCTCGGGTGGTCAACTTGTTTACACTATATATGTTAACCCTTTGAGTTCCAACATTGCTGTGAGAGATCCTCAAAATATCCAATAAAAATGCCAGCGCCATCCACAGCGACTGTTCTTTTAGTATAATAAATACACATACAGCCAAGTCAATTCATTGAAGTTTAGTTTAAATATTGCACTGAAAAAAAAAAGAACAGTCGCTGTGAGCGGCGATGGCATTTTTATTGGATATTTTGAGGATCTCTCACAGCAACGTTGGCATTCAAAGGGTAAATAAAAAAGGTCTGCTTGGCAATTTTTCACACCTATTTCGACAAATTCCCTTGGCACCAGTGGCGTAGCTTGGTTTGGGGCGCCCCCCCGCCATTAATGGGGGGCACCCCCCCTCCCTCCCCGCCGGCCTCCCCACCCCGGCCGCCGGTGGCCCCCCCCATCGCCGCAGGCTTACCTGTCTGCGCGTCCCCGCTCCCCTCCTGGCTTCAATTAATAATTCTATGCAGACGGACCATGATAAAATGGCCGCTCCCATACCGCAGACAGTTTTAGAGAACTGTCTGCTTTATGGGGCGGCCATTTTATCGTGGTCCGTCTCCATAGAATTGATTGAAGCCAGGAGGGGAGCCGGGACGCGCAGACAGGTAAGCCTGCGGGGGATGCTATAGCACTGCAGCCCCCCGGCGCCCCCACATGCACCACCCCCCCCCCCCCCGCGACTGCGGGGGCTGCGATGCTATAGTTACTCCACTGCTTGGCACTCAAAGGGTTAAAACAAACACTTTCACACAGGTTTTACTACTTGAACAAATAAAATCTTCATTCTATGAATAAAAAGTGTTTCAATAGGAAACCTCGTATGGTATTTTTATTGGTATTTCATACGTGGAATGTAAATAATTTACAATTGTAAAGCACAGCCATTTGGAGCTGTCACCACCTTTAAATGACCTCATTAATGTGTGCCTGCAAACCGTCCCCTTATGATGACACTGCCTTTAAAAACTGGAAAAACTGGCTTATGTCTGAAAGGGGCCAACCCGGGAATTTTCCGGGTCTGTGGAGTAGTGTGAAAGGGGATCTCAAACAAATGGCCTGATTCAGACTTGATCGCTGTGCTACGAATCTTCGCAGCCCAGCGATCAGGTAAACGCCGCCCTGCCAGAGTGGCTCCATGCCCCGGAGCATGTCAGTGAATACAGTATCCTGTGTGCATGCGTGGTTGTTTGATATGCAGCCCTGCAATTGGATCTGAATTGAACCCAAAAAAACGAGATTTTGCAGAAGAGAAAATCTTGGGTCTGGGCAGGGAAATTCCCGGGTTGTACATTAACCATGAACATAACCTGTGCCTGACTAGACAATTATAAAAGCAACTCAAAGAAACATGGTGAAAAGGAAATGCCCAAGAAATGGAAGAGACCATTAAAAATCATGATCCACAGCTGATGTACACATATTAAGCAACTGCAATGGGAAAAATGTAGACCCTCTAGAAAGACGTTTGGAACTAACCTCCTATAAAATTGCCTCTTGCCTAAAAATGTACACATATATTAGTGGCCCTGACTTTTTGGAAAACAATGCTGTTGGGATCAGTGCTGGAAGTGATCCGGTAAACAAGCACTGATTTTTTCCCCCCAGTGGCTGTGTTCACACCCCCCACACAGACAGATTGCACTGCCCAGACGCCTGACTCCCGAAACACCCCCGAGCCGCATTGTGTCCAAACTTCCAACCGTCCAACTCTCCGCTGCACAATTTGCACATGTCCCTCATTTCCTCCTCATGGTCCTTACCTGGTGACTGCATGCTCTTAACTAGTGCTCAACCACCTAGTGGCTGTCTCAGCGCATCCCCCCCCCCTCAGTGCAGCCTCCCGCTCACTGACCCAGTGACTGTCTCTGCCCCCCCCCCTGCTTACCTATCTGGCTGCTGTCTACAGCCCCTACCCCCGCTATTGTGTCAGTGTCAGCATCCGTACATCAATGTCTGTCCATGCATCAGCATCTGTGTGTCAGTACCTGTTTGTGTGTTGCCATCAATCTGTATGTGTCTGTTCGTGTGTCATGTGTTCAAACCCTTTTCTGGTAATAAAATGGACACTAAGGAGGAAATTTACTAAGATGAGAGTTCTATTTCAGATGGGATGTTGCTATGGGCAACTAATCAGATTCTATTTATTATCTTCTGGAAGATGCTTAATAAAGAAGTAGATTCTGATTGGTTTCCCAGAGCAACATCCCATCTGAAATATAACTCCCATCTTAGTAAATTTACCCCTAAATCCTTTCATATTTCCATACCCTTACTTCAAAATTCCCACTTCAGCCACTGGTAGGGATATAATGGACTATCTCCAAATGCAGATATAGTTAGATGCGCAGTTAAAAAGCTGAAGAATGGTAGAGCACCAGACTTTAACCTGCAGAAGCTTTAATAGCAGGATGAAAGTTAACCGTATTCCTAATAATACCCCTTTCACACAGAAAACCAAATTACTGGGTGAAGCAGTTGTACCCGGCAATGTGCCTCAACACGGGTCCTCTTTCTGTGTGAAAGGTTCAACCCGGGTTGTAAATTTCACGTTTCCGACCCTGGAATTTACCAGGGTTGAGAACCCTGTATTTATGACGTGGGTTGACCCTTTGACACAGAAGAAATACCCAAGTTATTGAGAAAACTACTGGGTTGAAATTTTTAACTAGCTCAATTGCTGTTCAGTGTGACATGATCAGCGCATATTTCCAAAGCCTGCAGGGACAAATGAGGCAATTGTCATAAGGATGAGGTTCCTTCCTCTCCTCAGATTCTCATATTAGTCTCCACAAAGTCCCCATTCTGCCCACCTTGGAGACCAAGCTACCATGCTCTCCAGACATATACAGTAGGCCTTTATTCAGATCTGATCGCAGTACAATTTTTTTGGGGAAAATGGCCAAAACCATGTGCACTGCAGGTGGGGGAGATGTAACATGTGCAGAGAGAGTTACATTGTGCCAAGGTGAGCTTTGATTCCATGGCAATGGGAATGTCTGGCGTGAACTAAAATATACCTTAATGGGCATATAGGGCCTGTAATACAGGTCAGTAGAAAGGAATTATGGTTTTTTGGAAACCAGATTCAGCTAATTGCCATTACATGAGTGGTATCCACCTTGGATCGACATTTAAACCAAGGATGGAAGAGTGATTACCACATCGTTCCCTGACAGCACACATTTGTCCACCATTATGTGTTTCATGCTTGTGTTTTGGATCTGGGGGTGATATCCCAGGGTGGTACTTGGTGCAGTGGCCAGGTTTGGCGCGGTTATACCTTCACAAGACTTTGTTTTCTGTATAATGCTGATAGTCTTCACTACAGCCGCCTCTCACCTCCAGGCAGCGGCCCGCAGCACACGTTGACTACCTCGTATCATACACAGGCAGCATACAGATGTAGATATATGCCCCGGTGCAGGAAGAACGGCGCCCCCAACATGCCCCAGTCTCAGATTTTGCCTATTGGGAGCCAATCCCGGCTCCCAAAGGGGCATCCAATAGGGGGCAGCAGCGGCGAGCCAATGGGCACTCGCTACACTGCCCTCTGTCCCTCCCCAGCATCTGATGTCAGACGCCGGCGGGGGATTAAAGGAACAGAGCCCACGAGGAGGGGAGAAGGTCGTCAGAGGAGAGCAGAGGAGGCAGAAGTGCCGCTTAGATGCCGTTAGAGCCAGAAGTGGCTCCAGAAGATGGCAGAAGTGGCGGCAGCATCGGGACCAGTGGATAGCCACAGCAGAGGAAGCAGCGTTGCTGGCCAGGACGGACCAGCGGCAGAAGAAGGAAGAAGAAGCGGAATGGAGAGGCCTCCTTGGAGTGGGAATCAAAAGAGCTGGTGAAGCTCCCTTCCCAGGGGCTCTCCCATCTAAAGGTAAGTGGCCAGTGGCCACCAACCCCTGCATCCCCCTAGACCACCAGGGTTCAGGCAATAGGCCTGTGGCACATGTTCAGGCCCTTCCGGCCTGTGGGGACAGTAGTCAGGCCCCCTTGGCCCGTGGCCAAGTACAGCCGGACACTCCTGGACCACGGGCAGGAGGTCCAGAGCCAGCACCAGGCCACCAGGTTTCGAGCATCAGGCCAGTTCAGTATGCTCAGGCCCTTCCAGCCTGTGGGGGCTATAGTCAGGCCCTTTTGGCCCAGGGCCATTGTCAGTTGGGTCCTCCTACCCTGTGGGCCCTAGGTCCCGGGCCCCCAGGCTTGAGGCCTAGTCAAACAGGCCTCAGGCCCATAGCAGGAGATAGTCGGACAGCAGGCTCATAGGCGCAGGTACTGCCACCGTGGCTACCGCAATGTGGCTGGGAGCAGCCTGAGGGAGGTAAGCCCTTCCTAGTGTTTTGTGCAGTTATGGTCTTGCTTGCATTGTACTGTATTTTCACTGTGGATGTCTTTCTGGTCATTTCACTGTGTGTTAACGGTTAACCCATGCAATCGTGTCCCTTTCCAGAGTGTGTTCATTAGAAGTCAGGCATTGTGGCACCAGGCTGCACAGGTGCTAGGCCTCAGGTTGCACGGGCGCTAGGCCATGGTATCCCTTGATCCGGCACTAGGCCACAGGTTGGGTAAGTCAGCGCAAAGCCACAGGTTTCGTGGGCGCTAGGCCGTGGTATCCCTTGATCCGGCGCTAGGCTGCAGGTTGCATAAGTTGGCGCTAGGCCGCAAGTTTCGTGGGTGCTAGGCAGTGGTATCTCTGGATCCAGTGCTTGGCCACAGGTTTGCAGGAATAGGCCACAGGTGATTTTGTGTATTGCCCTGCCCTAGGAAGCAGGAGGTTACTTATTTCCAGGTGCTGGTACCAGGACCCTTGACGAGTCAGGGGACCGGTGGACATCCAGTGAATATAATCTGTGTTGTGTCTGTTGGTTGTGTTGTGCATGCTCTTTCCCCTCCCCTGGAGCGTTTCCCCACCCGGATTGCACCCGGCCGTGTTCCACAAGCGGGTGTAACCAGCCTGAGGCCAGTAGTGCCTGTGATCCCCTCCCCCCATAATGGAACTGCTCACCCCCATTCTTCTACAGGTAACGTCACATCGAAGTTCAGCAGAGAAAGACATAAGTACCGGGACCATCCTCATCCTGAAGGAAAGAGACGGAGGACAGCAAGGTGAGAAAACGCAACGAGTGTTGTCGCAGGCCCTGCCCAAGTCCCTTTTACACAGAGACTGCTGGTTTTCCATCAAGCAGCATAAGGTAACTGTGGTGACCCTGTTCTCTTGTTCTTACCACAGGGCATACACTGCGCTCCTTTCAGGTAGTTGACACCCATATTGGGGCCACTCATTCTCCACCTCTGCCTCTCTCTGCGAGTTCCCTGCACTGACTATTGTAACTCAGTTTACTAACCAGGACAGGGTCACTCAGTGTACTAACCAGGACAGCAGATATCCCCTTTCTCCCCATAGGCGTTAATAACTGTGGACACTTAGGGTAATCACAGTAAACTATATGTGTATCTGTTATTACAGACTTATATTGTGCACACCATTTAAGTATCTATGTGTCACCATATATTAGTGAAATATTTAGGTTAACTTGTCCTACTGCACTAATACTTTGGATGAGGAGGACAGCGGTGCATGCAAGACACTGTTCTCCCACTAACATTAAGTGGAGGACAATCAATGTTTAACAAACTGTTTCTCCTTAGGAGTCTAGGAGGGCACAACTTCTAATGTTTGATTTCCCACACTTGTTCTAAATTGATGCACTGTTTAGGTTAATTAGACCATATATATATATATATATATATATATATATATATATATATATATATATATATATATATATATATATATATATATATATATATATATATATATATATATTAGGGCGGAGTGAAAAAACTGAAATTGAGAAATTCTAAATTGGCTAGTGTGGGAAAGTTGTGACTTGACCTGAATAAGAAACGTGCAAAAGCTTTTTGATCTGAGTCAACATCTTCTGTTCTGGCAAGGGACCTGAAGTTTCACTTTTTTGGTGAAAATTACGAAAACTGTGAAGATGCTCCGATCTAGTTAAAATTATGTCATGATGTCTTAGAGTGGTTTATTAATATACTTCAGCATAGTAAAAGAGAGTACGAACTTGTCCTAGTGCAAAGTGACTGACTTTGGCGAGAGAAAACATCCCTGATAAATGACCCATTTTCATGGTTTCAATTGTGAATATGGTGTTTTCTCCGGAACGTGTTTTTTTTTGGGGGGGGGAGGCTGCTCTGTAATTGATGTGATCAGGAAAATAAACTTGGTGGGGAAAAAACAGGGTAAATACCTTTTGTTTTCCTTTAATAGAATAGTGCACCTATGTGTCTTCTAATGTCCAACAAACTCTTTACTGAATGCTCCAGTAAGTTCAGTAACAATGCATTACATTCTGTTCTTTAGGTGCAGTATTTAAAACACTTCTGTTTATTGTCTTTACTTGTGGCAGTTTATTTGTTTGAAAAACAGTCTGAAAAACAGTTTGCATCCCCTATGCTGGGAACATGAAATGGCTGCATTATGGCAAATAGTAGTGCCAATATATTAACAGTTAAATATGCTGAAGTGTATTATGATGTAATAAACAAATACATCTAATGTTTAGTGATATTTAAAATGATACATTAAACAGTTTACACTGTTACTGTTTTTCAATAACAGACTGCAACAGTTATTTCTTATTAGCAAGATCTGACAACCAGACACTATTATTGATAAGACACAATGGGGCAGATGTATGAAAGATCGTTATGGGAATAAGGGGTATAAGCGCACGTTATGTGCACTGATGCCGCTTCTCTCCTATGTATGATGGAGCCAGCGTGCATATCGGTGCTGCTATCTAAATGATAGCAGGCCGAATGTATGAACTGAGTAGAGGGGGGGGTTTGCAAGAAGCAAACAAAAAGACAAATGTGCCTTTTTGTGTGCACTCTTTGTTTTGTAAATTTGATATGATTATTACATTAAAACATAACTTTTAATGGGCTTCTTACTCTAAAATTTTCGGAGCATTCGTCAATTTTTAATCAGTCATTTAATACATTTTCATTTGACTGTCAATCGAAAATCACACACAACATTTAGAAAGGACATAAACAAACATTTAAAGACATGCTAGACTAGTAGCTAGTCTTGATGTGCAACAATTTAATTTGTATCCATTCGCACTTATTTTTGGTTTATATTTTTTATTTTATATTCCAATTGCCTCAGCAAAATAACAACAGATGGCTCAGCCACATTAGCTCAGACAATCTCTCTTGTTCATCAACTGTGATGTCATACTAGCTGTTAACTCTCATGCTTGATAGAAAGTGGTGTCCCAGTCCGGTGAGTAAACCTGGAAAAAATATATATAGTCACCCGTGGAAAGTACTCCAACAACCGGTGGCTCCTGTGTATCTGCTGTTCAATCATCCGTCTAAGTTACCAACCAGTTTGTTCGCCAGGAGTCTCCTCTCTGGCTAGTGAACTGGCCCCATGTAGGTACTGCTGGATTCTGGCCTATATTAGGGTATGTAGGTAACCTTTTGGACTTGGTGTTGAATGAGAGTACCAGGTTGGTCGTTACATGGGAGTTAGGGTACAGTGCACTTCTGCTTTCCAATACAGCTTAGTGAGTCACCCTGGTGCTTTTCAGTATTGCAGGGAGACACTACGGGCTGGATGGATGAGAGAGCCTGTAGTGTCTCCCTGCAATACTGAAAAGCACCAGGGTGACTCACTAAGCTGTATTGGAAAGCAGAAGTGCACTGTACCCTAACTCCCATGTAACGACCAACCTGGTACTCTCATTCAACACCAAGTCCAAAAGGTTACCTACATACCCTAATATAGGCCAGAATCCAGCAGTACCTACATGGGGCCAGTTCACTAGCCAGAGAGGAGACTCCTGGCGAACAAACTGGTTGGTAACTTAGACGGGTGATTGAACAGCAGATACACAGGAGCCACCGGTTGTTGGAGTACTTTCCACGGGTGACTATATATATTTTTTCCAGGTTTACTCACCAGACTGGGACACCACTTTCTATCAAGCATGAGAGTTAACAGCTAGTATGACATCACAATTGATGAGCATGAGAGATTGTCTGAGCTGATGTGGCTGAGCCATCTGTTGTTATTTTGCTGAGGCAATTGGAATATAAAATAAAAAATATATAAAACAAAAATAAGTACGAATGGATACAAATTAAATTGTTGCACATCAAGACTAGCTACTAGTCTAGCATGTCTTTAAATGTTTGTTTATGTCCTTTCTAAATGTTGTGTGTGATTTTCGATTGACAGTCAAATGAAAATGTATTAAATGACTGATTAAAAATTGACAAATGCTCCGAAAATTTTAGAGTAAGAAGCCCATTAAAAGTTATGTTTTAATGTAATAATCATATCAAATTTACAAAACAAAGAGTGCGCCCAAAAAGGCACATTTGTCTTTTTGTTTGCTTCTTGCAAACACCCCCCTCTACTCAGTTACAAATACTGAATGTGTTGGGCGCACCACCAATCCAAGACTACCATCATTTAATAGAGTACAGTAGTTCAACATATTGGTCATACTTATGTTTCTTGTATAATGTCAAAAACTATGTACTGAGTCTGTGCGGATCCACACCCCCCTTCCTTTGCGAATGTATGAACTGTCAGCATCATTACTAGTGAAAATGTAATGAGGCTTTTCTGTGAACTGTTGTATCACTGCCTTTTGGCCCTTATTCAAACCCGATCTCAAAACATTTTGTTTTTTACTATGCTAAAGTATATTAATGAACCACTCTAAGACGTCCTGACATAATTTCAACTAGATCGGAGCATCTTCACAGTTTTCGTCATTTTCACCAAAAAAGTGAAACTTCAGGTCTCAGGCCAGAGCAGAAGATGTTGACTCAGATCAAAAAGCTTTTGCAAGTTTCTTATTCAGGTCAAGTCACAACTTTCCCACACTAGCCGATTTTGAATTTTTCAATTTTAGTTTTTTCACTCCGCCCTAATATATATATATATATATATATATATATATCTATCTATAAATATATAACAACTCCTCCTTAGACTGGCACTTCCACGGTCTTTGATGTAAAATGATACAATGTCACACCAACTTGATAGCGACGTTTCGAACTTTTAATTAGTTCTTTATCAGGCAACGTACAGACAATAAACATAGAAATAAACTGACCTTACATCCCCTGGTCTCCTCCTCGCGGCAAACGCCTGTCATCCACGCACTTCCTGTCCAGGATCCGGAAGCTCTCACCACCCGGAAGACGCTGTTCAGGGTTGCCATGGTGACCCGGCATTGGCTGCAATTACAGAGAAAAAATGAAACAAAACACAATTGCAAAAGAAGAATCCACCTATAAAAGTGATTAATAAACTGTATCAAAAGTTATTAAAACCAACACTGTTTATGGTCATACAAAAGTACACGTCCTTTGCGTGTAGTTTTTTAGTGAAAAAAGACGACTGTGCAGAGTGTCGACTATTACTTTTCTGTACACAATATTTGTTTTTTTTTAGTTTTTTTAGTCTAAACACACATTAAGATTCAACTGCTCATTCAATCCCTTAGGTCTCACAGTATCCAACAAATAAATCCATTTGGACTCCAACTTCAATAACTTTTTGTTCCTGTCACCCCGTCTGTGGTCATCTGCTATGTGATCAATAATCATGTGTTTAAAGGTGGCCATGGAGTGCTTGGCCTCCGCAAAGTGTCTGGCATCCGGCTGCTCCGATGTTTTACCACCCAGTGCAGCCCGTATTGCCATCCTATGCAGCGCCATCCTCTCCTTGACCGTCCTCATGGTCTTCCCCACATAGCAGAGACCACAGGGGCATTTTATCAAATAGACAACGTAAGTACTATTACAGGACAAAGGATGCCTAATTTCATATTTTTTACCTGTATGGGGATGTGTGAAAAATCTCCCCGTGAGCATATGATTACAGGTAGTACATCCTAAACAAGAATGGCACCCATTTCTTCTACTTTGTACTCCTTTGGCTGCTAACATGTGCTCTGTGACATCTGTCTTGACCACCCAGTCTTTTATATTCTTTCCTCGCCTATAACATGGCATTACTCTGCTGTTCTTAAGGCTATTTAATTTTTTCTCTTGTTGTATAATGGGCCAGAGTTCTCTGGTTCGATGTTCGATGGTATTGTGTGCTGTGTTAAAATTTTGTACCCATCTCACTACTCCCTGCTTGTTGTCTTTTTGTTTAGCTTGTAGGGTAGCTTCTCTAGTAGTATTCTCTACTCTTGCCCTTGCTTCTTTTATAATCTTATCAGAATAACCTCTTACTTTAAATTTCTCCTCCATCATGTTAAGGTCAGAGTCAAGCTCCCTCTCATCACTGGTGATCCTCTTAACTCTCAGGAGCTGAGAGTAAGGAAGGCTATTGATGGTTGCTCTAGGGTGACAACTGTCTGCCCGGAGCAATGTATTCCTGTCTGTTTCTTTAATAAATATCGATGTTTTGATTTTTTTGTCTAGTACAGAAATATTTACATCCAAGAATGTCACTGTTTCAGCCTCGAAACAGTGACATTCTTGGATGTAAATATTTCTGTACTAGACAAAAAAATCAAAACATCGATATTTATTAAAGAAACAGACAGGAATACATTGCTCCGGGCAGACAGTTGTCACCCTAGAGCAACCATCAATAGCCTTCCTTACTCTCAGCTCCTGAGAGTTAAGAGGATCACCAGTGATGAGAGGGAGCTTGACTCTGACCTTAACATGATGGAGGAGAAATTTAAAGTAAGAGGTTATTCTGATAAGATTATAAAAGAAGCAAGGGCAAGAGTAGAGAATACTACTAGAGAAGCTACCCTACAAGCTAAACAAAAAGACAACAAGCAGGGAGTAGTAAGATGGGTACAAAATTTTAACACAGCACACAATACCATCGAACATCGAACCAGAGAACTCTGGCCCATTATACAACAAGAGAAAAAATTAAATAGCCTTAAGAACAGCAGAGTAATGCCATGTTATAGGCGAGGAAAGAATATAAAAGACTGGGTGGTCAAGACAGATGTCACAGAGCACATGTTAGCAGCCAAAGGAGTACAAAGTAGAAGAAATGGGTGCCATTCTTGTTTAGGATGTACTACCTGTAATCATATGCTCACGGGGAGATTTTTCACACATCCCCATACAGGTAAAAAATATGAAATTAGGCATCCTTTGTCCTGTAATAGTACTTACGTTGTCTATTTGATAAAATGCCCCTGTGGTCTCTGCTATGTGGGGAAGACCATGAGGACGGTCAAGGAGAGGATGGCGCTGCATAGGATGGCAATACGGGCTGCACTGGGTGGTAAAACATCGGAGCAGCCGGTTGCCAGACACTTTGCGGAGGCCAAGCACTCCATGGCCACCTTTAAACACATGATTATTGATCACATAGCAGATGACCACAGACGGGGTGACAGGAACAAAAAGTTATTGAAGTTGGAGTCCAAATGGATTTATTTGTTGGATACTGTGAGACCTAAGGGATTGAATGAGCAGTTGAATCTTAATGTGTGTTTAGACTAAAAAAACTAAAAAAACAAATATTGTGTACAGTAAAGTAATAGTCGACACTCTGCACAGTCGTCTTTTTTCACTAAAAAACTACACGCAAAAGACGTGTACTTTTGTATGACCATAAACAGTGTTGGTTTCAATAACTTTTGATACAGTTTATTAATCACTTTTATAGGTGGATTCTTCTTTTGCAATTGTGTTTTGTTTCATTTTTTCTCTGTAATTGCAGCCAATGCCGGGTCACCATGGCAACCCTGAACAGCGTCTTCCGGGGGGTGAGAGCTTCCGGATCCTGGACAGGAAGTGCGTGGATGACCGGCGTTTGCCGCGAGGAGGAGACCAGGGGATATAAGGTCAGTTTATTTCTATGTTTATTGTCTGTACGCTGCCTGATGAAGAACTAATTAAAAGTTCGAAACGTCGCTATCAAGTTGGTGTGACATTGTATCATTTAACATCAAAGACCGTGGAAGTGCCAGTCTAAGGAGGAGTTGTTGTATGCAGTAACTGGACGGTGCACTCCGGCAGATGCAAACGGAGAGGAGAGTGCCAGCTCATCGAAAATATATAAATATATATATATATATGCAGGTGTTCCTATAGAAAGAACCAGGCGGCACTCCATGGGCTTGTGAAAGAATGGAGCAGTGATGTTTATTTGCTCATCAACGTTTCAAAACCCCTCCGGGTTTTTTCCTCAGGTTAAACAAACGTTTTGTTTATCCTGAGGAAAAAACCCGGAGGGGTTTTGAAACATTGATGAGCAAATAAACATCACTGCTCCATTCTTTCACAAGCCTGTGGAGTGCCGCCTGGTTACATAGTTACATAGTAGGTAAGGCTGAAAAAAGACTTGCGTCCATCTAGTTCAACCTGGTATAGATATCCATTGCTGATTTGGTTGGTTCTGGTATTTTACAGACAAATTATATTTCTTATTTGTACCCATGGATGTTTTTCTCCAGTAAATGTTTGTCCAACTTTGCCTTGAACGCATTTAATGAGCCAGCCGTTACCACCTCTCTGGGAAGAGAGTTCCAGAGTTTGACTGTTCTGACCGTAAAGAAATTCTTTCTACTAGCTGAATGAAATCTTTTTTCTTCTAATCTATACTCATGCCCTCGCGTCCTAGATTCCTTTCTAGTAGAAAATAGGGTGTGTGACAGTTCCTTATATTGGCCCTTGATATACTTGTACATGTTGAGCATGTCCCCCCTTAAACGTCTCTTTTCTAATGTAAATAGTCCCAAATTGCTTAATCTCTCCCCGTAGCTTAAATTCTCCATTCCCCTAATAAGCTTTGTTGCTCGCCTTTGGACTTTTTCTAATTCTATGATGTCCTTTTTATAGTGTGGGGCCCAGAACTGTACTCCGTACTCTAGGTGAGGTCTCACCAATGCTTTATATAGTGGCATAATTACCCTTGAGTCCCTAGTTTCCATTCCCCTCTTAATACATGCCAGAATTTTGTTGGCCTTTTTTGTAGCTACATTACAATGGGCACTACATCCTAGATTGCTGTCTATTTGGACTCCTAGATCCTTTTCAAGTATGGAATTACCCAGTTCCTCTCCGCTAAGGTTGTAACTTGCACACTGGTTGTGTCTCCCAAGGTGCATAACCTTACATTTATCTACATTTGAACCTCATCTTCCATTTTTTTGCCCACTCATCTAGAATTGCAAGATCATTTTGAAGCATGGTGACATCTTCTGGTGATTTGATGACTTTGTTAAGTTTTGTATCGTCCGCAAAGATGGATACATTGCTGAGTAACCCTATCCCAATATCGTTAATAAAAATGTTAAACAAAATGGGCCCCAAAACCGAACCCTGGGGCACTCCACTTAGTACCGGTATCATATCTGATACGGCACCATTCACAACCACTCTTTGTTCTCTATTACATAGCCAATTCCCTACCCATCTGCAGATATTTTCACCCAATCCTAGGTTCTCCATTTTATTAATCAATCTCTTGTGTGGGACAGTATCAAATGCTTTAGCAAAATCTAGGAAAATCACATCTACAGCATTTCCATTATCGAGGTTTTTGCTAACCTCTTCATAGAACCCTAGTAGATTAGTTTGGCATGAACGATTTTTCACGAACCCATGTTGGTTAGTACTGAGTAGAAGGTGATGATCTAAATATTCCTGGATACCATCCCTTAAAAATCCTTCAAATAGTTTACCCACAATTGATGTTAAACTAACGGGTCTGTAATTAGCTGGATCTTCCTTTTTTCCTTTTTTGAATATTGGCACTACCTCTGCTATTCTCCAATCTTTTGGTACTATACCTGACGATAGTGACTTGCTAAAGATATAATGTAGGGGGGTAGCTAGTTCATCCCTTAATTCCATTAATACCCTCGGATGAATCCCATCTGGCCCTGGTGACTTATTTGTTTTGAGTTTGCTTAGCCTCAGTATTATTTCTTTCGGCGTGAAATCCACAATTAGATCTGGCTTATTTGTCCCGTTTGTGGTAAATGTTCGTTCCACAGTCTGCTCTCCCTTAGTAAATACTGATGAGAAGAACTCATTTAACAGTTTTGCTTTTCCCTTGTCCTCAGTAACACTTTTTCCACTAGTATCAGTTAGTGGGCCTATGTTTTCCTTAATTAAACGTTTACTATTTATGTATTTAAAAAATTTCTTTGGGTTGTTTTTGCTTTCAGTGGCTATGCACTCTTCATATAATATTTTAGCTGCTTTGATTACCCCTTTACAAGTTTTGTTTGATTCTTTGTATTTTGCGAATGCCACCTCATTCAAGTTATTTTTATAGAATTTAAAGGCTCTGGTTTTATTGTTGATAGCTGACCTTACTTCTTTGTCCAACCATGGTGGCTTTTTTTTGTTGAATTTACCTTTAGTTACTTTAGGAATGTATTCAATAGTTAGTGAATCAAGCACCTTTTTTAGAGTATCCCACATTTCCTCTGCATTTTTTCCCTCCATAACCGTTTCCCACCCAATTCCTGTTAGGGCTTCCCTGAATAATTCAAAGTTCGCTTTTCTGAAGTTTAGTATTTTTGCAGATCCTTTTTGATGTAATTTACTGAAGTTGATTTCCAGTGAAACCATATTGTGATCACTATTCCCTAATTGTTCAATTACTTTTGTGTTTGAAACTAAGTCTGTGTTATTTGTTAATACTAAGTCCAAGAGTGCCTCATCACGAGTTGGAGTTTCTACCGTTTGTGTAATAAACTGGTCTTTAAGTAAGCTTAAGAACCCATTGCTTCTTGCTGATTTACCTGTTTCGTTTTCCCAATCAATGTCGGGTAAATTAAAATCCCCCATAATTAATACCTGACCCTGATTTGATGCTTGTTTGATTTGGTTTAAAAGAAGAGACTCTTCCCTTTCATTTATATTTGGTGGTCTATAGCATACCCCTATTATAAATTTGTTTTTTGGTTTCTTATTATTGTCGGTTATCTCTGCCCACACTGTCTCCGAGTTGTCGTCTTCCAGGTCTGTGCTCATATTTTTCTCACATGATGTTAAGTTATTATTTACATATAGGCACACACCCCCGCCCCTTCTATTTTCCCTGTCTTTCCTGTAGAGTGTATATCCCTCCATGTTTAATGCCCAGTCATGCGACTCATTACACCATGTTTCTGTAATACCAATGATGTCGTAGTCATCCCTACTGATCACCGTTTCAAGCTCTCCGATTTTACTCACTAAGCTTCTTGCATTAGCCAGTAAGCATTTTAATTTATGTTTATTTTTAGATATGGCTCTAATATTGTGATTAGTTTCACCCCAGGACCCATTTGAATTCTTTACTAGCTTCCTCTTTCCCCTCTCCCCTTCAATAGACTCTCTACAGGCCTCCCCACCATGCACACTGCCTGCCCTCTCCATAGTTCCGGGAATTCTTCCTCTGTCATTCCCTCCTTCCCGTATACTAAGATCATCTGTACCTAAGAACTGTAATGGGGTAACGTGACTGTTACAACATAACATTTTATTACATGACATTCCTGATGCACCCTGAGAGTTACCCCCGATTATACCCTTGTTATGTCCCAGGACTTTGTCTATGTCTCCGTCCCCCCCCCCCATCTCCTTCCCCCATATGATTCCTGATCCCAGTCCGGCTTCTCTCCCTGATGGTCCCATAATGTCTTGCTGCCCCCACCCCCCCGTTGCCTAGTTTAAAATCTCCTCCAACCCTGGTTCTTTCTATAGGAACACCTGCACCTGTATCTTACTGTGGGAAGGCAGCCCGGCACTATTGGATTACCCCGCAAGGAGGGGTCTGCAGAACTGAGTGCCAGTCAACATGTTTTATATATATATATATATATATGCCCTCCACAGCCCGCCCCACGTGACCGCAAGTCAGCCCCGCTCTGATGCACCTGAGGGATGACACTGTCAGTCGCGGTGACGTCATCGAGGTGCGATCGATCCCGGAAGCCAGCCCAGTGGTCCCCGTGTGTGAGCGCAGACTGCAGGAGGGGGTAAGTACCTGAGCCTTTATATTTCACTGCCATTGCATCACTTGTTGTTATACTTCTATACCTGTCCTGATGAAGGGGGAGACCCCGAAACGTTGGCGCTTTTTGACTGATTAAACCAGTCCACTTTCACCACATTGAGAGTCCCTGAGTGCCCTTTCTTCCAGTGTGTATCTACAAGGGGCTGCAAGGTCCCCATTGCTGGCACCGGGGCACACTACCTATATTGGCTACCCTTAAGTCCTGATGTGCCGGTTCTGACTATTGGATATTTTGGTGTGCACGCTGCTGAGTTTTTGGACCAAGCTGGCACACGGTACCAGGCACCAGGCAAGCCATTCTACCCAGCTCAGACCATCTTGCTTCCATCTCTGCTTGTATAACATTTATGTTTGTTTTCACATCATTCTCCCCCCACTGTGAGGGGTTGAGGATACCCCAGAAGCAACTGACTCCTGCATCCATCTACGCTGCATTCTGGACTGATTATGTCACACACTGAGCCTGAATTTCCAGCAGCAGCAGCCTACGTTTTACAATGTGATAACGTGGACCATCACAGCTACTCGGAAACAGAAACAGAGGATATTCTCTGTAAGGATTCTGCCTTCAATGAGACCGACATTAACATCAATGACGACATCTTCAAGGAATTGTTCAAATTAAAGAAAAGGGAATTGGACTTCCTCTACCACGGACGCACACTGTCCGATTATTATAGAAATAAGCAAATACCCAGGGGGTTCAGGGTACACAATACCCCTACTATAGGTCGGTACAGTGTGCCCTTTTGCAAAAAGTGGATTTCTATCCTCAATAAGTGTTCTATGGACCTTATGCTCTTAGTGATAGAGGAGTCCAAAAAAGAGTACTTACTCACTCAAGCCAAAATCGACACCTTCGAAGCCACCAACCTTGCGGCCTTGGCGACAGATCCGAACACTAAGTGGTTGGATAACCTTAAAAGCCAAGTGGAGTCCTACAAAACGGAGCTACTTCGTTTTAAAAAAGACAAGCTCAAAAAAGTGCAAACAGACTACGAACAGCACGCAGTTTACCCGTGGTTGGGAAATACGTCCAGGACATCTACCCGCGGTAGATTTGGTGGGCGCACCAGTTATCGTCAGCGCTTCCAAAATTCAAGCACTTCGAGAAGCGAAACCGATACAGCGCACAGAGGGGGTCCAGCCACCAGCCGCAGTCCAAGCCCTTTAGGGGTCCACACCAGAGCCAGGGGCAAAACCGGCCAAAAAGACCTACAAGGAGAGGAGGCCAAAACCGCCGCAAAGTCCAAACGCAAACCACAGAGGAGAACACGGACATAATCTTTAATCTTTCATCTACCCCGCTGTCAGCCGCAGAAATGCAAGTCCTCAGCCGAGGCTTATCATTCGTCCCATCCAGAGGCCCGGATAAATTCCGTTGGACAGTGGACACTTTCAGATTTCATAGAAACTTGAAACTTAAAGAGTATTTTTTGAAACAGGCTGTTCCAGCAACTGAAGAAACATTACCTCTTGCTATAAAAAATTTAGGCCCAAGATCAAAATTTGACCCACAGTCGACTAATGCTTCTATAAAAACCTTTTCCCGTTTGTTGGATTCGGCTATTCCAAATCCCCCCCCCCCCCCCCCACAGGTATTTCCCAATCTACCTAGAGCCGAGAGATTAGCCCCTAAAAAGCTTAGTCACCGTACTGATATTATCATCCGCAGCGCGGATAAAGGGGGTGCAATAGTGGTTATGGATACCAGTTACTACAGAAGTGACTGCTATCGGCTATTACAAGATCCTAACACATATGAAAAATTGAGAGGTGACCCCACCGTTAAATTTAAGCAGACTTTAGACAGTCTCCTGTCCTCTGCTAAGACCAATGGTATTATCTCCGACACAGTGTGTAAAAAGTTGACCACGGCCTTCCCAGTTACACCCATATTTTACAGCATTCCTAAGATACACAAGGACGCACAGCGGCCTCCTGGCAGACCCATCATTTCTGCGAGGAGGTCGCTGTGCGAACCGATAGCTGTATACTTAGACACATTTCTTCAGCCGTGCATTCAAAATCTCCCCACCTATTTGCGTGACTCTACCTTTTTATTACAAACCTTTTTGAACCAGGTTCCCGACATGACAGATGTCACTCTGGCCACTCTAGAAGTTACAAGTTTGTACACTTGTATCCCTCATCATGATGGGGTACAGGCAGTTACCACACTTATCCAAGACAATCCATTGTATCACGGACCATCTGTTGATTTTTTCACTTCATTGCTGTCACACTGTCACATAACTATTTTTTCTTTGATGGCGGTTACTATTTGCAAAGGACGGGGTGTGCTATGGGATCCCCAGTAGCTCCGTCCTGTGCAAATGCCTACATGTGGCAGGTTGAGAAATCACTCTTTCTCGACAATGTTAATGTGAATACCTGCATTGATCTATAGGTGCGATATATGGATGACCTCTTCCTGCTTTGGAAAGGTCCCTTAGCTCCTCTAGCTGAGTTGGTGGCCACTCAAAACAGTTCTGCCCAGCTCTCTTTGACTACCAACAGCAACACCATACCGTTTTTGGATATAGCCATCTCTATCACCGATGGCAATCTCCATACATCCCTCTTCGTGAAACCAACAGATCGCAACACCCTGTTGAGACATGACAGTTTTCATCCCCGTAACACCGTCAAAAGTCTGCCCTGCTCCCAATTTCTCAGGGTTTGCAGAATAACTGACACCACCATGGAGACAGAGAAACAACTCAACATCATGGTAAAGAAATTTGAGAAGAGAGTGAATTGCTGCAGGCCAAAACCAAAGCATTGGCACAAAATCGTAATGATCTTATAGCCAAAAGTAGTCCCAAAATCAAACCACCCAGTATTCCATGGGTTAATGACTACAGTTCAACTAGTCTGGTCACTTCCCGCAAAGCTAATCAGTGGTGGGAAATAGTCAAAACTGACCCTGACTTACCTATATTCAAAAATACCAAACTCATGCCTAGTTATAAGCGTGGCCCAACCTTAGGGACTTACTCATTAAGACAAAAATCACCAATTTTGATGTACAGACACGGACCACCAGGCCAGGCAAAATAGGTTGCTACAGGTGCTTGGGATGCACCACATGTAGCTATCTTGTATCATGCACGGAGATAGCCCACTGATTTTCGGGAAAGAGATTTAAGATCAAATGGCCCCTAACATGCACTACCAATTATGTTAATTATGTCATCCAATGCCCGTGTGGGCTCAACTACGTTGGTAAAACCAGCTGTGCTCAACACCGCAGTGCCATCAGGGCAGCGCTATTGTCCGGGAAAAGTGAACAACCAGTTGCCTGGCACTTCACCCGGGCAAAACATAACATGGCTATGTTACGATATACGTGGGGTAGACCGATCCAAGAAACTACTCCAATTGGAGTCCCAATGGATTTTTAAATTAGATATACTGGCACCCAAGGGCCTCAACGAGACCTTGGGGCTGCATAGTTTTCTTTGATCACATTCTTCCAGAACCCAGTTGACGCCACCCCTTGCAGCCCAATAGACAGATGGCACCCTGCTTTGTTGCAACAACACCCACATATTTGGTGTTGCCCCATTTCATTTGGTAGCTGGCATACTCTCAGCACCCTACTGGGCACATTTATTGCCCTCAGTACAGACATTCTGTAGTCCATGCATGCATTTATACCTAGTAGCCCAGCTGGTTGTGCTTCGGCACGCAGTGGGTTAATGCTACACATACATGCATATTACGATGTTAGGGCTTTACCCAGCTAGTAAAGCCAAGTTTTTAATCTTTTATCTTCATTCATTGTTTATCATGCCCACCACTAGATGTCAGCACTACACCACTTGTTTATTTCTGCCGTGTTTTTTTCACTTATTTATGCATCCTCATATTTCATGTGCTGTGACTTGGATGCTCTATGTATATACCTGACATGCTTTTCACTCTATGCATTATATGTTTTTCAATGTTGTTCAATATTTTGTATGTGTGCACTAATCAAACTGTAAGCCCTCCACAGCCCGCCCCACGTGACCGCAGGTCAGCCCCGCTCTGATGCGCCTGAGGGATGACACTGTCAGTCGCGGTGACATTATCGAGGTGCGATCGATCCCGGAAGCCAGCCCAGCGGTCCCTGTGTGTGAGCGCAGACTGCAGGAGGGGGTAAGTACCTGAGCCTTTATATTTCACTGCCATTGCATCACTTGTTGTTATACTTCTATAACTGTCCTGACGAAGGGAGAGACCCCGAAACGTTGGCGCTTTTTGACTGATTAAACCAGTCCACTTTTACCACATTGAGAGTCTCTGAGTGCCCTTTCTTCCAGTGTATATATATATATATATATATATATATATATATATATATTTCTTGGACGGGTTGCCGGCACTCAGCTCCAAAGGGCCCCGTGCCCTCGGTAAAGACCCTGGCAGGGTCAGATACATGCAGTGGATAGCCGCGGCACTGGGGACTTCAACCAAATGAAACAGACAGACAGACAAGCTTTTCTGCTTTATCGCAGCCGACCTAGATACACGGCAGATTCTGCCACTACAGGAACGGATAGTGACACGGGTGATAACAGAGATATCCCAGGTTCACGCCCTTAGGGGTCCGTACGCGGGCTCAGATAGCTGGAAAAGATCGACACGAACCAGAAGGGGGCGACAAAACCTCCGGGAGAGGAAGAACAACGAGGAAACCTCCGAGGTCCCGAAAGACTTAGTCTTTAATTTATCCTCGCGTACTCTGACACCAATTGAGAACAAGGTGTTACACAGGGGACTGTCTTTCATTCCACCTGTCCTGTAGATCCCCTGCAGAACAAAATTGAAATCTACCAGCTGAATCGCAAAATTAGACTAAGAAAACATTTCAAGAATTTGCCCAGCCAAGAGATGCCCACTTCTATTCCACAACATATTACAGCGTTTAAGCCACGATCTGCATTTGAACCCACAAGCAATAATGCTTCTTTACTAAACCTACACAAGATTATTGGAAGCAGAATTCAAGAAATAGAACGACATCAAGGTACCATCGAACAAATGGAACCTCTCACAAGCGGAGCGTAAAGCCCTTAGAGACCTTGCGCCCTATCAGGACATTATTATCCGTCAATCGGTCAAAGGGGGATCAATTGTGATCCAAAATTTGTCCGACTACAGAGAAGAAATACAACGCCAGTTGGCGGACACTATAGTTTACTCCAAGCTCCGAGGGGATCCCACCCAGACCTTCAAAAAGGAACTGGACTTGTGTTTAAAGAGGGGTGTACAGGATGGGTTCATAACGGACACCTGTAGAAAATACCTTACAGTTGAGTTCCCGGTGAAGCCCATCCTGTACACCATTCCAAAGATACATAAACATGCTACCAGGCCGCCAGGTAGGCCGATTATATCGGCTCGGGGGTCTATCTTTCAGCCGATTGCGGTCTACCTTGACGGGTTTGTCCAACCGCTCATTCAGTCCAAGCCCATGTTCCTGAAGGACACCACGTCACTTTTGATAGCGTTAAACGATTTGGGACAGTTGCCGATGGATTGTTTACTTATTACCATCGATGTTTGCAATTTATATACCTGCATCCCCCATCAGGCGGGAACCCAGGCTATGCGCAGATTAATTACCAACAATATTGCATACAATGGTCCTGACCCATCGTTTTTTCTTGAGCTGTTGGAAATGGTCCTGGGTAGAAATTATTTCTACTTCGATAATGTACATTACCTTCAAACATCCGGGGTGGCGATGGGGTCGAATGTGGCCCCATCGCTAGCCAATACCTATATGTTTGAGGTAGAAAATGATTTGTTCTTTAGTGATTCTCACATCAGTAAAAATATTGTTTGATATTTCCGATATATCAATGATATTTTGGTTTTCTGGGCAGGAACAGAAGGGTGTTTCAGATAGTTGATAGATAATCACAATAGTACATCACACCCAGTGAAGTTCACTTACACCATAGAGACCCAGACCATAGATTACCTTGATGTCACAATTTCTTTGAGCCCTGCAGGTATTTCCACCAACATCTATAGGAAACTACAGACCGCAACAATTTGTTGTTGTCATCAAGTGCCCATCCGCTACACTGCAAGCAATCCCTGCCATATAGTCAATTTCTTCGTGTACTCCGCATAGTTAGTGACCCGGAGACAGCCAAAGAAGAGTTGAGGATTATGATGTCAAAATTTAAAGAGAGAGGGTACAAACAAGGGGATTTGGAAAAACAATGCCAAAAGGCCCTTACCAAAACTAGACAGGAATTGTTAACACCACAGGTTCCGACAAAAAACCAGGCCGATAAGCTAGTCTGGGTTAACCTTTTCTGCCATCAATCCTCAACCAAAATACGAACAGCAAAAAAGTTTTGGCCCATAATCACTAGCGATGCGGGGCTGAATTTACAAGAGAGCAGACTTATGCCAGCATTTAGACGGGGGAGGAACCTCAAAGATCAACTAGTAAGAACAGATATACCCAACTGGGGTAAAGCCACTAAAACTACATTCTTGTCAGTTAATAAAAAAGGCTGTTTTACTGTAGATGTCCACATTGTACCACCTGTAATGCCATGCAATCTGGGACAACAGTGGCACACCCTTATACAGGGAAAAGGTTCCCCATTAGGTTTTATTTAACTTGCACGTCTAATTTTGTAATTTACATAATTTTTTGCCCATGCTCACTTTTATACGTGGGTAAAACTGAACGCCAGTTCAGGGAGTGGATGGCGTTACACCGCTCAGCTGTCCGAGCAGCATTACAAAAGGGCACAAGTGATCAACCGCTTGCGCGGCACTTTGCCCAAGCTCGACACTCTCTGGCCTCCATACGGTGCATGATCATAGACCATGTGCCACCATTGCCCAGGGGAGGTGACAGAGGGAGAAAACTTCTCCAATTAGAAACAAGGTGGATCTTCAAGTTGGACACCTTGACCCCTAAGGGGTTAAACGAGCAGTTGGGCCTTCATTGTTTCCTATAAATGTTGAAGTTAGTGAACCATAGGACAGAGGGGTTCAATCTGCAATTACACATAGGGTATAAGATAGGTTAAAATATGCCCGGGTGTTGCGAAGTGCCAACCACTAAGATATAGAAACTGGGTTAACAACCAGAGTATAAATAGATCAATATTATTCATCAATGTATTATCACACTTTTGTCTTCAATAGTGTTAATATATAAGTAATCACTATGTAGTTTAGAAGAAATTCTTCCCTTTTTTCCAGTATGTAATATCTGTTTAATGTTGTTAGTCATATGTATGTGAAGCGCTAGGCGCAATGGATATGCCTTAGTATGTTCCCTGTTGTCATTGTTTTATTTCACTTTGTTTTTGTTTAATTGCAGTGTCACTTTGGTTTCTAAAAACGACGGACATATTTACTAAGGACATGCGCCTTAATTCAGCAGTTTAAATACTGCAATTGGTATTATTGCATTGTAGCACACGGAGAAAAGGTTTTTTTTTCAATACATCTTTATTATACACTTGTTTAGCTCACAGAGTGGCTGGTTGCCGCGGTAACCGCCGAACTGAGAGTGACGTCAGACACAGGCGCCTGACACGAGTGCCCGAAAACGCACGCTGTCCCTGGAAGCCGGGGTGATGCCGCAAAGTATTTAAGAGGTGAGTGTTCACTTGTTTTTTATGTAAGCTGTTTGAAAAAAGCCTAGAGCAAAGGCTGAAATGTCAAATTTACAGAAAAACTGTCTGTTTCATTTGGTTGAAGTCCCCAGTGCCGCGGCTATCCACTGCATATATATATATATATATATATATATATATATATATATATATATATATATATATATAGTGGCTGTGTTTGGGTTGCTGCGGCACAAACGGAGACGAAACAGCTGTGCAAAAAAGTTAATTTAATGTGAAACAACACATATCTCTGCCCTAGCAACGCTAATAAAATGGTTACTTACAAATCGACCTCAAGGTTAACATTGCTTAATGTTTTTTTCAGTTTCTACATTTTTGGCCTCGATTCTCTGATATACGAGCAGATAACAGTGATTATTATCAGTTACATCTAGCTATGAAACTGCAACAGCCATACGTATACTTTGTCCATGATTTTCAATAAAATAGTGACTGACTTCTCCCCTCTGAATTCCTGAAGAGGGCAGGAGTACGTACATCACTTTCAGTTGCATTTAAATTTACTAGGTGATTCATCGCACTCTACAGGCGCTCTTCACACCGGCGTAAGGGGCTGCGCCCCCTTAATTTGTGAACGTTTGTATTGTGTGAAATTGTAGCACCCGTCTGGCTTATTATGTAGGTGCTCAGGTGAGTATATAGGAATTATCAATACAGATTAACAGTATTTACTTTTTACTCTGACAACAACAACAGCCTTTCAATTAACCAAGGTAAATTTTATTATACTGGAATCTCGATATACTTTTCGGAACTGAAGAAAAGGAATTCAACAGACTTAAATTACATCACAGTACATCTCTTAACAAAGTATCAGACTCTGCAAAACGGTATAAATACTTCACAAATTCTGTATTACTAAAAATAGTGATCACTATTTCCGTGGCAATGAAATGACTATAATTAATCAGAATAAACGTAACTATCGCCACAGTGTTATTGCGCAATTAATTCTCTATATTGTTTCTATATCTTAAACAAATGTTTTCTTTTCTTCTATTACAGAATATATTCTCTAACAACTACAGATTAAATAATCCCCCAACGGATGCACCCAACACTAAAGGTAACTTTTATATGGTCCAACGGGACCTTACATTAGTCTCTTAGGTTTTGCTCTCTACAGTACGTGACAGTTTTCTCTAGTATGACTAAGTTGTAACTTTGTAATTAGCTGACTGTTCTCCCACTCTCTCTCTCTTTACAATGACTGTCAGCTAATATCTCTCATACAGTTTAGAAGGTTTACATGAGTTTCACTGTGCACAGACTAGGTGTTTGTTTTATTAATAAACTTTTAGACTTGCTACCGTAGGAATAGATAGTGCTTGGCTGTTCTTTCCCTCTTTGCTCCTCGCTCTCCTACTATCAGTTAGACTGTCTCCCTGGTGGCTCTCAGGTTAAGCTCTTCGTGCTATATGTATATATAGAGGTGTCCCCTGATCCTATCCTAGCGATTGGGTTTAGCCCCTCTGCTTTGACTGCACTGACCTGCTGCAGTTATGGCTGTAAGTGAATCAAGGTAGAAGCAGTGGATACTGTACTAGCACTTTTAGGGGCGTCCCCTAACCTTGGGGGTGGGGTTTAGCCCTCCGGGTCTAACTGTGTTACTGCGACAATATCACTGGACAGATTTAGGCAGATGGAGATATACTATCAGTTCTTTTAGTGGGCTTCCCCTGAGCCTAGTGGTCGGGTTTAACCCTGCTCCAATAGGCTGGATACTGATATAGGTGATTCTGGGTGGATGCAGCTACTGACACTAGGCTTCGCCGATAGCTCTCTATCCCTTCCCTGGAGGATCAGTGCGGGGAGATCATTATCTGCAATCCCTGTCAGTTTGCTTTTACACTGGTTGGGCTGGATGTAGCTGTCATTTAGAAGTGTTGGGAGGGCGGAATTAGGCCTTGTAACCTCCCTTAGGGGCAGGACACACACTCACCACTCCCCGTTTGCTGTGTCTCTCTTAGGGGAAATCTGGACCACTCCTCCAAGTCGTCTCAATGGCGCCGCCCCTTATGACAACTTGATGGGCGGAACTGTGTCGCAGCAGCTGTCCGAGTCATCGCCGGACGTTCTCCTCGATGCCGCAGCCTGCAAGGACCTCCGTCTCTCACCCCAGGACCTCCGGTAAGTACTGCTCTCTGTATTAATTAGTCGGCAGCGCCGGCAAGGCAGGACATCTATATCGCACTACTGCTCAACTCCCCGTCTCCTCGGAACTGCGACACGGCTCTCAACAGCCGCAGGTAACGTCTCTTTGTCCTGTGCCCGCGGCTGCGTTCTCGTTTCTACCACGAGCCATCCAACTTTATTCCAGAGACAGGCAGCAACATCCGCTGTGTCTCTGGAACAGTATGTCCACAACAGCAGCACTTTTTAATAACATACAATTCGCCACACTATCAGGGTTCCCCTATTGGGAGATATCTGTTCTTCCTATATTTTCATTGCATAACTTATGTAACAATACACGTTCCCCATGCTTTAAACATACATAACAATAAACATTCCACATGCTATGAACATACATGTGGGGTTCTACAAAATATGGTTAGAATTGTATGAAAGATGCCCTGTATTGCAACTTGAGTTATAGGTGAAATGTGTTAAATAGAGAGCATATGATTTGGAAGGGGGTGTGTATTGTTTTGTTTAATTAAAAAGCGGTTACAGAGTAAGATGTACATTGATAGTGTGGAGGATACAGTGACATTTGTGGGTGGGGGGGGGGTGCGTGCGTGCATGTTGTTGAGGTGTGTGTGTGTGCAATAGTATAGTAGGGTGTTTTTGAGTCAGCGGCTCCCCACTGGCGGAGGTCACGACACAGGAAAACAGGAGGCTGGGTAGTGTGGGCATAAGGGGGACTAAAGAGGAGGTGGGGGACACTGTGCAGCTTCTGCCAGTGGGTGAGGGTCCAGCGTGGCAGCACAGGAGTACAGGATGGTGCCCCTGAGTCAGTGTCTCCTCCTACTGGGTGGGTGTTACGGTGCATGAGAGCAGGAGGCTGGGTGATAAAGCATGATAAGGGAATGTGGGCAACACAGGGTCCCCACTGGCGGAAGTTATGGGGCAGGAGAACAGGAGGCAGGGCAGTGATAGAGGTGTGTGGGCATGATGTGGGAGGGGGAATGGGGGGGCATGAATTGCGGGAAGGGGGTGCAGTCAGTGAATTGCGGGAGGGGGGGTTGTGGAGGTCCGTGAATCGCGGGAGGGGAGCGGGGGTGGCGTGAATCAAGGGAGGGGGGCGCAGGGGTTCGTGAATCGCTGGAGGGGGCATGAATCGCGGGAGGGGGGGTCGTGGGGGCTGAGAATCGCAGGAGGGGGGGTGCCGTGAATTGCGTGAGTGGCGGGGTGAATCGCGGGAGGGGAGGTCCGCGAATCGCGGGAGGGGGTCTGCAAATTGCGGCAGGGGGCGCTGGAGCGGGAGGGTGAATCGCGGGGGGCGCGAATTGCGGGAGGGGGGTGCAGATAAGATTTATTTTAAAGTCACCTGTGAATGCCTTTGTTTCTAAATACAATATATACATCTCTCTCTCTCTTTCTATCTATTTTTATTTAATCAGTCCACCCCCAGACCCAAAGTTCCTGGACCTATTTTTCCAGAAAAAATAGTACTGAGTACAAGGATGTATCTATTAACTATTTGATGGGCAAAGCCAATGGCATCCCTTCCAAAACCCTAACCTCCCCATATTAGGTGCCCAAACCTAACCCCCCCCCCCCCTCCCCCTCAGCAGCCTAGCTATAACCTTCCCCACCACACAGCATATCCCTTAATCCCCCTACTAAACCCTAAAGCTAACTATCTTCGAACACTCATCAATTGGAATGGCAATCTGAACCAAGAGCCTCCGTCTCTTCATTATAGTATGTGGAATTATAGTATGTATATGAAATAATGTACAACATACATAACACTATAGTTCTCATACATCTCAATACTAACTTTATGACTCTGATATTTAGACTTCAAGTTAAAACAACCTCCATTATCTAATTTATTAAATGTTTATTATATAGCCCAGTGCTATTTTTCAGGAAAATAGGTTCAGGAACTGTGGGCGGGGCAGAAAGTGGGCGGTGATGTGGGAGGGGCTACAAAAGGGGCAGGGCATCACATAAAAAAAACTTAATAATTCCTCCGAACAGTGGCAGTAACATAACAATCCCCAGCAGCAAAGTGGAGAATATGCGCGCGCCTTAGGCATGCAAGGGTGTAGCCTCACTGCAAGGGGCACAGCATTGCAGGAAAAGACTACTTTATACCGCAGTTTTGCAACCTGCGCGCCGAGAATTGGCCCATTATACATACGCCCCACTCCGTAACGCTTATTATACATATGCCATACACAGAGATTCCCATTATACATACAGTATGCCACACACCATGATGCCCATTATACATATGCCACACACAGAGATTCCCATTATACATATTCCACACACCGTTATGCCATTATACATATGCCGCATACTGTGATGCCCAATATACCTTTGCCACAACCCGTGATGTCCATTATACATATGCCACACACCGTGATGCCCATTATACATATGCCGCACACCGTGATGCCCATTATACATATGCCGCACACCGTGATGCCCATTATACATATGCCGCACACCGTGATGCCCATTATACATATGCTACACACCGTGATGGCCATTATACATATGCCGCACACCGTGATGCCCATTATACATATGCCGCACACCGTGATGCCCATTACACATATGCCACACACAGAGATGCCCATTATACCTTTGCCACACACCTCATTATACTAAGTCCCCACCTGTTACAGCGGCACTAAACCACCCATCACACCCCATTATACTGAGACCCCACCTGTTACAGTGGCACTACATGTCCCAGCACACCTCAGTATACTGCACACCTCATTATACTGAGTCCCCGCTTGCTGTAGCACTACATGTCCCAGCACACCTCATTATACTGAGTCCGTGCCTGTTACAGTGGTACTACATGTCCCAGCACACCTCATTATACTGAGTCCGTGCCTGTTACAGCGGCACTACATGTCCCAGCACACCAGTCCAATGACAACGCTGCCGGGTATCTGCTGCATCAGCAGCCTAACCGCCAGGCTCCCCCCAGCCTCACGTACCTCCCTGAGCCGCCCAGCAGTGCCCTCAGCCCCGACTCACCCTGGTGGTGACCTCCGCGGTTCGTCCAATCCATCTCCACGGGCTCCCCGCCGCTATAAACTGCTGCCCCGGGACTCAGCATCTTCACTGGCGCCATGATTATTCCTTCCACGCTGTCTCAGGGACACTTTGCGCGTCAGAGCGGGGCAGGCCGCAGAGGTCCCGGAACGCCGTTCCTGCTGACGTCATTTTGCAAAACAGCTTCAGGAACGGCGTTCCGGGTCGTTCCGGCACAAAAATAGCCCTGATATAGCCCAGCAATTTCCCTATTTATAATTTGATGTGTATACCAGCATAGCTCCTATACATATTACTGCCTAATAATGTAAGACATTTGCCAAATATATCTACCTTGAGGATGAGATGTGTGTCTTCTCTGATGTGTGTCTTCCTTTCATTCAGCACAATTTTTAGCGTTTTTTTAGTGGTGCTGCAATCACTTATACTGTGACAATGCCCAATCTTACCAGTCTAACTAGTATTTACTCATGGCCTCTATACAGGGGGGCCAACATTGCCCTCGGGCCTCAAAAAATGGGGCGTGGTGAGCACTAAATGAAAGTAAAAAAACCTGTAAAGAAAAAAATGGAATGAATAAATGTATATATGCTTTTTTATAAGACCCATTTCGTTTTCTAAAGTTCCATTATCGTCAGGCCTCACATATACAGTATAAGTAGATAAGGCAAACTTTTTCTTCAAACTAATTGGTTTGACAGGTCCACGCCCACATTTATACAGGTTGATATCAAACGCGATACGATCGTATCGCGTTTGATATCAGAGTAGTATAAAATAAATATTAAAACAGTATTAAAATATAATTGATTTGATGCTGTAACTTCACACACAGATATTCACTATATCAAATAACACCACAGCTGTATAAATTAATTTATAAAGATAGCTTAAAGATATCTTATCCAACAGCCCGCAGGAAGAATTTCTAAACAAAGTGGTAAAGTTGTTAGAAAAATATGGTATACAACAGATATATAATTCGTAGAATTGTATATCTTGTTTTATATCAAATTTGATTTGTGTAGGATGTCTCGCAACACTGATCATCAAAACAGCCAGCTGAAAGCCTGGTATTATAACGTATTAAAGACGGGTAGTTTTTGCGGCATTGATAAATATTATAAAGCTTTGAAAAATAAATTTAAAAGAGCCGATGTGAGAAAATGGTTACAAGAGCAAGACGCGTACACATTGCACAAACCGGCTAGAAAAAACTATAAAAGGAATATGATATGCGTATCGGATATAAATCAACAGTGGCAATGTGATTTGGTATCGTTCATAGATCTGGCAAAGTACAACGACGGTGTTAAATATATACTAACCGTCATCGATATATTCAGTAAGAGGGCCTGGGCTGAAAGTCTGACAGCTAAGAGCGCTACGACAGTCGCTAAGGCTTTTGAAAAAATATTCCAGCAGGGGGACGTACCGAGGAAACTACAAACCGATAATGGTAAAGAGTTTCTAAACAAAGTCCTAAAAAAGTTGTTTTGAAAAATACGGTATACAACATTTCACAACCAATAATGATGTGAAAGCAGTCGTTATAGAACGCTTCAATAGGACTTTAAAAACACAAATGTGGCAATATTTCACGGTGAATAATACATACCGATATATAGACGTTTTACAAGATTTCATTACCAGTTATAATAACACTTACCATAGAACGCTTAAGCGAGCGCCGAATTATGTGGATGGCTCTAATGCGCTGGATGTCTTCAAGACGATATACGGCGATTACTTTAGAAGTAAGAAAACAAAGGCTTGTTTAGCGTTCGGGGATCACGTTCGTATCTCAAAATATAAGGATATATTTCAGAAAGGTTACGAACAAAGTTTTTCTGAGGAAATATTTGTAATACACTGCGTGAACACTAAAGGGCTTAAGCCGCTTTACACGTTGGAGGATCTCTACGGGGAAGCTATAACGGGTAGTTTTTACCCCGAAGAACTTCAAAGTATACCGAAAAACTATAATAGGATTTACAAAGTGGAGAAGATTTTAAAAAATAAGACAGTTAGAGGGAGGAAATACGCATTAGTCAAGTGGCGCGGATACCCCACAAAATTTAACAGTTGGGTCGCAGCATCGGAGATAAAAGATATATAAACAAAGAGGAAGATGGATGACAAACCCTTCTACATAACGTTACCGAGTAACGCCTCAGCCGATACATTTCCGCAAAATAAGATTTCTAACTATACCACAAAGCTAGCAAGGCCGATAGACTTAAGTGGAGATTGGGAAGTAGCTCTTACAGATATACAATACCCACACACCTGGAAAACACTCGATGTGCGTGATTGTGTGTTGAAAATAACAAAGTGGGACGGGGCGCGCGGTACAGTAACGAGGGTTTGCGTTAAACTGGGGTTTTATGAAACTATCGAGACGTTACTGGATTCTTTCAACGCTGAAATTGACCGACATAAACTGGATGGTGGTTTAAAACTATGGTACGATCCGCTTGAACGAGACATATTCATCGACAATAAGGCGATGTACAACATCTCAGCCAGACCTAAATTGTCAAGAATACTGGGGTTATACCCGAAAACTAAGTTTTTAAAACCATGCGCCGACATCAGCGGAGGCCAATATATGCTGTTCGTGTACACAGATATTATCGAACATCAGAGGGTCGGCGATAGTTATGTTCCGTTGTTGCGCACCGTTGAAATAAAGGGCCGTAACAACGAGATGGTCACTATACGATACGAGAAGCCCTTTTCTGTTCGGGTGCCGGACGGCTCCCCGACAGTCGGGATTCCGACAGTCATTCCTCCGACGTCGGAATCCCGACTGCTTCCTCGTGGGGGTCCACGACCCCCATAGAGGGAGAATAAAATAGGTGGCGAGCGCAGCTCGCCACCGTGCCCGCAGCGTGGCGAGCGCAGCGAGCCCGCAAGGGGCTTCATTGCGCTCCCCACGCTGGGCAGTCGGGATTCCGACGTCCGACTAATGACTGTCAGAATCCCGACTGTCGGGCTTCCGACTAATGACTGTCAGAATCCCGACTGTCGGGCTACTATACCACACCCATTATGTTCCGTTGTGCAAAACGCATTTTGACACTATAGCCATAGAGATAAAGAATGATCAGAACGAGAACATGTCATTCAAGTTTGGGAAAGCGAACGTGAAACTACATTTCAGACATCGCAAAACCAAATTTTATTAAAGACAATGGTCGCCGTTAAAAATTATGGTGACCCGGGGCTCTACGCGCAATATTATAAAGCACAGGCCGGTAATGGATTACCCGGTTTTCACGGCAGCGCGTATATGTACGGGTGCGGTTAAGGCGGAATTTTTCGAAGCCTGTTCAGAAAAGCGGTACCGCTTTTCCGAAGAGGTCTGGAGTTAGCAAAGCCCCACGTGAAGAATGTAGCACGCAACATCGCGAAAGACGTCATCGGACAAGCCACAGCGGCGGTTGTGAGCAAAATACACGACGCGAATCAAGCGAAGCAAGATGGATCAGGTTTAATTTATGCCATGAAAGGGGTGGCTAAAAATAAACGGAAACGGGCAATACGACTTCCGACATGGTGCAGGCCCCTTTTAAACAAAAAACGGAGCAGACGCGGCTTAATTAAAAAAAGGAAACCGAAGCGGAGGGTCGGTGATATTTTTTAAGCATGTCTTTCATACACAATAAATCCATGGAATGCGCAAAATCTGAACTTGATCTTTTTGACGTACCACCGACGCAGACCAGCGTAGAGAAAAGCCTCTTCGTCGAAGTTCAACCTTTGGCGGCATTATCCGAGACCACTCCGCTTGAATTCTACATAGCGGCCAGCGGGAACACTACTACGATCTGTACGTGACCTGCAAGATCGTACGGCCTGATAACACGGCGATACCTCAAGACGCCAAGGTCGCTCTTATTAATTACCCCATAGCAACTTTATTTAGCCAGGTGGATGTTAATTTGGGTGATAGGCTCATATCGCAGTCCAATAATCTTTACACTTATAGGACCTACATAGAGACCATACTGAATTATAGCTCAGATGCGTTATCCACAAAACACACAACTGGATTATTCTACAAAGATGTGGCTGGAGAACACAACACAAGAACCCTGGATGGTGTAAACACAGGATTTATAAAAAGGGCAAGAACAACGGCGCAAAGTCGAACGGTTGAATTATTGGGCCCGCTACACTGCGACCATTTTCATCAACATAAACTAATATTGAACGCCGTGGACTTGAAGATAAAACTCACCAGAAACAAAGACGCTTTCTGCTTAATGTCTGCTGAAGCGGAGGCCTTTAAAATTCAGATTGTTGCAGCATCCCTGTTTGTGAAAAGAGTTTAGGTCTCACCGGTCGTCCGGATTGGACACGCCCAGGCCTTACTGACCACCAATGCCAAATATGCTATCGATAGGGTGGGCATGAAGATCTATAGCATACCGGCTGGGAGTCGCGTATTTAATTTAGAAAATCTGTTTTTAGGCCAGGTACCAAAAACCGTTATAGCCGCTTTTGTAGATAATGAAGCATTTTCAGGAGCCTACGACAAGAACCCTCTACGGCAGGGCTGGGCAATTGCAGCCCTACAGATGTTGAGGAACTACACATCCCAGCATGCCTTGCATCAGTTTCAGCATGGCCACATAGCAAAACTAATGCAAAGCATCCTGGGATGTGTAGTTCCTCAACATCTGGAGGGCCGCAATTGCCCAGCCCTGCTCTACGGTTTGAACATAAATATGTAAACTTCGCATCCCTATACCTGGATGGAACACTGCATCCGGCCAAACCATTTCAACCAGACTTTGAACACGGTAATGCGGTTCGTGAGTACATGTCACTCATCCAGATCACAAATAAGCAGAAATCAGATTCAGGTATACTAATTGACCGTGAAGAGTACCTCACACTATTTGATTTTGATCTGTCGCCTGAACAGGAATGCGCGGAGCATCTGTCTCTAATCAGAACCGGAAATCTACTAGCTGAATTCCGGTTTGCAGGAGCACTAGACCGGACAGTCAACATAATAATATACGCATTATTTGATAATATCATCGAGATCAACCAGAGGTGCGATGTTCTGTATGATTATCTATAAATTAAATAAATATTTTTTATATTTATCGTATATTTTCCAATATTCATCACCCAACAGCGATATGAACACATTACAGATAAATTGTATACTGTACGCTAATCCGGTGATGTGCCTGTTTTTTAAAGGGACCTACCCATGCCATATGCTACCAAGCGGTAAACTATCGCAATACCCCTGCGCGTTTGTAATCAACACACACACCAGCACCCAACCGGTGGAGCATTGGTTGGCCGTTTATTTTAACAACCAACGCGAGTGCTACTTTTTGGACTCTTACGGATTAGACCCTGACAACCCCCTATTCCCAAAGGCCATATTAACTCAAATTCAAAAAGAATTTACCACCAAAATAAGCAGTTGCAAGGTTTTAACAGCACCGTTTGTGGACAATATTGTATATACTTTATATTTTTCATGTGTAAAAATTACAAATATACAGATGTGCTGGCCCATTTTAGTTTTGATAAAAAACGTAATGATCGCTTTGTATCAAATTTTGTAAGACATCTCCCTAGAAGTCATTGTTTGAGTCGATATACGGGTAGCTGTATACAGTCCTGTGTCACCAGTAACCAACATGTGTTTGATAAAAATAATGTGTAATACAACATTGTTTGTGTAACTTGTAACTAATGTTGTGATTGAAATGTTGTATGTACAATGCTTATGATTACTTTCTATTAAAATATCTTGCTTATTGAACTTTATATCGCGTGATTGCGTATTTTTGCAGACAATCTGATTAGAATCAAAGAACAAAACAGTATTTTATAAATCATAATCATATTTTATTGGTACAGACAAAATATATTTACAGCAAAATAGTCATGAATAACACGATAAACTTTACATTTAAAACAATACATTAAATATTCATGACACAATACAAATTAAACGTTTTCGTACAAATTAAACACACAAAAATACATTATATAAAAACACTATAAATTAGTTATATGTTAAAGGTTCAACCACTGCGAATCCTGAAACAGATTTACGGATGTTTTCCTCGGCAGTAAGTAGCCGTGTGGCATTGTTAACCTGGGGGAATTTAAAACATTTATACGACTTTTTTTAATGTTGTGTATTGGGGCGGCTATATTTACATCGCCAATTTCATCATCGTAGATTTCAGCTTTTAAGCGATCTAACTGTAATCTATTTGATGCATTACCAACTACAGTGGATGGGATATTCAACTCAGCCATAGCGCGCATAAATTCAATCCAGCCGTTAGGCATTTTATGACTCGTCACGCTGTGATTTTGCGTGATGCCCCTTATCAAGTCTAACACATTGGATCCTGGTACTGTGAGCCTTTATACATAAACACACCCTTGCTGTCCCAATTCGCAATGTGTTTAGAGCGAACCATTTTACTTATTAGTATTTCACAGTTCTTTTTATACCACTCATTAACACTGTTCAAGACATTGTGGTAAACAGCATCGGTAGCATCGTCTTGTGTAGGATTAGTTGTATCCTCAACAGCATTTGCACCGGGTGATAAAAGCGTTAAAGATGACATTTCTCTATCAGATTGTTTACTCAACACCAGGTATCTCTGTAACACAGCTGTGTAGCGTTTTGCCTTTTCATACTCTGATAAAGCGTTATTATGTAGTATACTTATGATCTCAGCATCTAGGCTTTGCGTGGCTGTTTTGCGTATATCATCGCTGGTAGGTTTGTTGTTTAAACGGTCTATCTGTTGCTGGGGTACCAGATACATTCTCTCAGCGTATTCCATCACCGATTAGACAGTAGTCCGGTAATTAATGGAATAGCAAATCCAAGCAAAGACCCGATAAACCCACCCGACTGTTTCACCAACCTCTCTTCTTTTTCCAAATGGCGCATTACAAAGCGATTTTATAAGGTCCCTCTTCTTTTTAAGGTAGTTCAACTGACGCTGTGACAGGGGTATTTTACCTTTAAGCGTATTGAGAGCAATCTCACATATAGCAGTCACCAAATCGTTTGAAGCGTTGGATAATATAGCATTTCTTTGGGACGGTTTGGCTTTAATGAGAGTTTTTAAAAGGGCCCAATTACGCCTTATCCTGGCCGACATGTTCACAGCTGTTAGAAGTGATAATGAATGACTCACATATAGCAGTCACCAAATCGTTTGAAGCGTTGGATAATATAGCATTTCTTTGGGACGGTTTGGCTTTAATGAGAGTTTTTAAAAGGGCCCAATTACGCCTTATCCTGGCCGACATGTTCACAGCTGTTAGAAGTGATAATGAATGACTATAGGATGCGCGGTTATAGCTATTTAGAACCCCGCTTCTTAACAACATAAGCTACTGGTGTGTCGGGCGGAAAAAATCCGCTTCGTAAACGATAGTCATCAAGGGCATTGTTTCTTAAATCAACCAGTAAATAACCGTATGGTGGCTCCGTAGCGGACTCATAGGCTTCAAGAAAAAAACAATATTTTGATGGGTACATTTGTCTAGCCAGAATGCTAACCTGCATTTTATCCCTGGGGTTTTTAAACAGGACCATATATTTTGTGTTTAAATGTATAGTCCTGCTCTTTCTACCTTGACAAAATATGTTTTGCATAAGGTACATGATACTGAGATTACGGTGGTGCACATACTTTGTGAACGCTTTCTCAACCTCAGAATTATTATTCGCGGCATCCATCAAGTCATCTATCACCGCTAAATTAACCTTATCAGGGGGAAAAAGCTGGTCGTCGCTAAATGACTCGGGCAACCCCTCTATAAAGCGCATACCCGGGTGATCACGCAGAAGTTGATCATATATTGGTTGCCAACAGGTGTAAAACCAAACAACATTATCAGGTACATGCGTCATATGTGTGGATGCGTGTTGCTCTTGTAACCATTTTCTCACATCGGCTCTTTTAAATTTATTTTTCAAAGCTTTATAATATTTATCAATAACTAAATAAATATCAAAAACTACCCGGCTTTAATACGTTATAATACCAGGCTTTCAGCTGGCTGTTTTGATGATCAGCGTTGCGAGACACCCTACACAAATCAAATTTGATATAAAACAAGATATAAAATTCTATGAATTATATACTTTTTATATATATCGCAAAAAAGCACAAAAAAGGTTTGAGCGCTGATTGGATTTTTGCACGGCAGCAGTACCCAATAAGGGGGATTACCAAAACCCCTTTTTGCTCGAAAAACCAGAAAGAAATAAAATGTAATGGGACTGCGCTTTGCAAAAATAAAAAACAATTTATTTAAAACATAATATACATTTTAAAACTTTTTCATCATAATAGTGGCCACTGTGACAGACATGACAAACACACACATAACATTTATATGCTCTCTCACAACACTTGTTATTTGGATGTTAGTTTGTGTTAGTCCATGCATAAACCGGTTAATATGTTTTCAGAATTTTTCCAAACTGTTTTAGTAAACAGAAAGTCTGCCACTCATGTGCACATGATTAGTGGTTAAAACTCACTCTTGTTGTATCACTTGGTGATTGACACATGGGGATCCGGCTCTTTGGCAGCTGGGCACCTGTTCTGACCAGTTCTTCAGCAGATTACTGCGGTCGGATTTCTAGAAGCGTGCTGTGCTCCCTCCAGGTCTGTCCACAGTAGCCACGAGTGTCCTTGTATCCCTCTACGCGTTTCTCCGCCTACTCAGATCAGCGGCTTCCTCAGGAGGTGTATATCCTCCTGAGGAAGCCGCTGATCTGAGTAGGCGGAGAAACGCGTAGAGGGATACAAGGACACTCGTGGCTACTGTGGACAGACCTGGAGGGAGCACAGCACGCTTCTAGAAATCCGACCGCAGTAATCTGCTGAAGAACTGGTCAGAACAGGTGCCCAGCTGCCAAAGAGCCGGATCCCCATGTGTCAATCACCAAGTGATACAACAAGAGTGAGTTTTAACCACTAATCATGTGCACATGAGTGGCAGACTTTCTGTTTACTAAAACAGTTTGGAAAAATTCTGAAAACATATTAACCGGTTTATGCATGGACTAACACAAACTAACATCCAAATAACAAGTGTTGTGAGAGAGCATATAAATGTTATGTGTGTGTTTGTCATGTCTGTCACAGTGGCCACTATTATGATGAAAAAGTTTTAAAATGTATATTATGTTTTAAATAAATTGTTTTTTATTTTTGCAAAGCGCAGTCCCATTACATTTTATTTTTATATATATATATATATATATATATATATATATATATATATATATATATACACCAAGGAGATAGACAGCACTCGCACTGCGAAAAAACAACCTAGGGGTGTTCAATAAAGAGGTTAATATGTGTAACCATATGCCTCATAAACAGTCCAGGTTCCCAAGGCACTTCCGTGTCAGGGATATGAACACTCTCCTTCAAACAAATAATTCAATGTTGGAATCCATAGAAAAACGGTTTTTATTCCAATAGGTCAACTTGCATCATGCCCCGACGTTTCGGTCCACATCAGACCTTTATCAAGGAGCCTACAATATAGTATAAAACAAAACAATTTGCTGTCTGAGTGTCCACAGAACAACACATGTGGTAAACAACCCAAACAACACAAATAATATAAAGTACATACTTTGATGATGATCATAGGGGGTACAGCATTGCTCACAAATTAGCCCTCGGAACGGGGGTTCAGCTACACTATGGGGCTGCCTATAGCTGGCTTATATACACTGTTTGAAATGGGTTTAATTGGCGCCGATTTTACAATCAGCGCGATGGTGCGATAACGCATTTCCGGTGAAACCGGAAGTGCGTCACCCGGAAGTATATTCCGGTGGAACGCACAATTGAGCCGCACAGAGCCCGGAAATCCCGGCGCTGCGTTATGGCTCATGATGGAATACAGTGGTTCGTGCATAATACACATAGAATCCAGAGCGGCTTCATACTGCATTGAAGTGGTCAAATGAGACCATTCTTTTAATGGTATTTTACGATCGTGTATTACTCTTATCTGACTGAATGTCAGTACAGTGGAACGCTGGAAGTAACAGCGCCATCTGTTGGGCTGGAGGCCTCACGAGTCACCATATTAGTCTAATGCAGGTCTCAGCACGTTGTGGATTGTATGTGAGGGGGTATTACGTGTCAGACTATATGCCCTCAAGGTGATACAAGATATGTGTTATATTATTGTTATATTGGGAATAAATGTTTAAACTATACTTAAATCAATGTTAATCATCTCTTCATTGTGGTTATTATAATTATTTATACGTTTTTATTTTTATTTTTGTTTTTTATTAATTTATGTTTTATTTTTTTATTTTTTTATTTTTTTTAAAAAATATATTTTTTATTAAAAAAATATATTTTTTATTTTTACTATTATTTTCACTACAAAAGCAGATCAAAAAAGATTATAAATATATACATATAGAGTGTAGATAATTGTTTTACGGCAACCCCTATTGTCGATAAAGTACATATCTATCAATCACCTATTTAGGCTGTGCCAGTGATACATTGGAACATTAGGGACCCAAGTCCCAATGTCCAGTGTTATCAAGATGTTAATGAACCTATCAGTAAACTACTATTTTCTAAAGGGACATTATGATGTCTAATTCATCAGTTTATAGTGATTGGAGGGTATAAGTGCTCTGTGTTGACCATAAATTTAAGATGCTCGACACCAAGTCAAGCATTATTTATATTGAAGTCGAAAAGCTAGAGGAAAGAGCAAATATAACATTTCTTATCAGTACCTAGTGAATCTTCAATCACCCTCTCAAAAATAAAGACAGAGGGTTATGTTCATTTAGTCCTCTTGGGGATAGAGTTCCCAATTTATGGATCCACCTGCATTCGGTTTTTTTAAGAAGCAAGACTCGGTCACCCCCTCTTGGTGGGGGAGGTACCCAGTCTATGAGTCGACATCGAAGTGTAGATATTGGGTGACCTACCGCCAAAAAATGGCGGGGCACTGGGAGTTCAGCCTTCCCTGTTTCCATGGCCGCTCGAATTGAATTGCGGTGGTTCGCCATCCGCTCGCGGAACTTCCGCGTGGTCATTCCCACGTAGGATTGGCTGCATGGGCAGCTCAACAGGTATATGACGTGGTCCATCTGGCAATGTAAATGATAGCGAATCTTAATCAATTTGCCCGAATGGGGATGAGGGAATGATGGACCCGGGGTCATGCTGTTGCATGTAGTGCATCCTACACATCGGAAGCAGCCAGGTCGTTTGGAATATAACCACGTTGTTCTTGGTTCGGAATTCGGATTTGTAGTGGGCCTCATCAACAGTTGTTTGAGGTTGGGGCCTTTTTTGTATGCAATCATAGGGGGATGGTATTGCTGTAATTTAAGCGAGGCATCTGTAGAAAGAATTGGCCAATGTTTTTTGATACTGCTGTTGATCTTGTAAGATGCATGATTAAAAGTGTTGACATATATCATACGTTTATTTGTTCTAGTCGATGTTTCGAGGCTGGTGGCTTGTTGTTGCTTGCGCATGTTTTTTCTTGCTTTCCTAAGACATCTATCCAAAGTTTGTGTGGAATAGCCCCTCTCATTGAACCTATTAGTCATTTCCAGTACAGTAGGAGCAAATTTCATCTTTGCTCCTTTGGCCATGGCTAGCCATGGCTATTCTATTGTTCTCAGCTGCAATACGTATTGTATTGCAGCTGAGAACAATAGAATAGCCATGGCTAGCCATGGCTAGCCATGGACAAAGGAGAAAAGATGAAACTTGCTCCTACTGTAGTTGTTGTTCCATGATTTCGATGTTTGTATTATTGCGAATCACTCGCATATATTGCGAGATAGGTAGGTTCTCTTTCAAAGCTGGGGGGTGTTGGCTTGTAGTGAACAACAGTGTGTTCCGGTCTGTGTCTTTACGATACAAGCTTACTTGAAGTTTATTGTCTTGGATCTTATTGTTGATGTCCAGGAAGTTGATAGAACAGGCATCCATTACATGTGTGAACTTGATAGGACAACAAAGTTCATTCAGGTCAATGACCATTCGATTGAATTCGTCTTGCTCTCCGTCCCAGATCAAGAACACATCATCTATGAATCGTTTATAGAAAATGATAGACCGGGTGTATTTAGGTAGAATATATGTATTCTCATATTCATGCATAAACAGTCCAGCGTAAGATGGGGCTAAATTAGAGCCCATTGCGGTCCCCGCTATTTGCACATAATACCTGTTTTTATACATAAAATGGTTGCATGTCAGGATCAATGTTGCCAACTCTATTAAAAAATCAGTTGGGGGTTCCAACTCCGCTCTTGTGTCAAGTTTCTTCCGTAATACCGCCAGACCCTCCTGATGGGGGATCACGGTGTACAATGAACAAACGTCCATGGTTGCCACTTTCATGGAATCAGTGAGTTGAACACTTAGTACTTTCTCTATAAAGTCCGATGTATCGCGAATGTAGGTGTTACTTGAGGTCACCAGAGGCTGTAGTTGATTGTCTAAAAATATTGCAAGTGGTTGTAGTAATGATGCCCGTGCCGATATATATATATGAAAGGATACCCAGCGCACAAAGTCCCAAAGTCTCTCGTTCACAGAGCAAAGGTCTGAAAGTCCCCGTTATGTGTGCAGCTCCACTTTAGGGATCCAACCACGATTCCCAACAGAGTATGCTTGCAAAAAAGAAAGAATGAAGCGCACCAGTCAGCGACAGATTATATATATATATATATAATTTACAAATTTTACTAAATATAAGCTGACATACATGGGGTATAAGAATAAAAGCTTGCCATGTGGACCAGGCACTGATGGTAACCGCACAGCAGTGATCAATTGCAGACGGAGCGCCGAACAGACATGGCTTGGTCCGTGTCGATCCTGTGGAAGTTCTGGCTGGTTGCTGTCTGTTCTGTGCTCCGTCTGCAATTGATCACTGCTGTGCAGTTACCATCTGTGCCTGGTTCTGCTGTACCGCCTGGTCCACATGGCAAGCTTTTATTCTTATACCCCATGTATGTCAGCTTATATTCAGTAAAATTTGTATATATATATCTGTCGCTGACTGGTGCGCTTCATTCTTTCTTTTTTGCATATATATATATATATATATATATATATATATATATATATATATATATAGTAGGGGCTCTGCACTCACTAAATTAACTGAAATTAATAAATAGTGGAGATTTAGTTCAGAGTTACTAACTCTGCCGGTTATATTCCTGTCATACTCATACAGTAGTATATTCCTGGTTGCTTGTGATTTCTATGTTCCCAGAGATTCTCAGAGTCCTAGCAAACTCCTGGCTGATGCTGTGTACACACGGGGGCGATAGGGGCTGAAATCGCTGGGAATATGGTCGCTGACCGACCATATTGCCAGTGATTGGAGTGTGCACCAGCGATAAATCGCCGGGTGCGCGCTCCCGTTTTCAGCCCCTGAATGGTCGCTGGTCGGAGGAACATGCTCCTCCGACCAGCGACATCCCCTGCCTCTTCACCCAGCAGTGTTTAAATTTTCATCTGCGACCATCTCTGGTCGCAGATGAAAACGGGACACGGGGCAATATGATGGCTGAGCAATATATTGCTAGCAATATATTGCCAGCCACCATATTGCCCCGTGTGTACGCACCTTGAGATTACTCCAGAATTCAGTTTATTTCAGCCTGTGTCTAAGTATTCCAGCAAGCACACCTGCCAGGTGCACTGTTAGATCCTGCCTTTGTCAGAGAACCCCTGCTTCCAGTGTGTGAGATCTTGTCTGTGTCCAGCTTCTTTGAACAAGATTGATGAGCCCACAGATGAGTCCTCCTACAAAGTGAGAAGCTGAGGAACGTTGCAGAGAAGGGTACATCAATGTCAACCCCAACACACGCAGTAACAGATAATGCACTATTCAAGTCTTTTCCCTGAGGTTTTACACAGAAAGCTCTTTCAATTAAGAGACGTCATACAGTGTTTTCTGGTTTGGAGGCATGAATCGGGTCCATTCTAAAGCATTTTGAGAGCATTTAACAGATCAGAAGACAGATTCTTCTATTGACAAATTAACAGAGGTCACAGAGCAATTTGGAAGCAATAAAAGATGCACAGTCAGTGGTAAATACCGGGGAGAATAGTGGGGATTACCCAGAGCCTATGAAAGGTTCCTGATAAGCCAGAGGAATATTAACCCTGACGAGCTCATCTTACATTGGTGGAATACCACTGATAACGGTACTCTTTTAAGTGTTGGAGTGCCGTTCTGTCTTGCTGCAGCTTAAATACATTTTAATCATACACAGACACCGGACCATAATGAAAGCCGGTGTTGCTGAGGTTAAATAAAGGCACTGCGGCAGGCTCCACTGATGGTAGCCTCAGGCAGTGTTGTAAACGGCAGGTAAGTGTGCAATTATTTCTCCACAGGAATAGATGCTGTCAGTCAGACAATGGATAGACAGGCTGGCATATCACGCTAGTAGCACGTGTAAGCAAGGCAGAGCCCTAAGAAGGGCTGGAGCCGGAGTAGCTGTGACCATCTGAATGTGAATGAGAGAACGGAGCACACAGCGGTATTCTGCGTCCGCACGGCTGAGAGGCCGAGCGCGCACTTTCGCTTAACCGCTTCTTCAAGGCAAAGATTTCCACTAATTTTTGACATTTACTATCCCGAAAATACGGCAATTCATATTCGTATTGATGTGCTATCAATACGAATACGAATTGCCGTATTTTCGGGATAGTAAATGTCAAAAATAAGTGGATTTCTGGATACAAATACACCTATTTTTTACAAATTTCCTTTAGTAAATTTCTCCCTTTGTATTCAAAAAGACAGAGGGTCAACTCTTGTTGCTAGCAAACAAACCTAGTGATTTGTCCACAATGTACAACAAAGATAGGACAGTGCTAATTACCATAGCTACTCTAGTCTATATGATTCTGCAAACCTGTGAACTTTCAAGAAAACCTTAGAAGACAGATCTTTAGAAAAGCCTGTCACCGTTTTATATATATATATATATATATACAGTGCTATTTTTCAGCAGGCTCCAGCAGGAACTGAGGGCCTTATTCTAGTTCACTCTTTCTGACAAAATCCTTCTTAGATGGACAAAACCATGTGCACTGCAGGGGGCAGATTTAAAATGTGCAGAGAGAATTAGATTTGGGTGAGTCATTTTGTTTCTGTGCAGGGTAAATACTGCCTGCTTTATTTTTACACTGCAATATAGATCTCACTTTGAAGTAAAACCCCACCCAAATCTAATTATCTATGCACAAGTAACACCTGCCCCACCTGCAGTGCACATGGTTTTGTCCATCTAAGAAGGACTTTGTCAGAAAGAGTGAACTAGAATAAGGGCCTCAGTTACTGCTGGAGCCTGCTGAAAAATAGCACTGTATATATATATATATATATATATATGGAAGAACGGGGGGTGTCCAGAGTGCGCTTCCAGTAGTACCACCTAGCCAATATGGGTATAAAGTCCCAACTTTATGTGATCCTGCCGTCACTTATATCCAAACGGAGTGTTCATAAGCTTCAAAATAACACCGAAGACTTCGAATTTTAAAAGATGGTTCTTTATTAGAAGCCCAACGCGTTTCGTCTACACGACTTCATCAGGGGCAATGGCTAAAAAGTGGTACAGAGAAAGGAATGTTGGCAAACATTCTATACAATATGGAATCTGGATTTATAAATTTCAAATTTCACATGATTTGTACATACCATGGCCTGGTGTGGCCAGAAATCCAGATAGAGGTGAACAAATGGAAATATCCTTTTACATATACAGTTAAAATCTGAAATAATGTAATTACATATCGAATTAATAAAAAATAATTTAAAAAACAACATAGAGGAGCAAGCAATCGAAGATGAAAAGAAGACACATACCGGTATTGGTAGGTATGGGAGATAAGCGCCAAAAGGGATAAATCTCCAAAAATAGCTCCTTGAGAGGAGATAAAAATCCTACAGATGGTAAATATTAGTGGGTTAGTCCACACATAAGGGGAGACAACCCAATTAATGCATGAGTTCTCGCAGTAGGAGGTACATACCACGGGGGTGGAATCCAAGGTATACGACTGGAGGGAATGTCTTCCTCTCTCACAGCCAGCCAGATAAAAGCAGATATAGAGTGATCCTGGAATAGTAATTCATGGATAAATAATCAGCCTTAAAGGCATATTCCAAGTTCTTATGACGAATAAAATGGGGGCGTTAGTATGTAAATTTATAAACGTAAAACGTCATCCAAAATATAAAATAATGGAGGGGGTGGCATGTAAATTCATGGACATAGAAACATCTTCCAGAAAGGGGCAATATATAGGAAGTCCATAATAATAAAGTATTACCGTATAAATGTCTGGCAAGGCAATATAAATAAATCAAAATCCATACAATAAAGTTCTGCCATAAAAATAAACATAGTAGTTTTTAATACATATTCCATGGGAATGGTAGATGAAAAGACACAGCTTCCCATAATAGGGCTTCAGATTCTATAGCTAGACTAAAAAGAGTCCATAATAAATTCATGTTATAATACGGACATCAATGATAAATTACATTTGACAGTTTAAAGTTCAAAGAGTGAGTATAAGTAAACTATACATGGGAAACACATTCAGAAATAGACATGTACACTCAAAATGTTACACTCACCACAGCAAGAAAATATAGGTGCTTACTCCACTGCAGACCAGGATGAACTGAGTGGACATATGCAGCCTTTTTATAGGAGAAGGGTTAGAACCCTATTTCCGGTTTGGGAATAATCCCTATGGGACTCTCTAGCAATAATGTAGGTACAATACACCTACCAAATATACAGAGACCTAGGTTAGTGTGAGAGGTAATAGTCAAATAAAACTAGAGCTGAAACGAAAATACAATCAGTTTAATAGAGACGAACGCGCTAATTGGAACGCATAACCAGTCTGTATGCGTTCCACCGGTCAAAGCCGGATGCGGAAGTAAGGTGTACTGTATGGTGGCCGAAATAGACGAATGGAACGCAGACCCTTACCGTCTGCGTTCCAATCCAGAGGCGGAGCTGGATGGCCGGACGAAAGATCTCAGCAACACCGCCGGATAAGCGGAGGGACGTGGGTGAAGGACGCACCATCCCCCGTTCGCCGATAACCGGAAGTGTTGGCATCGTCACATCCGGTCACGGTGGAACGCAGACTGCCGTGGTCTGCGTTCCAACAACAGGGAGCAATGATCTTTAAAGATGTCTAGTGCGCAGGCGTGGGAGTTCACGCTAGCGTTCCCTATATATCCTAAGTGGAGCTAAAAATTAAATGTAGCCAACTAGTCCATTAAGGATGGTGACTGTTATTAATGGATAACTGGCATATTAATAGATAGCTGACATATGGTAGGGGTTCAATATGCTTATAAACCTAACAATACAATATAATATAATAGTGTGGTGGAAATAAGCTATTTGAGAAAAATTAAATAATACTTTTAAAATAAATTAATTACTAAGTCTATAATAGATAAATTAATAATTAAATTAATATGAGTGGGTGATTATTATTTAATTAACTGATAGTAATTATTTATTAATTATAATTTTATAAATAAGGTGAGTAATTATTATATGGTAATTTTAATGGGTGAAAGTGAGACTTATTCTAAGCCCATCCCTACAAGAAAAAACCATAGGGGAATGGGAGCCTATAGGAGTGAAATAAGTGAACGGGGAGGGTGTGTGAAAAAGAGGGGGATAAAAACCCCATAATGCTAATAATTCCATCGTGAACATTTTGAGTGTACATTTACAGGTATTGGACCAAGAATAAGTGATCAAGAATACATATATACATTTTTTACAGCCCTGTTTAATGTAACATGATGGAGAATATTATAGTATATCAAGACATAATTAAGGTCAATAATATATGTATATCTGGTAATAGATAGAGTAACAATAAGTGAACGGGGGGGGGGTTGTATGAAAAAGAGAGGGGGATAAAACCCCATAATGCTAATAATTCCATAGTGAACATTTAGAGTGTACATTTACAGGTATTGGACCAAGAATAAGTAATCAAGAATATATATATACATTTTTTACAGCCCTATTTTGATGCAACATGATAGAGAATGTTATAGTATATCAAGACATAATTTAGGGTCAATAATATATGTATATCTGGTAATAAATAGAGCAACAACCTCTTGTGTTCAATATATCAAGGGTGAAGTGTCGCAGATGATGGTTCCATGATCGTAGATTACATTTATAGGACAAAGCGAAACAAGACAAAGACCATTTAAGGCATAATGAGAGAATATGCATATCATTCATATCCATATATATGGGGGCCAAGGCTTACACATAGACACGTATAAAGCATGTATGGAATGAGACCCGGTAACATGGAGTTTCCAAAGAATAATCAGGAAGTTTACTACAGGAATGAAACAATGTCGATGTTCTCGTTTAACCCTTCAGGGATCAGGGTGTTCAGGGTATAAATCCAGTAGCTCTCCCTCTTTGCCAACTGGAGTTCTCTATCACCTCCTCTGGGGTTGGCCTTCACATGCTCCAAAACTGTGAATGAAAAGTTGTTCTTTTCCACTTTGCTGTCATGTTTGGTGGAGAAATGTCTGGACAGGCTATGTAAGAGGAACTTGTTTTTAATATTCCGTAGGTGTTCCTGTATTCGGATCTTTAAAACTCTTTTTGTTTTGCCTACATAGGCCAGCCCGCAGCCGCATGTGATCCTATAAACTACGAAATTAGTGAGGCAGGTACAACTTGACCCTAGTTTGTAGGTATGATTGGACGGCAGTTTAAAACTGAAAGAGTTTCGTTCCATATATTTGCAGCAAATACACTTATTGCATGGGATACAGCGATTGGATAGGCCTAAGAAAGTATTTCTGGAGGAGTTACTACTCGGGGTCTTTAGTTTGCTGGGTGCCAGAATGTTCTTCAAATTACTGGCCTTTCTGAAGACCATTGTAGGTTTAGCTGGTAAGGTGGGTCCTAAGACTGGATCCTTCAGTAGTATATACCAGTGTTTTTCTAAGATCTTACGTACTTGGTGGTTTTCCCTATTAAACTGGGTAATAAAAGGTCTAGCTTTTTTGAAGGCCGGATCATCTTCCCGTTTATTTTTTACTCCTAGTAGGAGGTCTGTCCTTTCTTTCCCCAGGGCTTTGAATTTAGCATCCTTGATTTTTTCAGGGTTGTAACCTCTTTCCAGAAAGCGTTCCTCTAGGATGGTGGATTGGGACTGGAAATCCTCCAATTTGCTGCAATTACGCCTTAAACGTAGGAATTGTGCGTACGGCACACTTTCCTTCCATCTTGGGAGGTGGCAGCTGGTTTGTGGAATAAAGCTGTTGGCGTCGACGTCTTTAAAATGGGTCTTAGTTGTAATGGCCTGATCTACAGTGCCCTGGAGAACAAGATCAAGGTATTCAATCTTCACGGGGTCCATCTTGAATGTGAATTTTAGACCTAGATGGTTAGTTTGTAGACAATTCACAAAATCCTCAAAATCCGAGGGATCACCTTGCCAGATGACCAGCATATCATCGATGTAGCGTTGGTAGAAAGCGATTTTCGAAAAAAACTCTGACTGATAAATATACTGTTCTTCCCAAACAGCCATTACTAGGTTAGCGTAAGATGGCGCAAATTTAGTACCCATGGCTGTGCCATGTGTTTGGAGGTAGTAGTGACCATTAAATTCAAAATAATTATGCGTGAGGATATAATGTATACTCCCGAGAATGAAATTAACCATGCCTTTAGGGAATGAGGAATCTTCAGACAAGATCTTTTTGATTGCCTCCATTCCTCCAGTATGTGGAATGGAAGAATAGAGTGCTTGCACGTCGATGGTGACCCAAACCATGTTGTCCTTCCAGATGAAATTTCCCAGTTTGGTGAGGACACTAGTAGAGTCTTTTAGATGGGAACGGTTTTTCAAAACAAACGGTTGTAATTTGGAATCTACGAAATGAGATAAATTCGCTGAGATGGATTGGACTCCCGCAACGATCGGTCTACCTGGAGGGGAATTTTTACATTTATGGATTTTTGGCAGGTGGTAAAACAAAGGGATAAGAGGAAACCTAACGTATAGGTATTCAAACTCTTTTTTGCTGATTAATTGATCTTTCAAGGCTGAAGAAAGGAGTTTGTAAAGTTCTTCCTGGAAGCTCTCTGTTGGATTTTCATTTAGTATTACATAGGTGATACCATCATGTAGGATTCTGTTGGCTTCCGTAATATAGGCGTCTTTTGATTGTAGGACTACAGCCCCTCCTTTATCTGCACTCTTCAAAATGATTTCATCATCTTTACAGAAATTCTTCATGGCTTTCAATTCCTGAGGTTTTAGATTACTGCTGTGATACAATTTCAATTCTTTAATTCTTTTGAAATCATCATTGACCGATTCATAGAATACTTCTAAGAAGCTCCCCCGTGACTCTACGGGATAGAATTTTGATTTCACAGCGAAAGGACTAGGTACGTAATCTAGATGATCATTTACTATGGGGTTTTTCAGGAAATGCCTCTGTAAAGTTAGATGTCTAATATATTTGTTTAGGTCGATATAGAGATCAAATTTATTCACATGACTATCGGGGGCAAATTTCAAGCCCCTTTCTAGTAATGAGATTTGAGGTGGTTGTAGCTCCCTCTTAGAGAGGTTAACAACCCCTGTTTCGGAATTTGAGATAGTGTTAATCCTCTGCTTCGTTTTGGGCTTTGTTCCTCCTCCTCCTCCTCCTCTTCTGCCTCTTCTTCTCCACGGAGGCTGCGTTTTCTCCCTTGTGGGGAGTCCAATCTGGTGTGCAGTTCTTCCCTTCTGTGTATGAAAGGGCGTGAAGTGCCCCTCTTTTCCTCTAAAAAATGTATAGAATTTGTTTTTCTGTTATCAGGTGAGGGAGATCTTAGAGCGTCATAACGGTTCCTAACCGAGGGGTATCTTTTTCTAGAATTATTCTGATAGGAAGGAATTCGGTTCCGATAGCCCGTGTTTTCTCCTCTTTGTCTATCATGGGGTCTTTCAAATTCACGTCTCGGGGAACCATTACGGTAGGGTCTACGATCAATTCTTTGCCGTTCGTTTTGGTTAGGTCTTTGACTATCATATGGCCTCTGCCTATAATTCTGAGAGCGGTTACCATAATATTGTGGGGGATTGTTATAATCAGGCCGTCTTTCCTGGGTATTCCAGGTTCTCTGATCCGTTCGTCTATCCTGATTGCTCCAATTGTGGACCTGTCCACAGGTATAGTCATTTCTATCTCTTAAGAATTTTTTCTGTTTTTTGAGGATTATTTCACTTTCAAGACTCTCTATTTTGTGTTGGAGATCAACAATATCCCTTTTAAACTCCTTACTATTCTCGAATTTCTCCAGAGATTTTTCTATCTTCTTCATTTCTTCTTCGATTTTGGAGACCTCTCTTTTTCTTTCTGAAATTATTAGGGAAATTAATTTACCAGAGCAGTCATCGAGGATGGTGTTCCAGTTAGACAGAAAGGTTTCGTTACCCCCTCCTAATGTGGGTATCTTCTGGATTCTAAGGCCTCGAGGTATACGGCCGACTTCCAGGTACTTCTCGAGGGTCATGATATCATACCAACCCTTCATTTCTTTTACTGCTAATTTCTCAATGACATTGAGGTAGCAGTAATAATCCTCATCATCCAGTTGAATTGCTTGCTCCTCTTCTTGAAAAATGTTCTTAACTCTCTGCAATCTAATATTGCGGTCTTTAAAGATCGGCATAATGACCGAGAGATAGACTTCTTGGAATAGGTTCAATATAAGTACACAATATTATGCAGTATTAGGTTATAGTTGTAATTATAACAATAACACTAGAGCAGCAGACCTAAACCTCTAACAGCAAGAGCATACACAAAAAACAAACAGAAGTGGTCAGGAATTGCGCTCAGGAGTGGGCCTTTCGACCAGCTGCAACTCTGGAACGACTCTCCTGTTAGTGAGAGACACAAATAGAGTACATGGAAGAACGGGGGGTGTCCAGAGTGCGCTTCCAGTAGTACCACCTAGCCAATATGGGTATAAAGTCCCAACTTTATGTGATCCTGCCGTCACTTATATCCAAACGGAGTGTTCATAAGCTTCAAAATAACACCGAAGACTTCGAATTTTAAAAGATGGTTCTTTATTAGAAGCCCAACGCGTTTCGTCTACACGACTTCATCAGGGGCAATGGCTAAAAAGTGGTACAGAGAAAGGAATGTTGGCAAACATTCTATACAATATGGAATCTGGATTTATAAATTTCAAATTTCACATGATTTGTACATACCATGGCCTGGTGTGGCCAGAAATCCAGATAGAGGTGAACAAATGGAAATATCCTTTTACATATACAGTTAAAATCTGAAATAATGTAATTACATATCGAATTAATAAAAAATAATTTAAAAAACAACATAGAGGAGCAAGCAATCGAAGATGAAAAGAAGACACATACCGGTATTGGTAGGTATGGGAGATAAGCGCCAAAAGGGATAAATCTCCAAAAATAGCTCCTTGAGAGGAGATAAAAATCCTACAGATGGTAAATATTAGTGGGTTAGTCCACACATAAGGGGAGACAACCCAATTAATGCATGAGTTCTCGCAGTAGGAGGTACATACCACGGGGGTGGAATCCAAGGTATACGACTGGAGGGAATGTCTTCCTCTCTCACAGCCAGCCAGATAAAAGCAGATATAGAGTGATCCTGGAATAGTAATTCATGGATAAATAATCAGCCTTAAAGGCATATTCCAAGTTCTTATGACGAATAAAATGGGGGCGTTAGTATGTAAATTTATAAACGTAAAACGTCATCCAAAATATAAAATAATGGAGGGGGTGGCATGTAAATTCATGGACATAGAAACATCTTCCAGAAAGGGGCAATATATAGGAAGTCCATAATAATAAAGTATTACCGTATAAATGTCTGGCAAGGCAATATAAATAAATCAAAATCCATACAATAAAGTTCTGCCATAAAAATAAACATAGTAGTTTTTAATACATATTCCATGGGAATGGTAGATGAAAAGACACAGCTTCCCATAATAGGGCTTCAGATTCTATAGCTAGACTAAAAAGAGTCCATAATAAATTCATGTTATAATACGGACATCAATGATAAATTACATTTGACAGTTTAAAGTTCAAAGAGTGAGTATAAGTAAACTATACATGGGAAACACATTCAGAAATAGACATGTACACTCAAAATGTTACACTCACCACAGCAAGAAAATATAGGTGCTTACTCCACTGCAGACCAGGATGAACTGAGTGGACATATGCAGCCTTTTTATAGGAGAAGGGTTAGAACCCTATTTCCGGTTTGGGAATAATCCCTATGGGACTCTCTAGCAATAATGTAGGTACAATACACCTACCAAATATACAGAGACCTAGGTTAGTGTGAGAGGTAATAGTCAAATAAAACTAGAGCTGAAACGAAAATACAATCAGTTTAATAGAGACGAACGCGCTAATTGGAACGCATAACCAGTCTGTATGCGTTCCACCGGTCAAAGCCGGATGCGGAAGTAAGGTGTACTGTATGGTGGCCGAAATAGACGAATGGAACGCAGACCCTTACCGTCTGCGTTCCAATCCAGAGGCGGAGCTGGATGGCCGGACGAAAGATCTCAGCAACACCGCCGGATAAGCGGAGGGACGTGGGTGAAGGACGCACCATCCCCCGTTCGCCGATAACCGGAAGTGTTGGCATCGTCACATCCGGTCACGGTGGAACGCAGACTGCCGTGGTCTGCGTTCCAACAACAGGGAGCAATGATCTTTAAAGATGTCTAGTGCGCAGGCGTGGGAGTTCACGCTAGCGTTCCCTATATATCCTAAGTGGAGCTAAAAATTAAATGTAGCCAACTAGTCCATTAAGGATGGTGACTGTTATTAATGGATAACTGGCATATTAATAGATAGCTGACATATGGTAGGGGTTCAATATGCTTATAAACCTAACAATACAATATAATATAATAGTGTGGTGGAAATAAGCTATTTGAGAAAAATTAAATAATACTTTTAAAATAAATTAATTACTAAGTCTATAATAGATAAATTAATAATTAAATTAATATGAGTGGGTGATTATTATTTAATTAACTGATAGTAATTATTTATTAATTATAATTTTATAAATAAGGTGAGTAATTATTATATGGTAATTTTAATGGGTGAAAGTGAGACTTATTCTAAGCCCATCCCTACAAGAAAAAACCATAGGGGAATGGGAGCCTATAGGAGTGAAATAAGTGAACGGGGAGGGTGTGTGAAAAAGAGGGGGATAAAAACCCCATAATGCTAATAATTCCATCGTGAACATTTTGAGTGTACATTTACAGGTATTGGACCAAGAATAAGTGATCAAGAATACATATATACATTTTTTACAGCCCTGTTTAATGTAACATGATGGAGAATATTATAGTATATCAAGACATAATTAAGGTCAATAATATATGTATATCTGGTAATAGATAGAGTAACAATAAGTGAACGGGGGGGGGGTTGTATGAAAAAGAGAGGGGGATAAAACCCCATAATGCTAATAATTCCATAGTGAACATTTAGAGTGTACATTTACAGGTATTGGACCAAGAATAAGTAATCAAGAATATATATATACATTTTTTACAGCCCTATTTTGATGCAACATGATAGAGAATGTTATAGTATATCAAGACATAATTTAGGGTCAATAATATATGTATATCTGGTAATAAATAGAGCAACAACCTCTTGTGTTCAATATATCAAGGGTGAAGTGTCGCAGATGATGGTTCCATGATCGTAGATTACATTTATAGGACAAAGCGAAACAAGACAAAGACCATTTAAGGCATAATGAGAGAATATGCATATCATTCATATCCATATATATGGGGGCCAAGGCTTACACATAGACACGTATAAAGCATGTATGGAATGAGACCCGGTAACATGGAGTTTCCAAAGAATAATCAGGAAGTTTACTACAGGAATGAAACAATGTCGATGTTCTCGTTTAACCCTTCAGGGATCAGGGTGTTCAGGGTATAAATCCAGTAGCTCTCCCTCTTTGCCAACTGGAGTTCTCTATCACCTCCTCTGGGGTTGGCCTTCACATGCTCCAAAACTGTGAATGAAAAGTTGTTCTTTTCCACTTTGCTGTCATGTTTGGTGGAGAAATGTCTGGACAGGCTATGTAAGAGGAACTTGTTTTTAATATTCCGTAGGTGTTCCTGTATTCGGATCTTTAAAACTCTTTTTGTTTTGCCTACATAGGCCAGCCCGCAGCCGCATGTGATCCTATAAACTACGAAATTAGTGAGGCAGGTACAACTTGACCCTAGTTTGTAGGTATGATTGGACGGCAGTTTAAAACTGAAAGAGTTTCGTTCCATATATTTGCAGCAAATACACTTATTGCATGGGATACAGCGATTGGATAGGCCTAAGAAAGTATTTCTGGAGGAGTTACTACTCGGGGTCTTTAGTTTGCTGGGTGCCAGAATGTTCTTCAAATTACTGGCCTTTCTGAAGACCATTGTAGGTTTAGCTGGTAAGGTGGGTCCTAAGACTGGATCCTTCAGTAGTATATACCAGTGTTTTTCTAAGATCTTACGTACTTGGTGGTTTTCCCTATTAAACTGGGTAATAAAAGGTCTAGCTTTTTTGAAGGCCGGATCATCTTCCCGTTTATTTTTTACTCCTAGTAGGAGGTCTGTCCTTTCTTTCCCCAGGGCTTTGAATTTAGCATCCTTGATTTTTTCAGGGTTGTAACCTCTTTCCAGAAAGCGTTCCTCTAGGATGGTGGATTGGGACTGGAAATCCTCCAATTTGCTGCAATTACGCCTTAAACGTAGGAATTGTGCGTACGGCACACTTTCCTTCCATCTTGGGAGGTGGCAGCTGGTTTGTGGGCCTTATTCTAGTTCACTCTTTCTGACAAAATCCTTCTTAGATGGACAAAACCATGTGCACTGCAGGGGGCAGATTTAAAATGTGCAGAGAGAATTAGATTTGGGTGAGTCATTTTGTTTCTGTGCAGGGTAAATACTGCCTGCTTTATTTTTACACTGCAATATAGATCTCACTTTGAAGTAAAACCCCACCCAAATCTAATTATCTATGCACAAGTAACACCTGCCCCACCTGCAGTGCACATGGTTTTGTCCATCTAAGAAGGACTTTGTCAGAAAGAGTGAACTAGAATAAGGGCCTCAGTTACTGCTGGAGCCTGCTGAAAAATAGCACTGTATATATATATATATATATATATATATATATATATATATATATATATATATATATATATATATATATATATATATATATAGCAATTTTTGTTGGAAGCAGGCACTCACCATAAACCATAGAGTAGTTGAGACAAGGATTTATTTCATAGTAATGGTCGACGTTTCGGTCCTCACAGGGACCTTTGTCAAGACACGAATATGTAACATCAAGGACCAGGAACATCAGGCAGTGTACTACTGCAGTGTCCCAGACAACTATTTATGGCATCACAAAGTTAATTGTTGGCAACTCCCACTTCCTGTTCCACAAGAAACCAGAAGTGTGCAATAAATAGTATATGGAACTAAAATATAAAGTCAAAAGTCAACCTAAGTTGTTGCACCAATAGCGCTATAGCCATATATAATTTTACAAAAAGATAGCTTGATCAAAAAGCTGGATACAAGACAAAAAAGTAAGCTCCGTTGAGCCGGAAGTGACGTGCGCTCCACCACTGTGGAACGCACGCCAATACCGGAAGTAAAGCGCCGTTTGGCGCGCAAATCAAGATCCGGAAGAAGGACACACAGAAACAGGAAGTTATCTGCGTTCCAACATCATGACACGCAAGCCAAAAAAACGGAAGTGATGTTCCGATTTTTGGTCCAATTGCAGTATAGCTAAATCGTAGCATTTATAATGGTAAATCAAAACTTTGTTAATAAGCATAAGCCTGCAATTAGTGAGGACTAAATAGCGCTATTGGAGAAATTACAATTATAAAGACCTAGTCAAATAAGTACTTTAAAAAGATAGTGTGCCATAAATAATTTGTCTCTGAACGCTGCCTGATGCATCACATTAATGTACAATACCTAAATCAACTGTATGCACATAAAAACAAGAAAAAATTAATAAAAATAAAAAAATAATAAAGAAATAGTAATGAATAAACACTACCATATATACATAATTAAAGAAAAATTTATACCCAAAAGAAGGGGGGCATAGAAAAATATTAGTAGTTGCTGCAGAGTCCCACAATCATTTATATAGTATCAAAGAAAAATATTATATGCAATATACTCATTGAGGCCCTTTGGAGCCAATGTCCCCAGATCATAAATCCAACGTGCCTCCCTCTGATGAAGTATTTTACTCCTATCTCCGCCACGTGGAAGGGGTGGTATAAAGTCAATGAGCATATATCTCAGACTAGCCACTGAATGTCCGAGTGCCAGAAAATGTTTTGCCACAGGTTTGTCGGATTTTTTCTGCTCCAGGGCTTGGCGAATGGAGAGGCGATGATTCGCCATCCGCTCTCTGAAGCATCGAGTGGTTAACCCAACATAGTACAGTCCACAAGGACACGTTAAAAAGTAAATGACAAATGACGCCATACAGGAAAGTCTATAACGGATCTTGATTTTCTTGCCTGTATGGGGATGAGGAAAAGTCTGACCAACCATCATTGATCTACACGTTGTGCAATCAGTGCAGCGCACACAGCCAAGGCGTTGTGAAGAAAGCCAGGTAGAATTGCTGGTTATAGGCTGTACATGTGGTCTCATCAGCAGTTGTTTGAGATTGGGTCCTCGACGAAAAGACTGCATAGGCGGCCTCTTGCTGAAATGACCCAACTTTGAGTCTGTTGAAATTATCGGCCAATATTTCTTTATAGCCTTGCCCATTTCATCGGATGCCGTGCTGTAGGTAGATGCGAATATCATACGATCAGACCCACATCTCTGTGCTGACCTTGATTCCTCTTGTTGGTGTCTGGTGAGTGCCTTACTTAGACATCTGTCGATAGTAGACTGTTTGTATCCTCTTTCGATAAAGCGTACACACATCTCATCAATCTGGATCTGCGCTGTGCCTTCTGATGAATTGTTACGCAGTACTCGGATAAATTGTGAGATGGGTAAGCTTTCTTTCAAGGAGCTTGGGTGGTGACTTGTGGCATATAGTAGTGAATTGCGATCGGTCTCCTTTCGATAGAGGGTGTAACCGATGCCTTTCGCATCTCGGAATAATGTGACGTCCAAGAAGTTAATACTGACATTTGAAATACAATGGGTAAAACGAATAGTAGTGTCAAGGGAATTCAGGTACATAATCATCTCGGAGAACTCAGCCTCTGTGCCATTCCATATCAGGAAAACATCGTCAATAAATCTCTTCAAACATACAATCTTATCTGCAAACAAGGGCATGATATACTCATTCTCATATCTATGCATATACAAATTAGCGTATGAGGGGGCTAGGGATGACCCCATAGCGGTCCCCGAACGCTGCATGTAGTGCTCCTTGTTATAACAAAAATGGTTGCGTCGTAAGACTAGTTCTGCCAATTCCAATAAAAATTCAGTAGGTGGACCCTCATGTGTACCCTCCTGTAAGTTTTTTCTTAGTGTATCCAACCCCTCTTGGTGGGGGATTACAGTATACAGCGATGTGACATCCATTGTCGCAAACATCGCTGTATCTGGAATGTCTTTCAAGGCAAGAACCTTATCAAGAAAATCAGATGTGTCCCTTATATAGCTCCACATTTTTTGGACATACAACTGAAGATAATTGTCTACAAACTCGGCAAGAGGCTGGAGGACTGAACCTACAGCCGATATAATTGGACGACCAGGTGGATCATCCAGTCTTTTGTGTATCTTTGGTAACGTATAAATATACGGACAGACTGGATGATCCACCTGTAGTAAGGCTCCCATGTCTTTGTCTATCCAACCAGCTTGAATGCCCATAAGAATAGTTTTATCAACCAAATTCTTGATACCCATCATAGGGTTGGTGGTGTGGTTGTCCAAGATTGGTCCTCATATGACGCTGAGATTCGGCGCCAATTGGCTGACTCAGTCACATATGAGGCTGAGTTCTCCGAGATGATTATGTACCTGAATTCCCTTGACACTACTATTCGTTTTACCCATTGTATTTCAAATGTCAGTATTAACTTCTTGGACGTCACATTATTCCGAGATGCAAAAGGCATCGGTTACACCCTCTATCGAAAGGAGACCGATCGCAATTCACTACTATATGCCACAAGTCACCACCCAAGCTCCTTGAAAGAAAGCTTACCCATCTCACAATTTAGCCGAGTACTGAGTAACAATTCATCAGAAGGCACAGCGCAGATCCAGATTGATGAGATGTGTGTACGCTTTATTGAAAGAGGATACAAACAGTCTACTATCGACAGATGTCTAAGTAAGGCACTCACCAGACACCAACAAGAGGAATCAAGGTCAGCACAGAGATGTGGGTCTGATCGTATGATATTCGCATCTACCTACAGCACGGCATCCGACGAAATGGGCAAGGCTATAAAGAAATATTGGCCGATAATTTCAACAGACTCAAAGTTGGGTCATTTCAGCAAGAGGCCGCCTATGCAGTCTTTTCGTCGAGGACCCAATCTCAAACAACTGCTGATGAGACCACATGTACAGCCTATAACCAGCAATTCTACCTGGCTTTCTTCACAACGCCTTGGCTGTGTGCGCTGCACTGATTGCACAACGTGTAGATCAATGATGGTTGGTCAGACTTTTCCTCATCCCCATACAGGCAAGAAAATCAAGATCCGTTATAGACTTTCCTGTATGGCGTCATTTGTCATTTACTTTTTAACGTGTCCTTGTGGACTGTACTATGTTGGGTTAACCACTCGATGCTTCAGAGAGCGGATGGCGAATCATCGCCTCTCCATTCGCCAAGCCCTGGAGCAGAAAAAATCCGACAAACCTGTGGCAAAACATTTTCTGGCACTCGGACATTCAGTGGCTAGTCTGAGATGTATGCTCATTGACTTTATACCACCCTTTCCACGTGGCGGAGATAGGAGTAAAAGACTTCATCAGAGGGAGGCACGTTGGATTTATGATCTGGGGACATTGGCTCCAAAGGGCCTCAATGAGTATATTGCATATAATATTTTTCTTTGATACTATATAAATGATTGTGGGACTCTGCAGCAACTACTAATATTTTTCTATGCCCCCCTTCTTTTGGGTATAAATTTTTCTTTAATTATGTATATATGGTAGTGTTTATTCATTACTATTTCTTTATTATTTTTTTATTTTTATTAATTTTTTCAGTACTCTTTACTTAGAAGGGCGCCCATCTCGGCCATCTCGGGCATTGAATGCACTAAAAAATCAGGTGCGATGCGACAGACGAGATGCCCGAGATTTCCCATAGGGAACAATGTTAAATGTCTCAATTGACCCGATTTTCCTGTTCAATGCCTCAATTGACCCAATTTTTCCATAGGAAACAATGTTAAATGGGCCACAGAGGCCAAATAGGCACCCTGAAGTGAATAATGGGCACCCGAATTGTTAACGCCACCCCACGATCAACGTCAACCCGAAGCGTGGCGAGCGCAGCGAGCCCGCGAGGGGCGGCGGTACGCGTCCTACGACCTTTTCATACCCCCACTATCCACGTCGGCGTGGAGTTGAGAATAGAAAGTGTGGCGAGCGCAGCGAGCCACCGAGCCCGAAGCGTGGCGAGCGCAGCGAGCCCCGCGAGGGGACACGGATACCTTCACAGGTATCCGCGTCCCCTCGCGGGCTTCACAGCTGTCCGCGTACCCTCGCGGGGCTCGCTGCGCTCGCCACGCTTCGGGCTCGCTGCGCTCGCCACACTTTCTATTCTCAACTCCACGCCGACGTGGATAGTGGGGGTATGAAAAGGTCGTAGGACGCGTACCGCCGCCCCTCGCGGTCTCGCTGCGCTCGCCTTGCATCGGGTTGACGTTGATCGTGGGGTGGCGTTAACAATTCGGGTGGCCATTATACACTTCAGGGTGCCTATTTGGCCTCTGTGGCCCATTTAACATTGTTTCCTATGGAAAAATCGGGTCAATTGAGGCATTGAACAGGAAAATTGGGTCAATTGAGACATTTAACATTGTTCCCTATGGGAAATCTCGGGCATCTCTTCGGTTGATCGCACCCGATTTTTTAGTGCATTCAATGCCCGAGATGCCCGAGATTTTTTACTAACGATGCCCACGATCAAAATCGTGGGCGCCCTTCTAAGTAAAGAGTACCATTTTTTCTTGTTTTTATGTGCATACAGTTGATTTAGGTATTGTACATTAATGTGATGCATCAGGCAGCGTTCAGAGACAAATTATTTATGGCACACTATCTTTTTAAAGTACTTATTTGACTAGGTCTTTATAATTGTCATTTCTCCAATAGCGCCATTTAGTCCTCACTAATTGCAGGCTTATGCTTATTAACAAAGTTTTGTTTTACCATTATAAATGCTACGATTTAGCTATACTGCAATTGGACCAAAAATCGGAACATCACTTCCGGTTTTTTGGCTTGCGTGTCATGATGTTGGAACGCAGATAACTTCCTGTTTCTGTGTGTCCTTCTTCCGGATCTTGATTTGCGCGCCAAACGGCGCTTTACTTCCGGTATTGGCGTGCGTTCCACAGTGGTGGAGCGCACGTCACTTCCGGTTCAACGGAGCTTACTTTTTTGTCTTGTATCCAGCTTTTTGATCAAGCTATCTTTTTGTAAAATTATATATGGCTAAAGCGCTATTGGTGCAACAACTTAGGTTGACTTTTGACTTTATATTTTAGTTCCATATACTATTTATTGCACACTTCCGGTTTCTTGTGGAACAGGAAGTGGGAGTTGCCAACAATTAACTTTGTGATGCCATAAATAGTTGTCTAAGACACTGCAGTAGTACACTGCCTGGTGTTCCTGGTCCTTGATGTTACATATTCGTGTCTTGACAAAGGTCCCTGTGAGGACCGAAACGTCGACCATTACTATGAAATAAATCCTTGTCTCAACTACTCTATGGTTTATGGTGAGTGCCTGCTTCCAACAAAAATTGCTATATTTGGGACATTGTTTCCTGTAGAGCGGAGCACCACAAAGTTGTCCGCAAGAGATGGATGGAGTGCGGTTCTTCGATTCTACTATATATATATATATATATATATATATATATATATATATATATATATATATATATATATATATATATATATATATATAGACAAAAAGCTATTCAGCCATTTGTTTGACTGATCAAATACTAAAACATGAGCCTAAACGTATAGTCGCTATGGAACAAATAATAAGGGTTACTTTGTTAAGATACTATAAAATACATTATCCAAGAAAGACCAGCAATCCACAGGCACTGTAATAAATACATTGTCTAGGTGCCCTCCCAGAAAACCTAATACAACATAGGTTGTACATGAGACATGAAGATTACGATGTGTGGCAAGCCTACAAACAGTTCTGTTCTCTCCCTTCTCCCCTCCCCCCCTCTAAAAATAGCCTCAATCCATGTCTCAGAGCAAGAGAGAGGGAGCATGACCCCTGCCTCCCCTAAATTCTACCACCTACCTATTTTATAATTACAATAATCTTAAATATCTATAAATAGATGATTAGAATTTAGAATCTCATGTTATGGAATGCTAAATTTGTGTCAGGGCATGCTGAGATTCCTCAGAGGAAGCCGCTGATTATTAAACAAGGCGGGGAAACGCGTCTATCTGCCTTTCACTGGTATACACCTTCAAAAGGACAGGGAGAACCTCATGTTGAACACACTACAATTCTGTACTCGTTGTACTTGCATGTATTGATGTCTACTCAGGCAGATAGATGCCACACAATGAACACACCTCTATAAGGGCTATTGATTCCGTATTGGAGAAAATTTTACGGGAGGAATTCCCCAAAACCCTCTAAGCCCATAAAACTATCTGTCCAAACGCATACCGGCATAGTCCGTAAAAAATCGAGAGTCCGCGTTACAGATTCTTCTACTTGCAGAGAGAAAGTTGTTTTTAAGAGTGCATCCCAGAACCTGTAAAAATCCATTTCTGGTTGGGGAATCACCCCATCTACAAGAAACGTGGAAATTATACAGTTCGCAAACCCCTGATGAAGTCCCTTGTGGGGGCGAAACGCGTTGGGAACGTCTGTTTGCTTATCTGAAATGAACTTTTATAGGGTCTGGAACATTTACCACTACTGTGTGGTCTCAGAGACTTTTTAAATAAATATTGAGAAATTTTATAATTTTCTTTTGGACTTTACTATCATTTGATTTGAAGGTTATTAAAGGCTAATAGAGACCTAATCACTAAAGGTCTGTGAAAGGGCGCCAACTCACAACTGCTATCCATATATATATATATATATATATATATATATATATATATATATATGGTCTAACTAACCTAATCAGTGCATCAATTCAGAACAAGAGTGGGAAATCAAACATTAGAAGTTGTGCCCTCCTAGACTCCTAAGGAGAAACAGTTTGTTAAACATTGATTGTCCACCACTTAATGTTAGTGGGAGAACAGTGTCTTGCATGCACCGCTGTCCTCCTCACCCAAAGTATTAGTGCAGTGGGACAAGTTAACCTAAATATTTCACTAATATATGGTGACACATAGATACTTAAATGGTGTGCACAATATAAGTCTGTAATAACAGATATACATATAGTTTACTGTGATGACCCTAAGTGTCCACAGTTATTAACGCCTATGGGGAGAAAGGGGATATCTGCTGTCCTGGTTAGTACACTGAGTGACCCTGTCCTGGTTAGTAAACTGAGTTACAATAGTCAGTGCAGGGAACTCGCAGAGAGAGGCAGAGGTGGAGAATGAGTGGCCCCAATATGGGTGTCAACTACCTGAAAGGAGCGCAGTGTATGCCCTGTGGTAAGAACAAGAGAACAGGGTCACCACAGTTACCTTATGCTGCTTGATGGAAAACCAGCAGTCTCTGTGTAAAAGGGACTTGGGCAGGGCCTGCGACAACACTCATTGCGTTTTCTCACCTTGCTGTCCTCCGTCTCTTTCCTTCAGGATGAGGATGGTCCCGGTACTTATGTCTTTCTCTGCTAAACTTCGATGTGACGTTACCTGTAGAAGAATGGGGGTGAAGAGTCCCATTTGGGGGGGAGGGGATCACAGGCACTACTGGCCTCAGGCTGGTTACACCCGCTTGTGGAACACGGCCGGGTGCAACCCGGGTGGGGAAACGCTCCAGGGGAGGGGAAAGAGCATGCACAACACAACCAACAGACACAACACAGATTATATTCACTGGATGTCCACCGGTCCCCTGACTCGTCAAGGGTCCTGGTACCAGCACCTGGAAATAAGTAACCTCCTGCTTCCTAGGGCAGGGCAATACACAAAATCACCTGTGGCCTATTCCTGCAAAACCTGCGGCCAAGCACTGGATCCAGAGATACCACTGCCTAGCACCCACGAAACCTGCGGCCTAGCGCCAACTTATGCAACCTGCAGCCTAGCGCCGGATCAAGGGATACCACGGCCTAGCGCCCACAAACCTGTGGCCTTGCGCTGACTTACCCAACCTGTGGCCTAGTGCCGGATCAAGGGATACCATGGCCTAGCGCCCGTGCAACCTGGGGCCTAGCGCCCATGCAGCCTGGTGCCACAATGCCTGACTTGTAATGAACACACTCTGGAAAGGGACACGATTGCATGGGTTAACACACAGTGAAATGACCAGAAAGACATCCACAGTGAAAATACAGTACAATGCAAGCAAGACAATAACTGCACAAAACACTAGGAAGGGCTTACCTCCCTCAGGCTGCTCCCAGCCACATTGCGGTAGCCACGGTGGCAGTACCTGCACCTATGGGCCTGCTGTCCGACTATCTCCTGCTATGGGCCTGAGGCCTGTTTGACTAGGCCTCAAGCCTGGGGGCCCGGGACCTAGGGCCCACAGGGCAGGAGGACCCAACTGACAATGGCCCTGGGCCAAGAGGGCCTGACTATAGCCCCCGCAGGCTGGAAGGGCCTGATGCTCAAAACCTGGTAGCCTGGTGCTGGCTCTGGACCTCCTGCCCGTGGTCCAGGAGTGTCCGGCTGTACTTGGCCACGGGCCAAGGGGGCCTCACTACTGTCCCTACAGGCCGGAAGGGCCTGAACATGTGCCACAGGTCTATTGCCTGAACCCTGGTGGTCTATCTGCAGGGGTTGGTGGCCACTGGCCACTTACCTTTAGGTGGGAGAGCCCCTGGGGAGGAAGCTTCACCAGCTCTTTTGCTTCCCACTCCCAGGAGGCCTCTCCATTCCGCTTCTTCTTCCTTCTTCTGCCGCTGGTCCGTCCTGGCCAGCAACGCTGCTTCCTCTGCTGTGGCTATCCTCTGGTCCCGATGCTGCCGCCACTTCTGCCATCTTCTGGAGCCACTTCTGGCTCTAACGGCATCTAAGCGGCACTTCTGCCTCCTCTGCTCTCCTCTGCCGACCTTCTCCCCTCCTCGTGGGCTCTGTTCCTTTAATCCCCCACCAACGTCTGACATCAGATGCTGGGGAGGGACAGAGGGCATTGTAGCGAGTGCCCATTGGCTCGCCGCTGCTGCCCCCTATTGGATGCCGATTATCCAACAAGGCGGGGAAACGCGTCATCCAGCTACGTAACCACGCACAAGCACCTCCGGCCGGAGACCCAGAGACTGGAGCAGAGGACTCCCAGAGAAGGCTGTAATATTGGGGAAGCGCCAGCAGCCGGGGACCCGCTCCAGGTAGCGCAAAGGGACTGTGCCATTTGGCTGTGCAAACCCAGCAAAGAGCAAGTATACTGCAAACTGTTTTCGCTCTACTTCACTTGCCCCCCTGCATAGGGGAACTGCTATTCTATGCATAAGGGAACTACTAATCCACTAACAACTACTTTTGCCTAATACGGCTGCCTATTTGCTGCACCTGTTAATACAAAAATCCTATCACTAGGAACTATATAGGCTCTGAGGAGCTGAAAGCTGCTGCTCATGCTGAGCTCTAACAAAGTTACTAACCCAGCTTAATTGCGCAAAGGAACTGTGAAATGTGGCTTTTAATCCAATGTATGTATATTTGTGCAAAATTACCTTGATCCCTTTAACCCCTTCCCGACAATTGACGTACATTTACGTCATGGTCGGGAAGTACTTCCCGACACATGGCGTAAATGTACGTCATGGCTTGTAACTGTCACCGCGTCTATAGACGCGGTGACAGTTTCAACATGTCTGCTGTCCCTGACAGCAGACATGTCCGTGCATGCCCAGGGGGGGCTGCGATGCCGCCCCCCCGTCGGCGATCGCTGTGATTGGCTGTTCAGTGTGAACAGCCAAATACAGCGTTTTCTGTGTCACCGGCGAATAACGTTCGCCGGTGACACGCGATCGGAGGTGATTGGTGCTGTAAAGTACAGCACCAATCACCGCGGGGTGTAAGGGTGACACTGGTGTCACCCCACCTCACCCCGCCCGCCCCCAAAGGCCGTGATTGGTCCGTCGGACCGACTGCAGACGCCATTCCGGTCTGGAATTGCGTGCAGTGCGGTCACCGTGCCTAGCTGCCGCAGTATACTGACCTGAACCTTGCCAAATACTTACCTGATCCTTGCAAATATCTTGCCTGCTTCATCACTGCTTGTAGTGTGCTGGATGCTTCCTGGATCCTGTTACTTGTGACTTCCTGTGTTGTGAACTTGTGCTGCTGCAGTGTAATAGCGTTAGTTAGATAGAGAGAGATAGAGAGAGATAGTGTCAGAGAGTGCTATATTTTGTGCTGCTGCAGTGTGATATAGTTATAGATAGAGACATAGAGAGAGAGAGATAGAGAGAGAGAGATAGAGAGAGATAGAGAGAGATAGAGAGATATAGAGAGAGATAGAGAGAGATAGAGAGGCCTAGTGACAGAGAGTGCTATATTTTGTGCTGCTGCAGTGTGATAGTTATAGATAGAGAGATAGAGAGAGATAGAGAGAGATAGAGAGAGAGAGAGATAGAGATAGTGACAGATTGTGCTATATATTTTTTATATAACTGACTGCTGCCCCCCCTTTTGTGCTGATCAGTATAAATTAACTGATCAGCAACTTTTTGGGGGCGCAGGTTTTTTTTTATATATATATATACCTGTCACTGCTGCTGCTGCAGTGTCATAGAGTGTTAGATAGTGAGAGATAGAGAGATAGAGAGAGATAGTGACAGAGAGTGATAGAGAGTGCTAAATTTTGTGTCTGCTGCCCCCGCCTTTTGTGCTGATCACTATATCTGAGGTGATCAGCAACTTTTTGGGGGTGCAGAGGTTTTTTTTTTTTTTTATATATACCTGCCAGTTGCACTGTCAGTTGCACCAAAGGTTGTGCACCTGCTGCCCCTCACTGGTAATCAGTGTCGCATCACTGATCACCTTTTTTTTTTTTGTGTGTGCTGTGGGGTCTTTTTTTAATTTTTTTTTTACACACACTGTGATTTTGTGGGTGTCCTGTGGCCGCTGTGCGCTGATCAGTGACGTACATCACTGATCATCTTTTTCGGCACAGGGTTGATCTATTTTTTTTTTTTTGGATCAAATTCCTGTTGCCTTTGAGCGCTGTTCAGTGACGGACGTTACTGACCAACATCTGTGCTCAATTTTTGGCGCAGGACCTTTTTTTTTTTTTTTTTTTTTTTTTTAACCCCTTCAATTTTTTTTTTTTAACCCCTTCAAATTTTTTTTTTAACCCCTTCAATTTTTTTTTTTTTTAACCCCTTCAATTTTTTTTTTTTGTATAAAGTATTTTTTTTTTTCTGCACTACATACACACTACACACTACATACCCCCCGGGTTGAAATAAAGTTTGTACCCCCCCCCCCTACACTATACACGTGTTGAAACATTTCACTACCAGTAACACAAAAATAAAAATGGCATCCCAAATGTCATCCCAAATGTCATCCCAGTCATCCAGAAGAATGTATTCAGCGGAGGAGGCATATGCCATGCTTGCTTCTGACTCTGACACAGCCAGTGATGCAAGCGGGGAATTTGAAGGATTCGCCTTAAGCTCCTCTTCCTCCTCTGGTGATGAGGGACCCCCTCAAAGACGCCCCCGTAGAGCAGCTAAGACCCCCCCCCCCCCCAATAATTGATCTCGTATGGACCCCACCACCAGACAATTTTGAGCCCCAGGTTCCTGAGTTTTTGGCCATGCCAGGAATCCAATTTGATTCCACAGGTCTCAGAGAAATTGACTTTTTCAAATTATTTTTCTCTGATGATTTTATAAATTTAATGGTGGACCAAACTAATTTATATGCCCAGCAGTTTATTGCTCAAAACCCCACGTCATCATTTGCTAGGTGGACCCCTGTAGATGCAGTAGAGATGATGACGTTTTGGGGTCTGGTGTTTCATATGGGCATAGTAAAAAAGCCAGAAATTAGGCAATATTGGAGTACAGATGTTCTGTACAGCACCCCATTTTACCGTATGGCCATGCCCCGGGCTCGATTTGAGACGATCCTTAAATTTTTGCATTACAACGATAATGCACAGTGCCCACCCAGAGATGATCCCACCTTTGACCGGCTATTCAAAGTCAGGCCGGTCATTGATCATTTCAGTGCCAAATTTGAAGACATGTACATCCCAGATAAATTCATTTGCATAGACGAGTCCCTTATACATTTTAAAGGAAGGGTTAAATTCCGCCAGTACCTTCCCAGTAAGAGGGCAAGGTATGGCATAAAAATGTATAAGCTGTGTGAAAGCACCTCAGGGTACACTCACAGGTTTAGGGTATATGAAGGGAAGGATTCAAGAATTGAACCGCCAGAATGCCCCCCCTCCCTCGTAGGTGTTAGTGGAAAAATTGTCTGGGATTTAGTGCACCCCTTCCTGGATAAAGGTTATCACCTCTATGTGGATAACTTTTACACCAGCATCCCCCTGTTTAAGGCCCTTGGTTCAAGAGGTACAGCAGCTTGCGGTACTGTGCGCAAGAACCAAAGAGGCCTCCCAAAAACGCACATTGCCCAAGTAATGAGAAGGGGTGAAAGCAGGGGAATATGCACCGAAAATATGTTGTTGGTCAAATATAAGGACAAGAGGGATGTCCTTATACTGACAACAATTCACGGAGACAGTACCACCTCCGTCCCTGTACGAGGTACCAGTACCCACACCTCAAAACCTAATTGTATCCTGGATTACAATAGGTACATGGGCGGAGTGGATCTTTCAGATCAGGTACTGAAGCCGTCGGAAAACAAAAATCTGGTACAAGAAGCTGGCCGTGTATATCATCCAGATGGCACTGTATAACGCTTACGTGCTATTCCGTTCTACCGGCCAGAGGGGGACATTTATGCACTTTCAAGAGGAAGTCATAAAGGGCCTAATATTTGGGAACCAGCAGGCAGAGGGCCCCAGTACTTCTAGTACTGGCCCCCGTATTGTACCAGGGCAGCATTTTCCTGATGAAATCCCCTCCACTGGAAAAAAGGGCAGGACACAAAAAAGGTGCAAAGTTTGCTATAAAAAGGGAATAAGAAAGCAAACTATTTTCCAGTGTGACACTTGCCCCGACAAACCCGGCCTATGTATAAAGGAGTGTTTTAAAATATACCACACATCTATGGATTATTAGGTTCATAATTTCACCGTGCTTCGGGGGTCTTGCTAATGCCACATAGCACCCACCATTCATTCCACCAGAATCTGAGCCGCAAAATCCAAAAATCACTCCTTCCCTTCTGAGTCCTGCCATGCACCCAACTGGTATTTTTTGGTCACATGTGAGGCATTGCCGTACTCGGGAGAAATTGGGGCACAGATTTTGGGGTGCTTTTTCTCCTTCATACCTTCTGAAAATGAAAAATTTTGAGCCAGAACTACATTTTTGTGTAAAAAAATGTAATTTTTCATTTTCGCTGCCCACTTGTATCAAAATTGGTGAAACCCCTGGGGGTTTGAAATGTACACTATACCCCTAGATGAATTCCCTGAGGGGTGTAGTTTGCAAAATGGGGTCACTTGTGGGGGGGTTCCACTGTATTGGTGCTTTGGGGGTCTTGCTAATGCGACATAGCACCCACCATCATTCCACCAGAATTTGTGCTGCAAAATCCAAATATCACTCCTTCCCTTCTGAGTCCTGCCACTTTTTGGTCACACATGAGGCATTGCCGTACTCGGGAGAAATTGGGGCACAGATTTTGGGGTGCTTTGTCTCCTTCATTCCTTCTGAAAATGAAAAATTTTGAGCCAGAACTGCATTTTTGTGTAAAAAAATGTAATTTTTCATTTTCACTGCCCACTTGTATCAAAATTGGTGAAACCCCTGGGGGTTTGAAATGTACACTATACCCCTAGATGAATTCCCTGAGGGGTGTAGTTTGCAAAATGGGGTCACTTGTGGGGGGGTTCCACTGTATTGGTGCTTTGGGGGTCTTGCTAATGCGACATAGCACCCACCATCATTCCACCAGAATTTGTGCTGCAAAATCCAAATATCACTCCTTCCCTTCTGAGTCCTGCCACTTTTTGGTCACACATGAGGCATTGCCGTACTCGGGAGAAATTGGGGCACAGATTTTGGGGTGCTTTGTCTCCTTCATTCCTTCTGAAAATGAAAAATTTTGAGCCAGAACTGCATTTTTGTGTAAAAAAATGTAATTTTTCATTTTCACTGCCCACTTGTATCAAAATTGGTGAAACCCCTGGGGGTTTGAAATGTACACTATACCACTAGATGAATTCCCTGAGGGGTGTAGTTTGCAAAATGGGGTCACTTGTGGGGGGGTTCCACTGTATTGGTGCAACATAGCACCCACCATTCATTCCACCAAAATCTGTGCTGCAAAATCCAAAAATCACTCCTTCCCTTCTGAGTCCTGCCATGCACCCAACTGGTATTTTTTGGTCACATGTGAGGCATTGCCGTACTCGGGAGAAATTGGGGCACAGATTTTGGGGTGCTTTTTCTCCTTCATACCTTCTGAAAATGAAAAATTTTGAGCCAGAACTGCATTTTTGTGTAAAAAAATGTAATTTTTCATTTTCACTGCCCAGTTGTATCAAAATTGGTGAAACCCCTGGGGGTTTGAAATGTACACTATACCCCTAGATGAATTCCCTGAGGGGTGTAGTTTGCAAAATGGGGTCACTTGTGGGGGGGTTCCACTGTATTGGTGCTTGGGGGGTCTTGCTAATGCGACATAGCACCCACCAAAATTCCACCAGAATCTGAGCTGCAAAATCCAAAAATCACTCCTTCCCTTCTGAGTCCTGCCATGCACCCAAATGGTATTTTTTGGTCACATGTGAGGCATTGCCGTACTCGGGAGAAATTGGGGCACAGATTTTGGGGTGCTTTTTCTCCTTCATACCTTCTGAAAATGAAAAATTTTGAGCCAGAACTGCATTTTTGTGTAAAAAATGTAATTTTTCATTTTCACTGCCCACTTGTATCAAAATTGGTGAAACCCCTGGGGGTTTGAAATGTACACTATACCCCTAGATGAATTCCCTGAGGGGTGTAGTTTGCAAAATGGGGTCACTTGTGGGGGGGTTCCACTGTATTGGTGCTTGGAGGGTCTTGCTAATGCGACATAGCACCCACCAAAATTCCACCAGAATCTGAGCTGCAAAATCCAAAAATCACTCCTTCCCTTCTGAGTCCTGCCATGCACCCAACTGGTATTTTTTGGTCACATGTGAGGCATTGCCGTACTCGGGAGAAATTGGGGCACATATTTTGGGGTGCTTTTTCTCCTTCATACCTTCTGAAAATGAAAAATTTTGAGCCAGAACTGCATTTTTGTGTAAAAAAATGTAATTTTTCATTTTCACTGCCCACTTGTATCAAAATTGGTGAAACCCCTGGGGGTTTGAAATGTACACTATACCCCTAGATGAATTCCCTGAGGGGTGTAGTTTGCAAAATGGGGTCACTTGTGGGGGGGTTCCACTGTATTGGTGCTTGGGGGGTCTTGCTAATGCGACATAGCACCCACCAAAATTCCACCAGAATCTGAGCTGCAAAATCCAAAAATCACTCCTTCCCTTCTGAGTCCTGCCATGCACCCAAATGGTATTTTTTGGTCACATGTGAGGCATTGCCGTACTCGGGAGAAATTGGGGCACAGATTTTGGGGTGCTTTTTCTCCTTCATACCTTCTGAAAATGAAAAATTTTGAGCCAGAACTGCATTTTTGTGTAAAAAATGTAATTTTTCATTTTCACTGCCCACTTGTATCAAAATTGGTGAAACCCCTGGGGGTTTGAAATGTACACTATACCCCTAGATGAATTCCCTGAGGGGTGTAGTTTGCAAAATGGGGTCACTTGTGGGGGGGTTCCACTGTATTGGTGCTTGGAGGGTCTTGCTAATGCGACATAGCACCCACCAAAATTCCACCAGAATCTGAGCTGCAAAATCCAAAAATCACTCCTTCCCTTCTGAGTCCTGCCATGCACCCAACTGGTATTTTTTGGTCACATGTGAGGCATTGCCGTACTCGGGAGAAATTGGGGCACATATTTTGGGGTGCTTTTTCTCCTTCATACCTTCTGAAAATGAAAAATTTTGAGCCAGAACTGCATTTTTGTGTAAAAAAATGTAATTTTTAATTTTCACTGCCCACTTGTATCAAAATTGGTGAAACCCCTGGGGGTTTGAAATGTACACTATACCCCTAGATGAATTCCCTGAGGGGTGTAGTTTGCAAAATGGGGTCACTTGTGGGGGGGTTCCACTGTATTGGTGCTTGGGGGGTCTTGCTAATGCGACATAGCACCCACCAAAATTCCACCAGAATCTGAGCTGCAAAATCCAAAAATCACTCCTTCCCTTCTGAGTCCTGCCATGCACCCAAATGGTATTTTTTGGTCAAATGTGAGGCATTGCCGTACTCGGGAGAAATTGGGGCACAGATTTTGGGGTGCTTTGTCTCCTTCATACCTTCTGAAAATGACAAATTTGGAGCCAGAACTGCATTTTTGTGTAAAAAAAATAATTTTTCATTTTCACTGCCCAGTTGTACCACAATTGGTGAAACCCCTGGGGGTTTGAAATGTACACTATACCCCTAGATGAATTCCCTGAGGGGTGTAGTTTGCAAAATGGGGTCACTTGTGGGGGGGTTCCTAACTTTTAGCATCTTATGGTGCCTAGAAACCTACATGGTGCCTAAAAAATAATCTCATAAAAAGGAGGCTCCAAAATCAAGTAGGTGCTCCTTCTATTATGAAGCCTGTGGTTTGGTCAACGTGCACACTAGGGCCACATATAGGATATTTATGAAAACAAAAGAATTGGGGGAATCAATTTTTAGTCACATTTCTCTAGTAAAATGTACTGTGTTCCTTAGAAAAATGTATTAAAATTGCAAATCTGCAAAAAAAATGAAATTTTGAAATTTCACCTACACTTTGTTTTAATTCCTGTGAAACACCTAAAGGGTTAACAAACTTCCAAAATGCTGTTTTGAATACTGTGAGGGGTGCAGTTTTTGAAATGGTATCATTTATGGGGGTGTCTCACATACAAGTCCCTCAAAGTCACATCAGAACTGAACTGGTCCCTAAAAAAATCAGTGTTTGAAATTTTCTTGAAAATTTGAGAATTTGCTATTCATATTGTAAGCCTCCTAGTGTCCAAAAAAAATAAAAGGAAGTTGAAATAATGATGGAAACATAAAGTAGACATATGGTCTATGTTAGTTATTAACTATTTTGAGTGGTATGATTATTTGTCTCACAAGCAGAAAATTTAACATTTTGCAAATTGCTAAATTTTCCATTTTTTTACGACATTTTGGTATTTTTCACAAAAAAACACAGACTGTATCGACCCAAATTTACCACTAATTTGAAGTACAATGTGTCACGAAAAAACAATCTCAAAATCACTGGGATAAGTAAAAGCAAAAAAAAGTTATCCCCACTTAAGTGAGACATGTCAGATTTGAAAAAAAGGGCTCTGTCAGGAAGGGGTTAAAGCTATTAACCATTGTGTGTCAAAAGAATAGTGAAAATCTTTTATGTGCACTGAACACCGGCCGGTGATATTTTGTCATATGAAAAAAGTTTTTTTATATAGTGTGATTTATTCTTAATTAATAAATATTTTATATGTTTACAGTATAGTCCTACAGCGCTGTCTATTTTTTTCTATTTGGTTCTTCCACTCACCAAGGGTTGAGTATCCCTTGGAGATAGCAGCTTGGACTATATCTAAGGTTGTGCAATTCTATTTGTTCTTGTATACTAAGACCATGGTGGTTCCCATGACAACCTGCTAATTAACCAATACTGTGACCTCAATGGGTGTACCAACTGATGACCTGCACTTTTTGACATAATGACAAAACACACACGACATTTATTAAAATTGACACCTTATGTGGCTAATTATTATGCCCCCTCATAGAGTTCCTATCCAGAACATTAGAATTTTTATTATGCCTCTCCAGATGAGCAACTTCATATACAGTATATATACCTACCAGCTCCCCGTTCTGAAATTAGACTCAAGCGAGGCTTGACACGCAAACGTCATCCCTAATACTGCCAGAACGAGGCCTGCGACGCACGCCGGCCACCGCGACTTCCGGGTATACTCACATTCATAGAAATTGGGAAGAGAAAAAGATTTGTCTCTATAGTGGTGCACCAAAAATAATTGGAGACTTAAAATGTACCTTTTATTAGGTTAATTAAAAAAGGCGCTGCGAGATAAGACAAACTACATATAACATGTAACATAGACAGTGAAAATAAGTGAGATTAAAATTAGGGCTCATGCGGCGTCCCTTAGCTCACTTCCTGTTAGGTTCAGTGTGCATTGGTTTATGCGTCTCCTCCCATAATTTCGCACGGCTATGGAGGCCGGCGTACGCTTCGCAGTTCTTCTTCAGGCCTCCATAGCCGTGCGGCCGTTCGCTTAGCTTACCTGTCTGATTGTCTGATTTAGTCCTTTTAAGGACTCTAATGCTAATTGTATTGTATATGTATGTTGCCATCTGCCCGACGCTACCAACCTCGGCAGCGAACACAGTGACCTGACTCTATTGGGGTCACTGTGCACTTCCCAGTGCATGGGCACACGGGCACAGCAACCCGCGTCGCTCACCATACTTGTCAACCACCCACGCCACTGTTAGTACGGGTGTACCTACTATACCCCGTATAGGAACTGTGTCTACCACTGCCGCTATATCCATGGCAGCAGTTTAGTGTCTTCCCAGTACAGAGTATAATACCAGCCTGACAGCAGTGAATAGGTGTTTGTCACAGATTTAACAACCCAAGCAGCACACACTAGGCGATATCTGCCGGCTGCCTTGGGGATTGACACACCCACCAAACACTGTGTTGGTCAGATACTAAGACCATTACGCTACACAGTGAAGGCACTATAATTGCAACATCATTTGCAACAGTGTATGACACTAACTATCTCCTCTGCAGATATTACTACAAATGACATAACACAGTTTCAAGTGGGATATTGAGTTTATTTAAAATTGGATCTACGTATTGACGTATGACATTTGACTTTGAAACATCCTTGGGGCACTGGGATATATCCGACTAATTATTGGCAATACATGCTACGGCAACAGACAAACGTATAACAATCAGACAGTTTGATTATAAAATTGTGTTATTAGCGTCCCCCAAGTGTAGACACAGGCCCTACAGCCGACACCTTGGGAGGAGACGCATAAACCAATGCACACTGAACCTAACAGGAAGTGAGCTAAGGGACGCCGCATGAGCCCTAATTTTAATCTCACTTATTTTCACTGTCTATGTTACATGTTATATGTAGTTTGTCTTATCTCGCAGCGCCTTTTTTAATTAACCTAATAAAAGGTACATTTTAAGTCTCCAATTATTTTTGGTGCACCACTATAGAGACAAATCTTTTTCTCTTCCCAATTTCTATGCATTTACTTGTCCTGTGGTAGCACACCCCCAGAGATCGAATAAAGATAACCAGCACATATCCGAATAAATAGGGGGGCCTCACCTCTAAAAACTATCTACTACACAGTGATCCTGTGCGATCGACCTCCCAACACCCCGCTTGCTATAATCACATTCAGACATAGTAACATCACGTGACCGGACGGTCTAGCCTAATGATTGGACGGATTGCCAGTTGCCATGGAAACAATACACCAACTCTTTGCTAATTTTATGCTGCTTCCAGCTGATTGGCTGCACCTCTTTCTCCTGCCAGATTAATAAATGTCTGAATTACTATTTAGAACCAGGGGCGGATTGGGCTGGCGGGAAACCGGGCCGTTTCCCGGTGGGCCGGCCAATTATAGTCATTAAGGGGCTGCTCACCCCCCTGGCTGGGCCGCGGACTTTGCCCCAAACAAATATGGCTGCGCCTGATGCCAGCAACGGCTCTTACTGAAATGTCCGCGGGAGGGCTGGTGCGCATGTCATGCAGCACGCAGCTGCTCCCGCGGTTCTGTTCTGTCTCTTCTGCACTGCCACTGTCACCGGACGGAGGATGGAGCGGCCAGCCGTGAGAGTCGCTCTCCCCGCTGTATATCCCCGCCGCTGCTGCCCTCAGTCAGTCTCTGTGGCTGCCGGCAGCCAGTTCACTGTCACAGTCACACTTGACTGCATACAGTGCATAAGAGACAGCAGCGCCGGCAGCACAGAGCTGAGCTCCCTCCTGTCTCCCAACCCTCTTTAATGTCATGATTGTCATCATCACTGACAACCAGAATCAGATCGTGGAAGGGGCGGAGCTTCACGAGTGGAAGGGGCGGAGCTACACAGGAGCACAGTTAATGAATGAAAGAAGAAGTAGTAGATCCACAGCCAGCCAGCCAGCCAGCCAGTGTTTAAGGTAAATAGTGGTGGTGGTGCTGGCGTTACACAGCACTACTACTGGTGCGGGCATTATGCAGCACTACTACTGTTGCCAACTGGTGTGGGCATTACGCAGTGTCACTGCCGGCATCTGGTGAGGCCCTCACCAGTTGCCGACAGTAGTGACACTGCGTAATGCCCTCACCGTGAAGGCATTACGCAGTGTCACTACTGTCGGCAACTGGGGTGGGCATTATGCAGTGTCACTATTGTTTGCAACTGGTGTGGGCATTATGCAGGGATACTACTGTCGGCAACTGGTGAGGACGTTACGCAGTGTCACTACTGTCAGCAACTGGTGAGGGCATTATGCAGTGTCACTACTGTCAGCAACTGGTGAGGGCGTTACGCAGTGTGACTACTGTCAGCAATTGGTGAGGGCATTACACAGTGCTATTACTGTCGGCAACTGGTGTGGGCATTATGCAGTGTCACTACTGTCGGCAACTGGTGAGGGCATTATGCAGTGTCACTACTGTCGGCAACTGGTGTGGGTGTTACGCAGTGTCACTACTGTCGGCAACTGGTGCGGGTGTTATGCAGATCTACTACTGTCAGCAACTGGTATCGACATTACGCATCGCTACTACTGTCGGCAACTGGTGCAGGTGTAATTCAGCATTACTACTGTCGTCAACTGCTGAGGGTGCTACACAGCACTACTACTGTCAGCAACTGGTGTGGGCATTACGCAGCGCTACTACTGTTGGCAAATGGTGCAGGCGTTATGCAGCGCTGCTACTGTCAGCAACTGGTGAGGGCGTTACGCAGTGTGACTACTGTCGGCAACTGGTGAGGGCATTATGCATTGTCACTACTGTCGGCAACTGGTGTGGGTGTTATGCAGTGTCACTAGTGTAGACAACTGATGCAGGCGTTACCCAGTGTCACTACTGTCGGCAACTGGTGAGGGTTTTAAGCACCACTACTACTGTTGGCAGCTGGTTTGGGCGTTACACAGCAGTACTAGAGTCGGCACCTGGTGTGGGCGTTACGCAGCGCTACTATTGTCAGCAACTGGTGTGGTTGTTACGCAGCGCTTCTATTGTCAGCAATTGGTGTAGGCGTTATGCAGCACTGCTACTGTCAGCAACTGGTGAGGGCATTATGCAGCGCTACTATTGTCAGCAACTGGTGAGGGCATTACGCAGTGCTACAACTGTCAGAAACTGGTGCGGGCATAATGCAGCACTACTACTGTCCACAACTGGTGCGGGCATTAAGCAGCACTACTACTGTCCACAACTGGTGCGGGTGTTACACAGCACTACTACTGTCTACTAATGTGGCCAACAGTGTTGATTATGCATAAGCAACGCTGCTACTGTGGCCAACAGTGGGCATTATGTGTAAACCGCACCACTACTGTGGACATTATGTAAGGGTTCTACTACTCTGGGCATTATATGTATAAGCAGCGCTACTACTGTGGATATTATGTGTGTGGACGGGTTCTACTGTGGGCATTATACTGTATGTATAAGCAGCACTACTACTGTGGATATTTTGTGTAAGGGGCACTACTGTGAAGCGTAATGTAAATATAGGGGCACTAGGTGATGTGCAGGACGGTAACTAGGTGTGTGCCACTGGTGCCTTGCCCATTTGCACTGTGGGTACACCACCTACATGACCACTCACTGCTGATTGTCAGCCACCACTGCTCTCAGAGCTTGTGGTCCAGCTGCAGCAGTTATTGATTGGCTGTCAGATCACAAGTTTCAATTGGCTCACGAGCCGGCACCATATTTAAAAATCAATTCAGCGCCTCTGCAGGTTGTGCTCTCTTCCCCGTCTTCAGTAGCAGCAGCAGCGGTGGTGGCGGAATGCCAGATGCTGGGCTATGGGCTGGACTAGACTAGATTACACAGTTTGCAGTAATGGGGGCATTCTGCAATGGGCACTACAGGCATTGTGTAAGGGGCACTACTGTTGGCATTATGTATAATAGGCACTACTGGGTGTAATTTGTAAGGGACAATAATGGGGTATTGTGTAAGGGGCACTACTGGTGGCATTATGTGTATAAGCAGTACTTGGGGCATTACGCATAGCATAATGTGTAATGGGCATTACGGTATTCTGCATATTGGCCCTCATTGTGACTGACCCGGTAAGCTGCAAAGCTCACAGCTTTATTGGTGTATTTTAAATGGAATAAAAGTTTTTTAAAAAGCGTTATTGCACCAAGGAGCGCCCGTTCTTGTCTTATACACACACACACACACACATATATTGAACTATTTTTTAGAGCCAAGCATATGACCAGGGTTCAGTGCCGGCTCTACCATTAGGCAGCTTTAGGCAGCTGCCTAGGGCGCTGGGATCTGGGGGGGGGGGGGGGGGGTGCCACCAATTCTGCCTATCATAAAATGAAGGATGTCTATGAGGATCCTTGTTGTACTTAATGCAGGTGATGGCTGTGGAACTTCTAAGGCCTAGCCTCCATACTTTCCCTTGGGACATACTTTCCTATTTTGCTGCCCTCTCCTGCCCACTTTCCCAGGGGGCTGGGAGGACCACCCGATTTTTGGGAGCATCTATTCCGGATCGTTAAGCAAGTATGCCTTAAAAGGTTGAAAAGTGGGTATTGGCAGTATAGAAGGAAGGGGGGGGGGGTACAGTAGGTTCATGTTTTGCCTAGGGTGCTGAGAAGCCTTACACCAGCCCTGCCAGGGTTATATGTATGGGGAGGTTCTGTAACGAGCATATATCCCCCCAGGTATGAGAGAGGCGCTCCCTTAATGAGTGGAGGAGCAGCATGCGGTCAGGGCTGCAGTGCTGCCCGCTGTGTAATGTAATGGTGCAGGAAGCATTGCAGCTGCCTGCTCCATATGGTCCGCCCAGACCTCGTCTCCTGCAGGAATGTGCTGCTGGGCCCAGTGCTACAGGGATGGAGGATGCCATCCAGTCGGCGGCGTCTAGATGTTTGAAGTAATTAGAAAAAACATCTATTTATTTTAGGAAGTAAAATTATTTTTTTTGCTGTTGTGGAGCCCAATATGTTTTATGTTATTCCTGTGGGGGCTAGCGTTTATTGTTTTTTTTTGTCTGGTGTCGTGTTTTTCTCCTGTTGGGGCCACCAATGTGTATTGTTTTCTGTTTGGGACAATGTTTGTTTTTTCTTTGGGGGCCAGTCTGTTTTTTTAGTCGTGTGGGGGCATATGCTTTTGTTTTCTGTGGGGTTTTATATTGGGGGTCAGTATGTTTGTTACCTGTTGGGGTTGCTGGTGAAAGTTTCAAAAATTCAGCCAATGGTGGCAGTGTAACAGCATTAGCATAAAGTTGCATATGCAACTGCATCAAAAATACAAGGCAGGCTGCAACTGCATGTAACGCTAAATCAGATTCTATTATTAGGAACCGCCCCCTCTTAACAGACTCCACCCCCTCAGCAGACCCCGCCCCCAGGGCTGCTTCCATAAATTTCCCGGGCTGTTTTTACATCCCAATCCGCCCCTGTTTAGAACACTCGTTTTTTTATAACTATATAAATGCATTAACTGTCTAGTAACTAGTAATGTCATGTGCCTTCTGTTGATCCTATTTTTATATGTATATCAAATACCTGCAATGATAACACAGGTGCTAATTGTTAATTATTGATGTATGGGTATATACCTGTCCGCGCGTCCCGGCTCCCCTCCTGGCTTCAATAAATTCTATGCAGACGGACCATGGTAAAATGGCCGCCCCCATACCGCAGACAGTTTCAGAGAACAGTCTGCTTTATGGGGCGGCCATTTTATCGTGGTCCGTCTCCATAGCATTGATTGAAGCCAGGAGGGGAGCCGGGACGCGCGGACAGGTAAGCATGCAGGGGATGGGGGGCGGGGGGATTACTATAGCACCGCAGCCCCCCCGGCGCCCCCATATGCACAGCGCCCCCCCGCGACCGTGGGGGCTGCGGTGCTATAGTTGTGCCACTGATCCATTGGTCCTACCAATTTCAACCTCTGGTCCAGATATTTTCTCAAATCACCATTTTTTATACCTCTTTTCATTTTATTATTGTGTCATGTATGTCATATTTTTAAACTGTTATTAAATATCATTTGATCTTTCATCAAAACAGCGGCACTTTTCTTTCTTTTCTTTTTTGCCATCAAAGAGCAGGCTACCTACACCCGTGAAGTTGGCAGGCAAACAGCACGAATCAATAAAAGTGTTGGCATGCTGATTAAAGAAACCCATGCAAGGAACAAGAGGTCAGCAGAGCGTGGACTGGCGCGCCTACACTTTGAAACACGCATGATCACCCTTATGGAAGGTTTGTGCCAACAGCATACAACACAGACACGCTGCTTAGAGGACATTACGTTGGCAATCCGTGAACGCAACCTTTTAGCAGCCAGAGCCAGTACACCCTCATTATCCACCAATGCAACACCTCTGTCAACGCCAATGTGTTCGCCACCACGACGGTCGATGCGGCAAAAGCCTGCTGAGAAGGACAATGATAATGTGACCATGGCTGCCAAGCGTGGCCGGAGAAAATAATGTTTTTTTGTTTTTCTTGTTGGTGATACCCTGTTTGAGTGAACAGTTAAAAATTTTCCAGTTAACTCGTGTGCATTTCTCTAAAAAACATAAGGAACACATCACTATAACACAGATTAGGGCTTCCTTAGAAGCAACAACACAACTTAGTAATAATACAAAAATTATATCTATATCTATGTGCTTCTAAAGCTGTATACACACGGGGGCTATAGGGGCTGAAATCGCTGGGAATATGGTCGCTTGTGACCATATTGCCAGTGATGGGAGTGTGCCCTGGTGATAAATTGCCGGGTGCGCGCTCCCGTTTTCAGCCCCATTCTAATCGCTGGTCGCAGGAGCTTGCTCCTGCGACCAGCTGATTACCTCTGCGGCACCGCCCGGCAGAGGTTCCTTCTCATCAGCGACCATCTCTGGTCGCTGATGAAAAGGAGAAACTGAGCAATATATTGCTCAGCAATGTATTGCTAGCAATATATTGCTGAGCAACAGGGGCGGATTGGCCCACCGGGAAACCGGGACATTTCCCGGTGGGCCGGACCATAAAACATTAGTATTGGGCTCTCCAACCCTGGCTGGGCCGCGGACAGCGTGACCGCAATTTCAGCGGTTTGCAGCCGGCCAGCCGCGGCTCCAGCATTTTCTAATCCTAAATGCCGGCGGCCGGGCTGCTGCGGAAGCCCGGCCGCGTGAAGCACCTCCCATAGTGCTTTGCGGAGCTCGTGAGCGTCGGCTCACGGCTCCGCCTTCTGATCCCTGCACACAGTTAACATCTGCACCACAGCGCGCAGCCGCTGCCTGTGTCTGTCGCACTGTGTGACAGAGCGGCGCTGGGCGCTGGCAGCAGCAGCATAGCACCCCCCTCCCTCCACTGTGAGTATACAGACTCGACTGGACAGCGTCAGCAATCCTTAGTGGAGGAGCCAGAACTAAGGCACGGAGAGCGTAGCAAGCCCTACATCCATCCACAACAGCACACAGTTAGGTACAGTATGTGATGTGTGCTGCTGGGAGGGGTGTTAATGTCTTCTGGGGGAGGGGGAATGCATATTAATGTGTGCTGGGGTGGACAATAGCCTTTCTATCCCCGCTTCTCTGTGTATAGATGCCATGCCCATGTGCATGGTATCTATTTGCATTAACCAGTGCACTCGGGTGAAGGCCATCATCGCCACAGCCCCCTGTGCAGGAACTTCGCTGGTGACGTCGACAGGCCCAGCCTGTGACCCTCATGGATCACCAAGAAATGTGTGCTGCACACTGGAGTGTATGCTGAGAGTGGGGTGCGGTGGTAGCATATTGTGTGTAAGGTAGCGTAGCGGCTGTAGTGTTTTACATGCGGGGAGTGGGGTGCAGTGTAGCGGTGGTAGCATATTGTGTGTAAGGTAGGGTAGCTACCATAGTGCAGTGTGTACTGGGAGTGGGGTGTGGTGGTAACATATTTTGTGTACGGTAGGGTTGTGGCTGTAGTGTATTAAATGCGGGGAGTGGGGTGTAGTGGTGGTAGCATATTGTGTGTAAGGTAGGGTAGCGACTATAGTGTAGTGTGTGCGGGGAGTGGGGTGCAATGTAGCGGTGGTAGCGTATCATACCCTCCAACTGTACCGATTTAGCTGGTACAGTACCGTTTTTTAATGGTCTGTACCGGCTAAAAATAAATGTACAGATTATACAGATTTCTGAGGTAATACTGTCCAGCAGTGAAGCGTGCTTTGAGCAGCGTCATGACATCAGCCCACGGACCTCCTCCCGCAGGGCTGTTGCTGTTATGATGACACGGTATAGGACGCCCACCTCACCCTACACAACCAGCAGCACGCAGCGTACTCACAGATGTAACCAATCTCCCGCCCACAGTCTGCCACAGGCACAGCACTCCCTCTCTGAGGCCGCACACAGGTCCGGTGTCCCAATCACTCGGTGGCGGCAGCAGCGTGCATGTTACCAGCGCTGTCAGGAAACACATCAACAACAGCCAAGGCAACCGGCAGCATCCGGGGAGGTTGTATAGGGTGAGGCAGGCATGATATAGCCGGACACCAGGGGCTGTTTGTAAAATGCAGCGAAGCAAAGCCATATCTGTGGCAAGATTCGGAGCAGCCGGCCGCAGCACAGCAGAGTCATAATCAACTGAACGCAAACTGGGGTACACGTAATTTATTTGTACATTTAAAATGAATGTATGTCCACCATTCTCCTAATTAGGGTCACAGTAAGCTATGTACTGTAATTCTGTTGCCCCGGGTGCTTGATCCCATCCCTACAGTGTGTAAAATAACTGTAAATATGGGAAAAATTTAATTTGTTAATATGTCCAAATGCCCAGTACACATTCGGAAAGGGGATGTGACCACGCCCCTTTTGTCTGTGGCCACGCCCCTTGTGGAATGTGTACCGATTTCTGCCCATCAGATGTTGGAGGGTATGGTGTATTGTGTGTAAGGTAGGGTAGCGGCTATGCAGTGTAGCGGTGGTAGTGTGTGTAAAGTAGAGTAGTAGCTGTAGTGCAGTGTGTGCATAGAGTGGGGTGCAGTGTAGAGGTGGTAGCAGATTGTGTGTGTAAAGTAGGAGGTGTAGTGTGTACGAGGAGTGGGGTGCAATTTAGTAGCGTTAGTGTAGTTTGTGCGGGGAGTGGAGTGCAGTGTAGTGGCGTTAGTGTAGTTTTTAGCCGGGAGTGGGGTGCAGTGTAGTGGCAGTAGTGTGGTTTGTGCGGAGAGTGGGGTGCAGTGTAGTGGCGGTAGTGGTGTGTGACAGTGCCTCTCCTGAGAGGGTGTTACTGCAGCACATCACTTTTGTGAGCACAGACAGCTGCTTCTGCCCCTCACCTAGCAGTGCCCCGCTCTGATCATCACCACACGCCGCAGAGTGGGGAGCCCAGTGTGTACAAGGAGATGCGGGGGAGCTCTGCCACTATGAGAATCCACTGTATGCTGGGCAATGCGTTCTGCAACTTCAACTCACTGCTGCTTGTGTGCCCAGCGGATGGGCAGGGAGATAGTAAGTAACCAACTGCTCCACTTACTGCGCTGCACTGTGCAGCGCTCAACAGGGTCTCTGTGCCACTTGCCTGACCTCTCATATACTGTGTGACTGACTAATGGGGGGTATGATGCTACGACTGTCAGTGTACACTGTGCTTCCAAAGCAGCAGAACTTACCAGCCCAGCTACATACAGGTGGCAAGCACTGTGCATGAGGTAATGACAGCTTATTTGCCCTACAGTATGAGAGTGTGTACCTTGGAGGTATCCAGAGCCAGAGTGCGATGACATGAGGTAAATCCGGTCCAGTGCATCTCCCTAACAAGAACGCTCCTTTCATCCACAAGAAGGCCAGGTTAGTAGCTAGTATACACCACCATGAAGCCGAACCTTATCATATAAACACACACATAGCGTAACTCTATCCATACACACACGTAGCCTAACCCTATCTTTATATACACACACACACATCTAGCCTAACCCTATCTATACACACACACACATGTAGCCTAATCCTATCGATACACACACACGTAGCCTAACCCTATCTATACACACACACACGTAGCCTAACCCTATCTATACACACACACACACCTAGCCTAACCCTATCTATACACACACACACACCTAGCCTAACACTATCTATAAACACACACATAGCCTAACCCTATCTATACACACACACATGTAGCCTAACCCTATCTATACACACACACGTAGCCTAACCCTATCTATATATACACACACACCTAGCCTAACCCTATCTATACACACACACACACCTAGCCTAATCCTATCTATACACACACAGGTAGCCTAACCCTATCTATATATACACACGTAGCCTAACCCTATCTATACACACACACACACACACACACAACTAGCCTAACCATATCTATACACACACACGTAGCCTAACCCTATCTATATATACACACACACCTAGCCTAACCCTATCTATACACACACAAACACACACACCTAGCCTAACCATATCGATACACACACGTAGTCTAACCCTATCAATACACTCACACGCACACACAGGTATCCTAGCCCTATCTATACACACACAGGTATCCTAACCCTATCTATACACACACACACCTAGCCTAACCCTATCTAAACACACACACACACCTAGCCTAACCCTATCTATACACACACAGGTATCCTAACCCTATCTACACACACACACCTAGCCTAACCCTATCTATACACACACACCTAGCCTAACCCTATCTATACACACACAGGTATCCTAACCCTATCTATACACACACACACACCTAGCCTAACCCTATATATACACACACACCCACCCATAGCCTAACCCTATCTATACACACACAGGTATCCTAACCCAATCTATACACACACCTAGCCTAACCCTATCTATACACACACACCCACCCATAGCCTAACCCTATCTATACACATACACACCTAGCCTAACCCTATCTATTCACACACACACGTAGCCTAACCCTATCGATACACACACACACCCATAGCCTAACCATACTTTCCTACCTGACCCTCTCCATGAAGGACACAATGCTCTGTTCCTGGACTTTCCTTGTAATGTAGGATTGTCATCACCTGTGTTGAAACACCTTTTTTTTATCAATTTCCTAGCTCCCCACAGGTGATGGTAATCCTACATAACCAGGGAAGTCCAGGAACAGAGCATTTTCTCCCTCATGGAGAGGGTCAGGTAGGCAAGTATGAGTCTAACCCTATCTATACACACAGTCAGTCCTCAGGACCCCACATACAGTAGTGCAAGTTTTCCAGGTCTCCTCACATAATCAAGTGAAATAATTAGCTCCACCTATGGATCTTTTAAAATGTGTCAGTCAGTAATGAGTGCACCTGTCAGGTGACCTGGAAAACGTGAACTGTTTTGGGTCCTGAGGACAGAGTTTGAGAACCATTGGCCTAACCCTATCCATTCACCTTCCCCTCCCAAAGTCTAACCCTAATCTTTCATACACCCTGATATGCAGCATAGCTGTGGTGGGGAAATCTGGTGAGGGGGCGTGGTCAGCCGGGATGGAAATAAGTGATATATGAGGCGGGAGTAGCCCCACCCCCTTGGCTGAGCACGCCCCCCCGCGAGATCCCACCCCCATTAGGGCTGCTTTCGGAAATTTCCCGGGCTGGTTTAAAATCCCAATCCGCCCCTGCTGAGCAATATATCTCCCCTGTGTGTATGGGGCTTTAGTTGCCACCCTGACCCTGTCCATGTGTATAAAAATGTGACACTACATTTACAAAATAACCTCTTTACATGTATCTGTGTCAACATGAATCACCATTTCAATGTGCATATAGCATGGTTTACATGTTGCACTTATGGGATAGTTACACACCACTAAAGGATCCCTGTATGGGGTCTAACACAATAGTTATTAGGTCTTGTAAAACGTGCACTGCAGGGGGACCCATGCAAAATGGGCAACGAAAATGCAATGGTGGTGCATTAGGGCATTTATGGGCAGGGAACATACTGCCTGCCTTCTTTGTAGAATCCTATATACAGTAGTTCCCACTTTGACAAAAACCAAACACAACACGATGGGGCCACAAGTGACATGTATGTCACCTGGATTTCAAATGTTTTTGCACATGAATGAAGGAGTTCGACTGAACAAGCAATGTACTATTAAGCACAAAATCCCTATGTGTGACACATTGCACTGTGCACAGTATTACACACTTACCCAGTAGCCAGTCCTCTGGCATTAAGCAAGCAGGAAACTTCATAAACAGGACTGATTGGCTGAGGATATCGGAGGAATGATGTGAGTCTGGGTAGCCTACAAACAACTGTAACACCCCATAACTGTGGAATAATAGGTGCCGTGCATTCCAGTTAACCAGGGGTTAATATACCCCAGCACTAGGCACAGCTCAGACCTAAAGAGTTAAACACAGACAGGCTGGAGTGTGACAGGAAGAGAGAGGTCAGAGGTGACCTGAGCCAGCGTGATTGAGGAAGTTAGCAGCTAGTACAGAGAGAGGAGACTTCTCCATGCAGCCTGAAAGACACTGGGCAACCTAGAGAGAGGAAGATAGCAGTGTGGCACCTGTGACCCCTGACCTGCCAGACACTTGAGCAGCACAGAGCTCCAGTAATGAGTGGCAGCCCAGCCTGTGAGAGAAGGAGCCAGTCAGGCAGCGTGCAAACTGTTCAAGAGAACACAGCAGCACAGAGCCCAGCAGCCAGAGCCCAGCAGCCAGCACGTGGGTAGCACAGAGCACAGTAGCCAGAGCCCAGCAGCATGGTGCAAGCAGCAGCAGAGCCTGGACAGCAGAGGCACCATTAATGCAGTCACCAGGGACAGATCAGCGGTGACAGAGTCCGGGAGATCGAGACTGGTTGGAACCAGCACCTGCAGCCGATACAGGTACCTTACTGCACACTGTGCCCCTGCCTACCACCCCTATTATATCGCCCGCCAGGCACATTATAGGGTCAGGACCCATGGACACCCCTAGCGCATGACAGGGTTGTACCCATTGAGGCCGCATAGAGAGTCACAGTGCAGGCCAGTAGTCCTGTGTAGCTGATTGTGGCAACGTCTAGGCGCCCACACTAGCAGTCCCAGGAGGGTACACAGCACTGGTGAAGACTTACTGATCCCAGCCGGATGCAAGATCTTCAAAGCCTTCCCCAAGACCTCCCCCTTCACCGTCCACAGGTACTTTACCCCGGACCTTAAAAGTTAACCCCCACACTTTGTCACCCCACTTTTCAAATCCAAGGAAAAGGTTGCTGGACCAACATTGCCACCCGGTGGCCAAAGGATAAAAGAACAGGGACCCATAGACATAATTAAATCCTATGCATAGGTTCTTATTGAGGACTGACCGGTCTTAGCTAACGATAGTACCCGGGTACATAGGCTTAAGTGATGCGAAGAATATTTCATGATATGTGTGTTGCGATAGGTAGCGGTTAAGGAAAAACCTAACTATTGCTGTGTTGGTGATAATCGTAAATAATTGCCGTTACTGTTCTAGAGCTACTGTCCTGTTTGTATTCCAAATGATGTCTGCACTTTGATATTGTATTATACTGTTACGTGATGTTCACCCCATTCCAAGGTTCAAAACCAGCTGGCGCCCCTAGTTGCAGGCCCAGAATAAAGCATCAATTGAGAAAGTGTGTCGATTGATTTGTGTACCCATCCTATAGTAAGAGAAGACTCCAGGCCGTGAACCGGAAGATACTAGTAGGACCGATTCCAGGCGTTCCAAGTGAGGCAACTCCCCTTGCGGTGCCTACATCTTTCCTGGCGTCACGAACAGGATCGCGGTCAACTCGGAGTATAATCTAAACCCAGGATGGATGCACCACAGGCCGGGGGTGGGCAGGCACCCCCTGTGCCCCCCAACGTTGATCAACAGGTCGTAGCCCCAGTGGTAGTACCCGCCCCAAGGACACCTCGTGCTCCCATCACATTACCCTACTACTTCGGGGCCCCATGGATGCTGACCTACAGTGGGGACCCCCACAAGGGCGCCACGTTCACGGCATTCAAAAACCAGATGAAGTCTATGGCCGAGCTATACACCCCGAGCGAAGAACAGAGGGTACAGATCCTAATTGGCCAACTCACGGGCCCCGCCCTCGGTGAGGTCGAATCGTGGGATGACAACCAAAAGAAGGGCACCGACCAGATCTTGAATCGGCTGGCCACGATCTTCGAGACCACCACCCTCCCGGAGTTGAAGATGCGACTCTATGGTCGAAAACAACGACCGGGCGAGACCCTCCGGGACTTCGCCCTAAGTCTACAGAAGGCCCTGAAGCTCATCCAAGCGGTTGACCCAGATGAGGTTCGTAACAGCGACGAGGCGCTCACTCTCCAGTTCGTGGAGGGAGCGTCGAACCCCACCATCAAGACCCAGTTGCGAATCCTGAAGATGCAGATGCCGGGGAAGTCCTTTGACGACTTTAAGCACACCGCCATCCTGACCATCGGGAATCACGCCGACCCCGAGATAGAATATCCGGAGATGGCGGGGGCTCGAGGACCCGTGGCCACGAGCGCTGAACAAGTCGGCCGACTGAAAGACCAGACCATCCAGAGTGGCCAACCGCCAGCGGGACATCCAGACCAATCCCTCCAGCGCCAGGTGGAAGACCTGGCCCTCAGGATGGCTGCAATGCAGCGAGACATGCGCCAGCTGACACAGCAAACCGCGTCCAACCGCGGGGAGGCCAGATGGAAGACGGAAGGACAGCAGTCAAACCGGAATCGATGGGACCCACCCCGAGAATATGGGAGGCGATCCTCAGACCAATTCGACCATCAAGGCCGACCCATCTGTCGACACTGTCAGGAGGGCCGAATCTCGGGTAGAACACCGGGAGTAGACTCAGACCCGGAGGAATGGTGGGCCCAATATGTAGGGCAATGCCCGAGGATCCCAGTAGTGATCAACGGGATAGAGACAGTGGCCATTATCGACACCGGGTCACATGTATCGATGATACAGTTACCCACTCTCCAAAGGTATTGGGGAAAAGAAGTACCGTTTAGACAGCCCCCCACAGAAGTGAAGGTGGTCGCTGCCAATGGCCGAGAGGTCATCTGCAACGGGTACTGGGAAGCAGATTTGCAGATTGGACGAACACGTTTACCCAGGCAGGGGTATTTAGTGATCACCTGCGGGGAAGGGAGAGTTGCCCCCATCATCCTGGGCATGAACATACTAAGGAATTGCCCTGAAGAGCTGATTGCAGCGTTAAAACAGGAATCAGTTAACCAAGACCAGGCTGGGGAGATCACCCAACAGCACATAATCTGCGTCCAGGGGAGCCAAGTGGAGAAGAGAGTGCTGGCCCCGCGTACCCAAGGGACGGTCAAGTGGTTTAACATCCGAAGGGGATATGGCTTCATCAACCGGAACGACACAAGGGATGATGTTTTTGTCCATCGGACAGCCCTAAGGAAGAGCCACTCGCGGAGACTTCTGTGCAGTCTCAGAGAAGGCGAGACGGTGGAGTTCGATGTGGTGGAGGAGGAAAAGGGTGCCAAAGCGGTGAACGTGACTGGTCCAGGTGGGGTGCCAGAGAGAAGAAACCGGCCGGGCCCCGACAGGCGTCCTTTCCGCAGGCGTGCCCATTGGTGCCAAAGTGGACAGATGGAGGCACCGATTTCCCTCAGCCCAGTCTCACGGCATCTACTCTCAGGAGTGAACCTTGTCCCCGCCAATAGAGGAGAGAAGCCGGTCGCTGAAGAGGAGTGGAATCACCTCACCCCTATTGTTAACAGTCATCCACGGCGTAGATTTCACCATAAATGGGAGGCCGAGCCCGACGTGGCCGCCAAGAGCCCGACGGCAGCAATCGAAGTCCACCAGAGCGGAGAACCGGACGGGACTCGACTGCACTGGATACATCGCAACCAGCCTAAGTCATACTCTCGACAGACGGAGGCCTCTACCGTCGCCCCCGGGAGCATGCTCAGGGGCCCGCAGGAACTGCTGTTGAACGTAGGGTGGAGCATACCGTCCATCCCGGCTATACTGACCACAGAACCTGTAGAGGACTCCAGCCCGGTACCGAGAATAAGCTCCAGCTGTAATAATCTCATGCCGTTCTGAGGTTATATATTTATGTATATATGTAGATTGTTCATTTACATTGACACTGTTATAGCTGTCGGTAGGTTGCTCTTCTTACTGAAAGTATTCGGACTGTGAAAGAGACTTTACGGATTCAAAACTTTGAAAGGTTCGGACTTATGTCTCCGAGAGCGTGGCGTGAGGACACGCACATAAAAAAATATGGGCGGATGTAACACCCCATAACTGTGGAATAATAGGTGCCGTGCATTCCAGTTAACCAGGGGTTAATATACCCCAGCACTAGGCACAGCTCAGACCTAAAGAGTTAAACACAGACAGGCTGGAGTGTGACAGGAAGAGAGAGGTCAGAGGTGACCTGAGCCAGCGTGATTGAGGAAGTTAGCAGCTAGTACAGAGAGAGGAGACTTCTCCATGCAGCCTGAAAGACACTGGGCAACCTAGAGAGAGGAAGATAGCAGTGTGGCACCTGTGACCCCTGACCTGCCAGACACTTGAGCAGCACAGAGCTCCAGTAATGAGTGGCAGCCCAGCCTGTGAGAGAAGGAGCCAGTCAGGCAGCGTGCAAACTGTTCAAGAGAACACAGCAGCACAGAGCCCAGCAGCCAGAGCCCAGCAGCCAGCACGTGGGTAGCACAGAGCACAGTAGCCAGAGCCCAGCAGCATGGTGCAAGCAGCAGCAGAGCCTGGACAGCAGAGGCACCATTAATGCAGTCACCAGGGACAGATCAGCGGTGACAGAGTCCGGGAGATCGAGACTGGTTGGAACCAGCACCTGCAGCCGATACAGGTACCTTACTGCACACTGTGCCCCTGCCTACCACCCCTATTATATCGCCCGCCAGGCACATTATAGGGTCAGGACCAATGGACACCCCTAGCGCATGACAGGGTTGTACCCATTGAGGCCGCATAGAGAGTCACAGTGCAGGCCAGTAGTCCTGTGTAGCTGATTGTGGCAACGTCTAGGCGCCCACACTAGCAGTCCCAGGAGGGTACACAGCACTGGTGAAGACTTACTGATCCCAGCCGGATGCAAGATCTTCAAAGCCTTCCCCAAGACCTCCCCCTTCACCGTCCACAGGTACTTTACCCCGGACCTTAAAAGTTAACCCCCACACTTTGTCACCCCACTTTTCAAATCCAAGGAAAAGGTTGCTGGACCAACATTGCCACCCGGTGGCCAAAGGATAAAAGAACAGGGACCCATAGACATAATTAAATCCTATGCATAGGTTCTTATTGAGGACTGACCGGTCTTAGCTAACGATAGTACCCGGGTACATAGGCTTAAGTGATGCGAAGAATATTTCATGATATGTGTGTTGCGATAGGTAGCGGTTAAGGAAAAACCTAACTATTGCTGTGTTGGTGATAATCGTAAATAATTGCCGTTACTGTTCTAGAGCTACTGTCCTGTTTGTATTCCAAATGATGTCTGCACTTTGATATTGTATTATACTGTTACGTGATGTTCACCCCATTCCAAGGTTCAAAACCAGCTGGCGCCCCTAGTTGCAGGCCCAGAATAAAGCATCAATTGAGAAAGTGTGTCGATTGATTTGTGTACCCATCCTATAGTAAGAGAAGACTCCAGGCCGTGAACCGGAAGATACTAGTAGGACCGATTCCAGGCGTTCCAAGTGAGGCAACTCCCCTTGCGGTGCCTACACAACCCCATGATGTAACGATTGCCACAGCGGCGTAACTATAGCACCGCAGCCCCCGCCACCGCGGGGGGGCGCTGTGCATGTGGGGGCACCGGGGGCTGCGGTGCTATAGTTACACACACACCCCCCCCCCCAAATCCCCCGCAGACTTACCTATCTCGCTGGTCCCGGCGGCTCCGTTCTTCTGCTGAGGACCACTACAAAATGGCCGCCCCCATATAGCACACTATTCTCTGAAACTGTCTGCTGTATGGGGGCGGCCATTTTGTGGTGGTCCTCAGCAGAAGAACGGAGCCGCCGGGACCAGTGCGATAGGTAAGGCTGCGTGGGATTGGGGGGGGTTTGCATGGGCGGCGGGGCGGCGGAGGGGGTGCCTGGCGGGGCGGCGGCGGGGGGGGGGCGCCCAAAACTTAGCTATGCCACTGGATTGCCATTACACACCACCGGCACATTGATACTTGTGGTTCCATGTTGGTTATAATAGTAGTGGTCAGTATCGTGAGGTGGTGTTAGTGGAATGTGCGTGCAGTCTATTGCACCAAGCACATTGACCATGCATGTAATGGGATGGACATGTACACACCAAAAATGGCTCTCTGTGTCCTGCCTTGGGAAGCAGATTGTCTTATCTATATGCGCCTCAAGCCCTAAAATCACCAGGCTCAGGGACATGACCAGTGTGTTATGAGATATGGCAATGCCTCTGACAGTGAAGTGCAGAAAACTGCAGGACGCTAGCAACAACAACACAGGCAACAATTTGGTCAGGCCTCAGCCATAGCATAAGCGTCCTGTCACAGGATCTAACTGCAGTCTAATGAGACCATACAGACAGAGAGAATGTTGTTACTATTATGGCACAACATCTGGTTAAGCACATCATATTGTACTAAGTGTGGGTGTGGATCATCTATTAGACCACACTTAGGTCGACAGTCATTAGGTCGACCACGTTGGCTCGACAGGGTGGAAGGTCGACAGGGTTGTAGGTCGACATGGGTTTAGGTTGACATGGGTCAAGGTTGACATGGGGTTAGGTCGACATGGGCCAATGTCGACATGGGTGTAGGTCGACAGTGGTTAGGTCGACATGGGTTTTTGACTGTTTTTTTGTCCCGAATGTCTACACAGTCGACATGGACACAGTTGGAAGTGAGCCGCAGCCTCTCGCTTTGCTCGCAATGCTTCGGGCACGGTGCCTCGCTGCGCTCGGCACACTATTTTATTCTCCCGCCACGCCCTAGTGTATAGTAGGGCATGAAATACCGCCTGTCAGCACGTCGGCTAAAAAAAAGTGAAAAACCCATGTCGACCTAGACCCATGTCGACCTTGGCCCATGTCGACCTAAACCCATGTCGACCTTGACCCATGTACAACCTACACCTACAATTGTTTGGAGCTGCTTTTTTTACTTGTATAACGCACACATTTGACATTGCAATTCTGTGTGATGTAATTTATTGTTGAAAACACATGTATTCCATACACTCCTGTGAAGTACTCTTAAAAACAGACCTTAAAAAGAAATCGTATTTAAAAATCGTATTAGGTACTCTTTACCTAGCACGGCGCCCATCGCGACCATCGCATGCACTAAAAAACGGGTGCGATGCGATGCCCGCGATGGCCGCGATTTCCCATAGGGACCAATGTTAAAAATCAGATTGGTCGCGATTTTAGTGTTAAAAGTCAGATTGGTCGCGATTTTTACATAGGAAACAATGTTAAATGGGCCACAGAGCCCTAATAGTCCACCTGAAGTGTTAAATGGCCCCCACAATTTTTAACGCCACCCCACGATCAACGTGAACCCGAAGCGTGGCGAGCGCATCGAGCCCGCGAGGGGCGGCGGTACGCGTCCTCCGACCTTTTCATACCCCCACTATCCACGTCGGCGTGGAGTTGAGAATAGAATAGTGTGGCGAGCGCAGCGAGCCACCGAGCCCGAAGCGTGGCGAGCGCAGCGAGCCCCGCGAGGGGACGCGGATACCTTCACAGGTAAACGCGTCCCCTCGCGGGCTTCACAGGTGTCCGTGTCGCCACGGACACCTGTGAAGCCCGCGAGGGGACGCGTATCACTGTGAAGGTATCCGCGTCCCCTCGCGGGGCTCGCTGCGCTCGCCACGCTTCGGGCTCGGTGGCTCGCTGCGCTCGCCACACTATTCTATTCTCAACTCCACGCCGACGTGGATAGTGGGGGTATGAAAAGGTCGGAGGATGCGTACCGCCGCCCCTCGCGGGCTCGCTGCGCTCGCCACGCTTCGGGTTCACGTTGATCGTGGGGTGGCGTTAAAAATTGTGGGGGCCATTTAACACTTCAGGGGGACTATTAGGGCTCTGTGGCCCATTTAACATTGTTTCCTATGTAAAAATCGCGGGCATTGAGCCAATTAACGCTAAAATCGCGACCAATCTGACTTTTAACATTGATCCCTATGGGAAAATCGCGGGCATCGCGTCGCACCCGTTTTTTATTTACCCGCGATGCCCGCGATTTTTTACCCCTGACGCCCGCGATTGTAATCGCGGGCGCCGTGCTAGGTAAAGAGTACCTCGTATTATTGTTACGAATCGTAGCCATTTACGAATCGTGAAGTGTTTTTCCACGAATACGACTTATTAGTAAATGCAGAGGCGGAACTAGCGAGTTGTGGGCCTAGGTGCAAAAATATGCTTTGGGCCCCCCCCCATTATATTTTTAGCTATTTCTGTTTATTTTTGTGCCCCCTGTTATATTTTTAGTTTATTTCTGTGACGAGTGGCAGATTAAGAACCCTATGGGCCTGGAGCTGAAATTTACAAAGGGCCTATTGTGTGCCATTGCCAATGGTGTGACCACCTATTTGGGGATGATACCAGTATGTAAATATATTATGGTGTATTTCAAACAAATAATAGACATATTGCACCTGATCTCCCATCTAAAGTGACAGGAGAAAATCATGTGATATGTAATTGATCTTTTTTTTTTACGTTGAAGGTGCTCATTATGGTCAAATAGAGCTGCGCATGGTGGCTAAACACATCCAAACCAATGGTTGCACCGTTAATAGTCTTGCTTGGCCGCTTAAACAAGTGACTTTTTGCAGAATTCAGCTAGCCACCCTTTTTTGCGAACTGAAATGCCAGTGAATATGATCCATAGAAAGAAATATATACAGAGAAAATAGAAATAATCCATATATATGTGTGTATATAATAGTGTTCATTTTAGTACCCGCAATCTTTGAAAACCCATGCAGTTCCTCTTCCCTGGCTGGGGTGTCGCTCTCTGCTGTGGTGTTTCTGGCACAGTGTGGTCTGTATATCAGCACTAATATACAAACCAGACCTGTGCTAGAAACACCAAAGCAGACAGTGACATCCCAGGCACAGGGAAGAGGTACTGCATGGGTTTTCAAAGATAGGGGGGGGGGGGGCAAGGTGATGAGGATGACAGGGGGACGGAATGGGGTGAGGTTACGGAGGACGAGAGGGGTTAGGTGATGGGCTGGCAAGAGAGGGTGAGGGGATATGGAGGGCAAGAGGGTGTGAGGTGTCAGGGGAAAAGGGGTGAGCTGACAGTCAGTGAGATGGGGGGGCAGAGGGCTTGAGGTAATGGGAAGAAAGCGACAGGGGGTGAGAGAGGATGAGGTGGCGGGGTGTGAGGTGATGGCTGCGAAAGGGGGGTGAGGTAACACTCAGGTGGAAGTGGAGAGAGGAGGCGGGTCCCATTCTTACCATAATAAGCAGGTCTCCCGTTCCCTGGTCAGCTGCTGCTGCTCTCCGGCCGTCTCCACGGGTCTCTTGTGCCCCAGACGCTAACGACTGCTGCTCTGCTGCTCCTCGGTCCCTGTCCAAGGCTGCTCTCCTGCTCCTCCGTCCCCACGATCACAGCGGCCATTTGAAATGTGTGATGCTGGCTCACAAGCCAATCGGAGCTCACATGGTTCAGCAGCCAATCAGGAGCCGCCACTGCCTGATTGACTGCTGAGCTCTGGCTCACTTTAACCCCTGCAGGCACCATCAAGTGCCTGTAGGTGCGGTAGGGCAGGGAAGGACCCCAAAGCAGCAGCCGCTGATCGGGCTCAAGTGACGGCAGCGCGGCACCGCCGCTGTCACTCACTACCCACGCAGCAGATTAAAAAAAAGTCAGAAATGAGAGGGGGGGCACGTGCCCGGGTGCCCCCCCCCCTAGGTCCCCCACTGCCTGCTGTATGCGGCTGCAGCTGTAGCAGTCAGCACAGCCCGGCATCGCACCTCTCAAACGCTGGGCACTTCAAAGCCTAGGGGGGCGAACTCCCCCTGTATCCATCCACTCCTGACTCCCTGCTGCCAGCCTGGCAGGCCCGACCGGCCACATAACCCCAGCCACTCGCAGATGTACGCACTGCGCGGCGCTGCACATTATGATTTAAATAAAAGAGGAGGGACTTCGGCATGCCGGGCGGACGGTAGCACCGGGCCCCTTTGATCCCTTGGGCCCCGGTGCACTGCACCGTCTGCACCGGCAGTAGTTCCGCCCCTGAGTAAATGCAGAAAATACGGATCAGCAATGTTAAAATCAGCCGGGGGGGTGTTAGTTACGCCACTGGATCACGGCTGTCGATCCCCGCCAACAGCCGTGATCCTGGCCCGTTTGCGGTCAGATCGACTGCATAATGACGGAAGGGATTCAATGTCCCGCCTGCCGCTTGGCGCAAAGGGGGCGTGGCCACGAAAATGGCTGTGGATTGTCAATCCTTGGCCACTATTGGCAGAGCGGGCCCGACAGCTTCTGAAGTCGGGCCCGTTCTGCCGTGATCCCGCATCAATGCTGTAGTTAAAAACAGTATTGTATAGGGAGCCGCCGCTATTTCTCACGTCAGAAATAGCGGCAGCACATTGCATACCCCCCCAAGACTAAAACTAAATCGAAAATCCATTACAAAATTAACACTGCTATATGAAACAATTGCTAGAGTAAGCTTAACCTATATAACAGCTGCTTTGCCATTAATTGTGGTGTCCAACATTACTAACAGAATCTGTATAAGGCAATTGCACCCATACATGAGTTATCCTTTGGAAGGATTTATATTTCCTTATATAGTGAATTAGATTGTTACTGAATTATATTACCTTATCATCATCAGAAATGTTCCTGCAAATCCAAAAATAACTCTATATTCTTTTATCTTCACTGTAGTTATATTTCTGTAGCTATATAGACCTGCACACCTGGGATAATCTCTGCTAATGTTTGAGCTTAGCTTGTGTACAGTATGTGTTTTATATGGAGTGTTCAGAAAAACTTGTTAAATCAACCAGATTGTTGAATTACTCAATGTTAATGCATAAAGATAAGATGATATATAGAATTAGTAATCTTACACTCTGCAAGCCAATGTACCAGAGCAGTGTATACACTCACCCTTTATGCTTGTCGTTTACCAATAATCACCCAGTGTCCATCCAGCAGCAATGATGATGCACTACTAATGTCTGCAGGATGAGTGCAGTGTTACATTCATATTCATTCATGTAACACTGCTGTAACTACAAATACCCAGAGCCGAATTTCCCATTAGGCACGTGAGGCACATGCCTAGGGGCGGTACATGTTTGGGGGCGGCACTCGGATGCTTGTGATAGTACGGTCAGCCTGAAATGTACCAATAACTGCAGATTATCCACTGTACTGTACCATATTCCATCTTAAATAGAGTGTAAATGGATAGGACATGCAGATACTGTCCCTGTAACTTGCATACAAGAAAAAATTGGGACTGATATACAATACGGCGCAACAGGAGAATACTTAGAGATGTGATGGAGTACAGTCCTCCTTATCTTGACATAGTGTTTCTTAATATAATTCGAATCTGGTTCAGTGTGTCCATTTCGAACGTCGGTCCCTGTAACTGTCCATCTTAGTAAATATGCATACAGAATAACAAATAAAAATGTCACAGTGATACAATTAGGCGGCGGGGAGGGGGACATTATTGTTGTGCCTAAGGGCGCCCTCACCCGTAAATCCACCCCTGCAAATACCCGGGGACGTGCGGTGAGGAAAATGGCTGAAGAGACAGATTTGCACACAATATAGGAGCCATAGGGTACATACCAGCATTATACACATGTGCAGCAGTATACACTGTTGGAGATTCACTGAGTTTTGATAAGAGATGCGCAGAAAAGGTAGCCAGGTGAGGCACTGCCTCACCTGCCATAAACTTTTTACTCCAGAGTTTTAACTATAAAAATTATAAGAATAATAAAAATAAGATTTTTTATATACATTATTTGTATTTTTGACATACTTTATAAATTCAAAACACTACGTTGGTATGACAAAAAAGGCTGTGCCTCACCTGCCTAACCCCACCGCATGTCACTGCAAATACCTTTACCTGTCCCACACTGATAACACAGGGCATTTCCCATATAACAGTAGTTATGTTTAGGCTTACCATGCTATCCCTTACAAAGGTTTTGTAGCTGACTTCAAGGCTGCATTTCACCTGTTTTTAATTATTACCAAAAACTGGTATTTTAAATATTTCCTATATTACCAGTGCCATAACTAGAAATGTTGCTCCCCTTGCCTTAAGTGTTTCTGGTGCCCCCCACACCACCATCCCCATTGGCCACACCTCCCCCAGTGGCCATGCCCTTTTTGTATCAGGGCCCAACAGAGTTGTAAACTTCCATGAGCACAGGGCTAGGTGAGTTGATGGAGGTTTGAGCTGGGCACATGATAGGGTGAGGGCGGCAAAAGGAAGAGTGAGGTGGGCACAGGGTAGAAAGAGGAGGGTGAAGGTGGTTACAGAGAGAGAGGTGAGCTGAGCACAGCAAGGGTGAGTTGAGGAAGGGGTGATCAGGGTTCACAGGGTGAAGGCGGTCACAGGCAGGGGTGAGTTGGGCACAGCAGGAGGGTTGAGATGAGGGAGGAGTAAACTGGGCACTGGGTAGGGTGTGGGGGCACAAGGAGGAGTGAGCTGGGCACAGTGTAAGGGGAGGGGGGAAAGGAGAATTGGGATTTGCACAGGGTACAATGTGTTGAGGGGCCCACGGGGAGAGGTGAGGGAGGAACAAGTAAGGGTGAGTAAGGTCACTGGAATGGGTAGGGGTATCAGATGATCTTGGCAAGGAGATGCTCATCATTGGTAGATGCATTGGCAATACTAAGACACCTCCCCCAGAATGAATGGAAACACTTCCCCAGTCATGTACAGCAGTGTCACCCAGCTGTGTTCTTAATCAAAGCATCCAGGTTTGAAGGGTCTGGAGCTTCCCTTTATAGCACTCATTGGAGGCTGCGATCAGCTGTTCTAGGATGAGTGTTTGAATTGGCGTTTGGATTGGTGGTGGAGAGTTAGGAGACTAAATATAAGATGGCAGCACCCATTCCAATGTTTTGTAGGGAACTCTGACATTCAGTCTGGCATTCCACTGGGAGCATACAGGGGGTTGTGGCTCATGCTGTTCTCTTCCTCACCGTCAAAGCTGCACCATGGTGAATACTATTTTATACAGTTTTATCCATCATCACTGGCCCTAGATTTATTTACTTGTGCTGCGGCTGTGAAACAACTCTTTGTCCTGATAATCATTAGTTTATGTAGCTAGCTAATTAGTTAACTTTAGCTAAAGAGCTATATATTATAATATGCATACTCACAGCTTCATTTTATTTTGCAGTAGACTATTACTGTACTACTTACTTGTATCAGGCAGGTCGTATTTTTCTTTAATTATTTTAGTTAAAAATTTAAATTGTAAATTAGATTCTTGAATTGATATTTGCAGAAAATTAATGACCTGCTGTGAAGGAAATAGCATTTGTGTTGCACTTGTTTGTTACCTAGATTACTAGACACGTAGGCAGGTATTCAATGGTGGAATTCGGGGGAGGCAGCGAATCCTGTGTAGGATTCGCTGCACTTTCGACCCAATTCTCCCTGTAGGGAGATTCGCTGGGCAGCCTCCCGTCCGCCCTATTCAACTCGCCAGGGGCTCTCCATCCCTGCAAATGAATTGGGTGCGAACCAGGAGACAGGGCGGAGGGCTGGCGGCAAATGAGCCAGGGCGCAGGGCGGGCGGCGATTGAGACAGGGCGCAGGGCCGGAGTACACACAGCGCTGAACTCCCACTCGCCCTAGTAATGTGTTTTGCGCTCACCTCCTGGCTCTGTTCCACAGCGGGGGAAAGCTCCCCGGAGCCAGGAGGCACAGCACACCAGACAGGGTGGAGGGCGGGCGGCGAATGAGACAGCTGGGAGCCCGCTGATGCCGCTAGGTGCCCCCGCACAGCCTCAGGACAGGGACGGATCCAGCAGCAGTAGCAGACCTCCGGCTCCAGCAGTCCCAGTGCTGACATCTGCTATCACCGCGCTGGGGCTGCTGGAGCCGGAGGTCTGCTGCTACTGCTGGACCAATCTCCTTACTGCTCAGAGGCAGTGTCCGTCCCCTTCCTGCAGATCCCCGGCTCCTGCTCCCTTGGCAGGGAGCATAATAACCCCCCGGAAGAGAGCTGTCACTGGCAGACGTACCCCGCATATCATTTGCAGATTTACGGCTCCAGCAGCCAGAGGTCTGCTGCTGCTGGAGCTGTCCCGTCCCCGTCCTCAGGCTGTGCGGGGGCTCTCTACTCATCAGACAGGCAGTGTCCTGGGTCTCTCCCCTTTCCTCAGACCACTGGCTCCTGCGTGCATTACACTGCACCTTCACTGCAGTGTCATATCTGCCATCCAATGTCAGCTCACGTCTCCCGCATCGTATCCCCCGTCCCGTCCTGTCCCGACCCACCCCCCCCCCCCTGCTCAGCTGGCTGTCTGTTCCCCGGGGGGGGTGGGAAATAAAAATAAAAAAAGGTGCTTGTAAAGCCGTAAAAAAAACAAGAACCTTCAAATAAAATTAAAACTGCTTTTTTGGACATAAAAAAAATAAAAGAAAACATTTATTTTACAAGTACACATAACAATTCTCCATAAAAAGATGACGAATGCAAAATGGAGAATCATGGCGAAAATCAATGGAGAAAGCAGTTCTCCATTTCAGCATTGAATACACTCTCGGCGAATTCCACTAAAAACCCCATTGAAAACCACTGGCGAATCGCGGAGAATCACAAACAGAGAATAGCCAGACATTCGCTCTTCATTTGCAGCGAATTGTGCCCATTGAATAGGGCGAATTGTTTTTTCAGGGAGAAAATTCCCTGTAAACCCGGCGAATTGCCTGATTCCCTAGAAAATATGGAGAATCAGAGGCATTGACTACTGGCCGTAATGACAGGTATACAAAGTATTCAAGGGAATGATAGAGAAATGATGTTCAGCAAAATCCATTACAGTATCAATAAACTGCACAACTATGACTAAATTAATGACTAAAATTAGACGAAAACGTTCATCAAGATCCACTCACTAAAACTTGACGAAGACAAAATTAAAAAATGTGACTAAAATGTTATATTTCATTTTGCTAAATTTTAGGAAAGTGACTAAGACTAAAACTAAATGGAAAATCCATTACAAAATTAACACTGCTATATAAAACAATTGCTAGAGTAAGCTTACCCTATATAACAGCTGCACCATTCATGAGTTAGCCTTTGCGAGATTCATATTTCCTTACATAGTGAATTAGATTGTTACTGAAATATATTACCTTATCTTCATCAGAAATGTTCCCGCAAATCCAAAAATAACTCTATAATCTCCTATCTTTGCTGTAGCTATATTTCTGTAGCTATATACAACTGTACACCTTGGAGAATCGCTGCTAATGTTTGATCTTAGCTTGTATACAGTATGCGTGTTATATGGAGTGTTCAGAAAAAAAATTAACCAGATTGTTGAATGACTCAATGTTAAAGCATAAAGATAAGATGATATAGAGAATTCGTAATCTTGCACTGCAAGCCAATGTACCAGAGCAGTGTATGCACTCACCCTTTAGCTTTGTCGTTTACAAATAATCACCCAGTGTCCGTCCAGCAGCAATGATGATGCACTACTAATGTCTGCAGGCTGAGTGCAGTGTTACATTCATATTCATTCATGTAACACTGCTGTAACTACAAATACCTTTACCTGTCCCACACTGATAAGTTATAACACAGGGGATTTCCCATAGAACAGTAGTTATGTTTAGGCATACCATGCTATCCCTTTAAAGTGGGACACTCATGTATCTTATATTACAAAGGTTCTGTAGCTGACTTCAAGGCTGCATTTCACCTGTTTTTAATTATCTTCAGAAACCGGTATTATTTTTTAAATATTCCTAAATTACCAGTGACATAACTAGAAATTTTGCTCGCCCTGCCATAAGTGTTTCTGGTGCCCCCCAAATCACCCCAATGGCCATGCCCTACTTGTATCAGGGCCCAACAGAGTAGTCGGCTTCCATGGGCACAGGGCGAGGTGTCTGGATGGAGGTGTGAACTTGGCACAGGGTAGGTCAAGGGGGCCGAGGAGGGTTCATAGGGCGAATGGTGGTCACAGGGAGAGGTGAGCTGGGCACAAGGAAGGGTTAGATGAGGGAGGGGTAAGCAGGGTTCATAAGGTGAAGGTGTTCACAGGGAGAGGTGAACTGGGCAAAAGAAGGTGTGAGATGAGGGAGGAGTAAGATGGGCACAGGGTAGGGTTAAGGTAGTCACAGGGAGGGGTGAGATGAGGGAGGAGTAAGATGGGCACAGGGTAGGGTGTGGGGGGCACAAGGAGGAATGAGGTGGGCACAGGATAGGATGAGGAGGGTTCATAGGGTGAAGGTGGTCACAGGAAGGGGTGAGCTGGGCACAATGTAAGGGGAGAGGGCACAAGGAGGAGTGGGGTCGGCACAGGGTAGAATGAGGTGAGGGGGCACAAGAAAGAATGAGTAAGGTCACTGGAACGGGTAGGTGTGCCAGATGATCCTGGCAAGTAGATGCTCATCATTGGTAGCAATACTGAGATCACTCCCAAGAATGAATGGAAACAATTCCCCAGTCATGTACAGCAGTTTCTCCCAACTGTATTCACCAGAGTGCAGCTCTAAGAGTACCAGCACATACCCCCACTGTCCAGATAACGGCGGGACAGTCCCGCTATTTGGAGACTGTCCCACAGGGGGGGCAGTTGGGGTGAGCCAAAGATCACCACTACTCTGTATGCAGAGCAGCTGGTGATCACTGAAGAGATGCTGTGCGCAATCACATGGCATCTCTTCAGTGCAGGGAGAGAGGGAGGAGCACTGGGCATGCCCCCAGTAAATGATACAAATGGGGGTCACGGTGCTAGGCCATGTGTGATTTGTGCATTATCTTATGACTGTCATCAGGCCCTGTCAGACACCCAGTGAGTTAACCACATGGACGGACCCATATTATTGGTCTCATATTATCCTTGGCGCAGTTCAGTGATGTCACAGGGGGGGAGGAAGTGGTGCGGTCCTACCTGGGTGTCACCTGCCGAACCAACTGCTGGCTGCTGCTCAGTGATAGGAACTGTATGCTGCATGGCACCCTGCTCCTGTCTCACTGTAGGAGGCGGCACCTCTTGGATCCCCAGAGTGACAAAAACAGGGGTTGGGCTATGAGGACACATCCCTCCCACACCTCCTTCTTGAGGCTAAGCCCCTTTTGCCACCACATGCTTTCAGCGCACTGGGTGTCATTGAGGTTAGGAACACCTCTGCTGTAGCTGAACTTCCTGGATTTGCGTTCCTCTTTCTGTTGCCCCTAGCTGGTTCTCTGACGTGGGCTGGGAGTGGAGGAGTGAGTGATAGCAGATCGAAGTGGAGGAGTGAATGAGAGCAGGGATCTCGGTCCTACCCAACCATCCTTGGAGATACATCAATACTACTGCTACAGTATATTATGAGGTAAGGCTGCTGCCCTGTATGCATGCATTGCTGCCAGCATTGTGTAACATGGGATAGGGTCCCAGAGAGAGTGATAGTCTAGACTTTATGAATCATGTCCCAGTGACAGCAAGTACTGCAGGCAAGTCAGTCTTCTGTGGGTAACTGGGGTAATTATGTATGTTTTATATTTTTTTCTGTTAAGGGTCAAGGTATTTGTTTGTTTTTTCTGTGGGGACCAAAGCGTTTCTTTTTCTTGTGTGGTATTTTTTGCATGTATAGGCATCTGAGTTGCACTGCGCATGTGCCCCGTGTGTGTTCATACAGAGGCAAAGTACAGATTCAGATGAACACACCAATAATTAGGAATGTGTTGGGTGTTCCTAGGTGCTTATAGGGTTTTGGCTAATCAGACACTAATGTTACACATTATAGGCATATTATTGAAGTGGCATTGGTGTGTACAGAGGTGCAGAATTGCTCACATTGGAGGCCATGTGACCTTCCGTCACATGGGTAAGTATCACTCCTTTTGTTTGTTTAGGTTACAGGTTAAATACAGCAGCACACAATGACTTCAACGTAATTTATTATAGCTCATATATTACCACTCAGTTACAGAATATAAATGAACAATTTCACACCATTACAACCATTTTATTATACCGGAACGTGCAGCTGCTCCTCCGAACTTCAGTTCCCTTGGCACATGAAACGCATCAAATTACTGTAAATTCTATACCAACTATCAGATAAATTCATGCATATACTTCTATCATTTACTATTGGCAGTATTCATGAATCCAAACTTACTACAATTTACTTATCTTAGAGCTGTTACTTTAGACTGTAACCACTATATTATTGCGCAATCATTTCCTACTTAACTTAAACAACTAAAGCGCTTCTTTACATTACAGAGTCCCTCCCTGTGGCCACTGTCCTAATAGGATGCAGTTCCTTTCCAAAAGTCTCAAATACGACTGCAGGTAAGTTCTCGCTAGTCTCAAGTTTTACTCCCTTTTAGATGCACACCGTGTAGACTATAATGATGCAGTTTTCTTGTGCCACTAGGAGTGAGAGAGTGCAGTTTTATTCTCCTCTGTGTAACTCTTACTCTTGCTAAAATGGCTGCTCCAATGGTTTTTCTAACTGGCTATCACTCTGATAGACACAATATTAACTTGCTTGCTGTTAATCTGATGCAGTTTTTCTTTATCCCTGAAGGTCTCCTGGTATGCTGCTAGCACTAATTCAGAGTGTCCCCTGGTGTCCCACCAGGTTTAACTCACTTCTCATGTGCTGTTATATTTGTTTTTATTACCACTTTAGAGGTCTCGAAAGGCATCCCCAGGCTGGATAAGCCGGGTTTAGCCATTACTTGCTTCTGTTTGCCACAAACGATGATACTGCTCAGCAATGCAGAGATTCCCTGGTTAAGATTGTGTCCGTGAAGCGTCTCCAGGCTTCTAAGCCGGGTTTATCTCCCCTTGTTCTGGTGTAATAATGCCAAAAGTTAGGAGGTTAAAGGAGATCCCCTCAGTTTAGGGCTATTGCTTAAATTACTATTGGGTGAGCGCACTTGGCTGTGGAATCCAGTGTCAGATAGACTGCATAAACTGTCATTGCTCCTCCCTGTCTGGGCGTGTGGGATGCAGAGTTTTGTGCACTCACCAGCTCCTTGCTTTTACTCCGGCTGCCAGATCCCCTCACACAGCTCTGCTTCTCCAGCACAGGCCTTCCCACGTCACCGGCATACGCCGCTTCCCACTTCAGCAGAGTCACCTCGCACAGACGGACTGCCCAACAGCTCCAACGGCTCTTTTCTTTTATACCCTTCTCCTCATGCTACGCTGTGCCTGTTTGCCCATGCTCCAGAAAACTTTATTTACAGTGTAACTTATGTCCACCTACAGACTCCCTGACAAGCAGGGACTTTGGCTTGGTCCTTTCACAAAGTTCATAGAACAATGTTGAACAGACATAGTTTGTTATTGGGTGTACTAGCATCTTTAATAAAGTCCTTTTTACCTTCTATGAAGGTAGGCCCACAAGTAAACACAGGCATTTCATCTGTGAGGAAATGAATAAGAGTTCGGGTGACATTCTATGGGATGAGATAAATGCGCATTTTTTTATCTCGCACCGCATCGCCGCTCTTCGCACTTTTTTAATTCGCATTTTTTGGTAATAATTCGCATATTTGGAGGCTGAAAAGTGCGATGTAGTGCGATTTGCGGCGAAGTGGTGCGATTTTATGACACAAAAAAGTGTGATTTCTTCCGCCGGTCATGTGCGAGTTTTGGACCAACCGGAGTGCGATTTACAAGACTGTCTCCGCATGACTAAGAACCCCCTAACCTATTGGCCCACCCCTGTCCCCTCCATTATGCATCACACCCCCTATATAAAGGGGCACTGGCGCCATTTCACTCTTTGATAGGAAGTAAGGAGCATGGAGAGGAGCAGTGGCAGAGTGAGCAGAGGAAGAGGTGTTGGTGGCAGAGTGAGGAGTGGCAGAGTGAGGAGTGGCAGAGTGAGCAGTGGCAGAGGGAGCAGTGGCAGAGGGAGAAGTGGCAGAGGGAGCAGTGGCAGCAGCCAGCCAAGTGGGATAGGCAGCAGAGGACTGCTGAGGTCGTCCTCCATTACAGGGAGTGGCAGCAGTGTGGCTGGCAGCATGGCCACAGCAAGGCCAGCCCCAGACCAGGCCCTGGTGGACCAGCCCCAGCAGGAGGAGGTGGAGGATCCTCTGGCATCCCCATCCTATACCCAGGACCTATTCCATACCCCAGAGCAGCTGCAGGAGGGCCACATGTCAGAGGTGGAGGAAGCTGGAGGTGAGGAGGAGGAAGACACTGGCATGGAGGAGGAGTGGTACATTGCTGGAGTAGAAAATGAGGAGGAGGTAGAAGCAAAAAGTGGCCGAAAGATCAGATTCTCATACGAGGAAAATGCTGCGCTTGTCCGGGCTATCATACCCGTGTTTGACCGGTTACTGGGGAAAAGTCACTACAAGACCACTGCACAGCGGAAAAGGGCTATGTGGAAGGACATCACCCAGGCGGTGAACGCTGTAAGTCAGCACAAGCGCCTGGTCAGAAATGTCAAGAAGAGGTTCAACGATATCAAGAGACAGCTCAAAAGTAAAATGGCCATGGAGTTGGAGGAGGCCACCAAGACTGGCGGAGGAAGCCCCACCACTGTCTGCTACACGTCCTATGAGGTCAAGCTCAAAATAATCATACCCCCTGAGGTCCTGCCACTTCAACTCAGAAAGTGGGAATCTGATGTATGTCTGCCACAACTTCTTTAAAGCAAGTAACACTTGTGTAAAATGCTTAGAGAAAGTGGCTTGTGATACCCCCAAGGACCATGAGGTCACAGACTGAGTGGAGCCTGTGGCCAAATAGTAGAGGGTACACATTCATTTCTGAAGCCCAGACACTGCATAGTTGCCCCCCCCCCCCCCCCCCCCGAAAGGGTCCAAATCATCTCTCACCTGCTCATATAAGTCCAACAGGTTATTGCGGTTCAGCCTAAACATCCCACAACCTGTTGATCCAAGAGGGAGTCCAGGTACAGCCTAGCACGATACATACGTGGGGTACACAGTAGTCAGGGGGGTACCTGGATCTGGTGCGCAGCTTCCTCCCTCCTGCGCAGCTCCTCCAAATGGACCACATCACAAATCAGCAACTCCAAACCACTGTGCAAAATCTCCTTGTCTCAAACCCTCACAGGTGTCCTTAATGATGTTAGGGTATATGTAGGGGTGTTTCTGAGTGAAATTGAGCCCACGTGTGTTGAAATTAACCATTTGTGCACTTGACCAAAGTGAGTTCTGGGCCAAATCGCCCAACAGAACCTGGTCTGAAAAAAGTGTGCTTATTAGACACCTTAAAAGTGCGATTTGCGAAAACGCATCCCATTAAATAAGCGATTTCTATACTTTTCTGTACGAAAACATCTGGATGCGATAAAAATGCGATTTTTTTTTCACACACTTTTGGTCAGCATGAGTTATCGCACATAATATGCGATATCCGTCCCTTAGCGCATCCTATTAAATATGCGATTTCCAGGAAAATGCGATTTTTTTTACTAATATTCGCCAAAAAACACAAATCTCATCCCATAGAATGTCACCCTACATCTCAGCTGCCATTTATCTACCTTAAATAACTAACTACAGGGTATATAAGTTTGACCACAAATCATTTTTACATATGTACAATAACAGTTGTATAGGATGTCACAGCCATACTTAGACAAATGATCTGCAGCTACCATAGGGGGCTAGTGCAAGTTTTAATGGTGCAACCAATAGCGGTTTCTAAAGAGAAGCCAGCTGGTAATGCAAGGTCTTTAGTTGATGCAAGTGGGAGTATAAGTCCTTGCATATTTGGACACATGGATGTACTCCAGGGATGCACATTATAGTGGTATTAGCATAAAGTCACAAATAGAACTGCAGCAAAAGATGCAAATAAGGCCACAGCTGCATCCAACCGGAATCAGACCCTATGAAGAGTTATCCAGCCATTTCAACTGAAGCCATTCCCTTGAAAGAGCTTGTCCCCATTAGTGCTGCTTCCACACATTTCTCAGCTGGCTCTGTATGTAATACCTGATAAGAGATTTATATTTCTATAGTGTTGTAGTCATTGTTGTTACCATGGTGCTGAGCACGGATAAATTACGTTGCTCCTCTACGCATCTATGGAGATCAAAGGGTTAATCTAATATTTTGTTGCCATTATTTAGGTTTTATAAGTTTTCTTTGCTAAGTCCACTGGAGTGCCTCTGTCTGTTCCAGTATCACAGTCTTTGTGTCCGGAAGGCACCCTCAGCAGTTGGTTCAGATATTTAAGGAGTGCCGGGCTGATACAGAACATATATATATATTTTTTTTTTTTTTTTTTTTTTTTTTTTATGTATGGTAACTGTTTTGCCGAAACTTTGCCAGGCCTAATTTCCATTCCTAAAATATATTCGGTACTTGTGAGTTATCTGGGCTGCCGATTTTTTGATTGTATGCCTTAAGTTAAGGCATACAATCAGATGCGATGCGATATCGCATCGCATCGCAACGCATGCGATCATCGGATGCGATGACCCGATTTTTCCATAGGAATCAATGTTAAAATGGACTGAGTCCATTTTAACATGGAATTCAATGGGAAAAAGGGGTCCTTTTCATACCCCTACTATCCAAGTGGGCATGGAGTTGGATATAAACCTGTGGCGAGCGTAGCGAGCCACCGAGCCCGAAGCGTGGCGAGCGAAGCGAGCCCCGCGAGGGGACGGTATTCTGTGTCCCCTCGCGGGGCTCGCTACGCTCGCCACGCTTCGGGCTCGGTGGCTCGCTACGCTCGCCACAGGTTTATATCCAACTCCATGCCCACTTGGATAGTAGGGGTATGAAAAGGACCCCTTTTTCCCATTGAATTCCATGTTAAAATGGACTCAGTCCATTTTAACATTGATTCCTATGGAAAAATCGGGTCATCGCATCGCATCGCATCCGATGGTCGCATGCGATGCGATGTGCCCGATCCGACCCGATTTAGAAATCGGCAGCCCGGATAACTCACAAGTACCATATATTCTACTTAGTCTGCCTAAAAAAAGGGTTGGAGTCAGAGGCGTAACTAGAACTTTTGGGGCCCCATAGCAACCTTTTTATAGCCCCCCCCCCCCTTGTACCACTGTCGCTACAATGCCCCTTAGGGGGCAGAATAAGAGGAGTGAGGGACAAAGATGGTTTTGGGGACAGAGAGATGAGAGGAGGTGTGTCAGGGAAAGAGAGGGAATGTGAAAAAAAAGAGAGAGAGGGTGTCAGATAGAGAGGGAGAGGAGCAAGAGAGAAAGGTAGGGGTAAGAGCAGGAGTCAGAGAGAATGTCAGGGAGGTGAGGGGGGAGGCAGTGTCAAAGAGAGAGGGGAGAGCAGAGGCTGGATTAGCCAGACCGGCTCCTCCCCCTTCATAGACCAAAACATAGCGCCGCGGGCGAGCCGGGCAGGGAGGAGGTACGGGACTTGGAGCAGGGAAAGGGATGAGGCATGGGACGGCTGCACTGCATTGCCAAGGCACTAAATATTCTCAAGGGTGCAGGGGATGCCTGCTGAGCCCTCGGGCCCCCCAAAGGTCCGGGTCCCATAGCAATTGCATCCCCTGCACCCTCCATAGTTACGCCACTGGTTGGAGTCGAGATACCATCTATGCTGAGGTATTGGGTCATGGGTTTATTAGGATAGAATGGCCTCTTTGCCGTTTCTATGCAAGCTAATAATTGCTTCACCTCTCATAGTTATTTTTATTCTTGGCGGTATAATAGTTCTATCATGCCAAAGTCATAAATATATTAAGTAGAGTATATAGGTTTTCAATGCAATAAAGCAAATACACATATTACAGACATCATTTTAAAAAAGGAGGGAGAACATGACATGCATAACCATAGTTATATCCTATTCAGACAATGGTACAGCAGGGTTGCTGACTTTTACAGTCTCCTCTCCGGGAGAAGCCCGGAGAGGAGACTGTCAGAATCACTTCTGGGGGCCGGGCATGATGGAGACATCATCAGTCCCTGCCCCCAGTAATGTAAATCCCGCAATATGCGGGTCTCCGGTGAGGGGGATTGCTAATCCTGCATATTTAGCCCCGCCCCCTTCCACCGAAAAGCCACGAATCGCGGCAATTTAGAGCTTGTGCAACCAGGTAAGTTAAGGGCGAAAGGGGGTCTGCCGGAATCCGGGAGGGTGGCCCACCTTTCCGGGGGGCCGGGAGGGGGACCCGATTTTTGGGATCCTCCTGGCCGTTGCGGGAGGGTTGGCAACCCTGTGGTACAGGTTGAGTATCCTGTATCCAAAATGCTCAGGACCAGAAGAATTTCTGAATTATTTTATATTTCAATGTTGTATCTTGATGATGGGACCCATGTGTGAACATAAAATGCATTTATGTTGTATAAACACATCAAACACATGAAATAAACACAAATATCTTTTATTTGTGCATGTACAAGCTGTCAAAAACATGAAACAAACTTTGTGTGGTGCCTTGCAAAAGAAGCTGTATAGTGAAAACAATAATATGCTCAGGATTAGTATAGATGTGTCCTCTGATATCTTTGCAGAGCAGCATCCTGCAGCATTTATGCCTTGAAAGAGGGGCTCGCCAGCAGGAGAGTTCATGGCATTCACACCTTGCAATCCTATGGGACACAATGCCCAGAGTAGTGCCCATTGCAGTATGCCCCTCAGTACTGCTGTGAAATCCACACATTTAGCTCTGAGCCCAGCATCCAGCATCCTGCCACCACCACTGCTGCTGCTGCTGCTGCTACTACTGAAGACAGGGAGGAGAGCAAAGCCTACAAAGGTGCTGAATTGATTTTCAAATATGGCGCCAATTGGAGCTCGTGGTGCAACAGCCAATCAATAACTGCAGCTGCTGGACCACAAGTTCTGAGAGCAGTGCAGGCTAGCGTTAAAGGCCCACACCAGTTTCCACCCGTAGTACTGCTGCTTATACATAATGCTCACACCAGTTGCCAACAGACCCATTTAGCAGGATCTTCTATTACTATATTATAAATGTAATTTTATAAGATTAAATGATATTACATTTACACATTATTATATGAGAGTATTTTGCCTTTATCCACATGACCGACGAATGACCTTATAAAACAAAAGGAAAAAAATCTGTGAGTGTAGAGGGGACTCTTAGGAGTTCTCACATTATTATCCCAAAGTGTCCCTATACTCTCTCTTTTCCGCCCACTCCTCATCCCCCCCTCCCCAGTTGTTAAATTAAATGTATCTAAAATATATATATTCTAGAATTTACTGTCAATTGTTTATTTGCTATTTTTTATGTTAATGTAAAACATTGATTCAAATTGAATATGAAGTCTGATATGTATGTCTCAAATTAATTAAAGATTGTCAATCTCTCAAACAATTAAATTAATTAATAATTCGTTAGAATGCTGATCCATTATGGATCAAATTTTCTAATATCCTCTCTCCTATGTACAAATTATCTGATATTTAAAGGTTTAAAGGTAAAAGTCAAACCTGAATGTCTGGCAACATATTCCCAATTAGGGCGTAATTATCTAATTATATAATCCTCTCTGTATAAAGGTTTCTCAAAACTAACTGGCAACAAGTTTTATCTGTCTTCTAAATTGCTGCTAAATAAGTAAATATATGTTATATGTATTGTATTATGTATTATTTTGACACCGGGCACATGTATAAATAATGTTATAAGGTAATTAAGATAATGAATTGGTAATTAAACAATAATGCAGATGCCTTTAAATATCATGGAGGTGGACGTACAGCAAACCGTCTTGAAAAAGTTCCAGTTGCTAGGGAACGAAACGCGTCAACGTCATTTCCACCTGAACGCCAACCCATTTGTGAGGTCACGATCATACATCCCACTGGAGTATCAATCAAGGACACCAGCAAACAATGTGCAGTGGGTCGAGCCACCTGTCATCGGGCTCCCCGCCCCTCCACTTCTAACCATCAAGGAGGGTGAGCATATTTCTAAGGAGACTCTGCGCTACCTGACACTTACCACCTGGCGTTACATGCTCTTAACAGGCAATCCGCATTGAGCTCCCACATAACAGCTTATAAAGTGCTTCTGGCTTCTACCTTCTCCCACTCCTTTAACCCATTCATCCCCTGCTACTAACAATCTGGCTGATGCTAACTGCTAATTGACATTGACTGTGCTCCTGAAACCACGCTTTACCATCTAATACGTGACCCATTTGGTGTTGGCTATTCTAGCTTATTTTACTCTAGGGCCTCATCTGCATATGAGAAGCCCATTTTTTCGATTTATGGTATCTGCCTTTTATCTGTGTATTTATATATTTTTATGTGTATGTGAACCTTTATAATATGTTTTTTTCTAAAACGTGCCCAGGTGTCCTTTTGTTCAGTGTGGTTCGCAGGTGATTAATCCAGATCTGGCAGCGCAAGCGCAAAACCAACTCTTTCTGTAAACCCTCAGTGAGTCACCAGCAGACTCCCTTGCTGCAGCCAAATCTGGAATATAGTTATTACAATCTTTACTGAAAATTTAAATGGTCCACTTAAGCGCGGGGCTCTGTGGATTGTTGAGAACTCCTAAGAGTCCCCTCTACACTCACAGATTTTTTTCCTTTTGTTTTATAAGGTCATTCGTCGGTCATGTGGATAAAGGCAAAATACTCTCATAGTATTTGTGAGCTTATGGAGCTTGAATTGCACAAAGTATCATACATCAATTATAAAAAAGGAGGTATAAGAAAAAAAATTAAAAAGTTGGCTGGAAGAAAGTGCTGGTGCAGTGGTAATTTATCCCTCAATCCGTTTCCTCTCTTATGCATACGGCAGAAATGCTGGACTTCGTCACTGTTTTGTTTGTTGCATAATGTGTAGAAGTGGTATATGGGGCCTTATTCTGATTGACTCGGATGGCTCAGAATGCGGACGGACGGCCGATGGTTGGTGTTTGCGCATGTGCAGAGGCGTATCTGCGCATGTGCGAACGCCGCACACGTCCGAATACGGCGTAAATTCTGTACAATCCCAACAGGGGGTGGAGAGGGGCGTGAAGGGCTGTTTGGGCTCATTACCATATGCATACGCCCCGCGTTTCATGGGCATTCCTATGAAAACGCTGGGCGTACGTATGGTAACCCGGCCGTGTCGCACGTGTGGGCAGCGGACATATGACACAGCTGAACGAGTTGCACGGAGAAATGCCCGAGTGGCTGCCTGACCACTTGGTCCAGCATTCAATGGTCGGCGATCATCGAATGATGGGGGAGGTTCCCACAGATGGATCAGGTGTTCACATGAAAAATCCACTCGCGGTCCGCTCGGTTGGCATCTTACCACATACGGACGATGTGAGCGATCCGTACGGAAGGCCGGGCTAAGAACACTCTGTTCCTGTCTGAAAATACGCATCCGACCGAATCAACTAGAATAAGGGCCATGGTGTGGTACACTACACTCAAGGAAATGCCCCCTTTTGAGTGGCCACACCCCCTTTTATGGAGTATGGGCGCACAACTACATCCTCCACTTTTGACGTCAAGGTGGGCCTGTGTACTTTAAATACCAGGGCCTATTTTTAATCCCATTCCCACCCTCTCTTTGCTCTCCTCCGCTCTCTCTCTCTCCACTCTCTGAGCATGCACACTGGCACCACTAACAACCCCCCTCCCATGCCATCTCCTCTCCTATCATGGTGCCCCCCCCTGTCATTTTCTACTGGATCTGCCCCTGTGTATCATATAGTGTTAATTGGCCTTCATGTATTATTTATGCAATTCATGCACCATATTATTTTATCACTCTCTCTCTCTCTTATTCTTATAGATTAATATTAGGATAGAAAATAAATACGCCTTTACAATTGGCTCCTGTAAGTATGGGCTTATTGGCCTTGGAGATTGGGGCTGTAGTGGTGTGATGGCAATCAAATTTAAACTGAATGTTCCATCCTCTTCTGTTTCCACAGGGCCAATTCTTGGGGACCAAGGCTTATTACTCTGTGATGCTGAAGAAAAACATGAGGTCCGTATGAGTGCATGAAGGAAATACAGCAGAATGGAATGGAATGGTAGAATAACCAAATGTGGTGTCTCTTAACCAACTGTGCAGTGGAATTTGTTTTATGGCAAAGTTGGTAGGTCAACAGAAATAAGGTCGACCACTATTGATCTACAGGCCATAGGTTGACACATGGAAAAGGTCAACATACCTTAGGTCAAGATAGTCAAAAGGTCAGTGGTAGGTGGGGAGTTTGACTGGGGCGGTACACCTGTCAAACCATATCGCAGGTATCCTAAGGCAAGCTCAGGGAGGACAGAAACCTCAAGTGGAGCAGAAGGGCAAAATGTTGACATGGAAGAGGTTAACATGAAAAAAGGTCAACATGCATCAAGAGATACAACAATCACCATGGTCTTATAGACAAGGGAAGCCAAGAGATGAGAAAACAAGGTAGTGCCGCAAAACACCTCCTCTACCCACTTATCACAGCTCTACTAACAGTGCATGGACCAATTTATGAACTATTATATGCATAGTTTATCTTGGACATTTGGTGACCCTACAGTCTGCGCATTGGCATATCCAAGACACCATGCAGCTAGTGAGGATTGATTGCGCCACAACCAATGAATAAGGATATTGGACAATTCCTCTAGTTGTGAACACATTGTTAATTATCATCATTGATGAACTATGACTACGTACACACAGGGATTCATTAATTAGCTTTTCACATAGAACTCATTTTTATTTATGGGAGTAAGCACTCTTCTCACTTTTCGATGTATTTTCTGCTTAATGTAAGTATTAGTATAGTATATTTTTATAATAATTCTTCATTTTAGTCTTACTATATAAAATTTTTGGTACGTGTGTAGTTTCACGGCGCCAGCATGGCGTCTGAGTCCCCTTGCAGGGCTCGGTGGCTCGCTATGCTGGCCACGCTCTTTAAAATCAACTCCTTCCCAACATGGATAATGGAGGTATGAACTATTCATGTTAGCATGGACTTAAGTTACTTTTTTTAACATAGTTTGTGTCGAGCGTAGAACCCGGAAGTAGCACGGCGCCGTGAAACTACACAAGTACCAAATATTAAATTATTTAACCAGATTGTTCCTTTACCATTAGGTAATTTGTATATTTGAGCGCTGCTATATGCCTTTATCCTGTATGTTTATACTATAATAGATTATTACTTAAATCTGTGTACACACGGTGCAATATATTGCTCAGCTTCCCGTTTTCATCAGCGACCAGAGATGGTCTCTGATGAACAGAAGACTCTGCCGGGGAGCCTCAGAGGGAAACAGCTGGTCGCACCATTAGGGGGCTGAACACGGGAGCGTGCACCCAGCAATTTATCGCCGCAGCACAAACAAATCTCTGGCAATATGGTTGATACATGTACACAGCTTATCTCTAGCAACAGCTTAAAAAATACAAAACCTCAAGGATGCCTAAGCCAAATTTCTCAGAAATGAGAACAAGCATAGCAAAGTGTTAAAGTGTTGGTGGTAAAATGACAATAACAGGTCAATAACTCAAAAATAGAAACAATAGTGTGTCCATTTGACAATGTCACAGTGTTCTATGAACTATTCAATTCACCGCTGCCTCTCGGAGTGTTGAAGAAAATAGCCTCCACATCAGCAATGACTCACAGCCTGGAGGGGAATACCAAAGCATATGGCAATTGAGGATAGCTCAATCATCACTTGAGAGGGACAAATTGGGCCCTGCTCTTCTAAACACATCTTTAAAATCTGAAAACACTGAAGCATATTGCTTATCGCATTTAGGGGGCATTTAGTATGAGGCAAATGAAGGGCCGTGCCCTTAACCTGGTATGTAACAGTTTGGCCATAAAAGTACAAGAGGTTAGGCCCTGGTGGGGACACAGGGGGTTATTCTGGTTGGTGCGGCCAAACGTGCGTACGTTCCATATCAGCGTACACTCTCCGTACGCGGCCGTTGAGCTAAAGTCCACCCACAAAACAGCCGCATACGGACGGACACAAACACCGACAGAGGGGAGTGGCGTACACTTGAGCGTACGCCAACGTACACGGACAGATCACTGCTTAGACTCCGACAACTGGCGTACAACAGAGCGTACGCCACCGTTTACGGACGTCTCTCCTCCGTCTTCCCATCGACTTCTTGCGGCTATCTGAGCGTACGCCACCTTGCAAGGACGGGTCTCTATTGTTTTCAATGGAAAACTCAGCGTATGTCACCGCTCGTGAGAGTGAGCGTACGTCAGTGCACGCTGGCATACCCTTCACATATATGGACCTGCAAATCTTGCCTTTCAACTATAATTAAGACAATTAATTAATTATTCTAATTGTTATTTAATAATTGTTTTCTATTAACTCAATTGTCTACCTTAATAAAGACCCTAATAAAACAACATTTTAACCCTCATTACATGTATATTTGTTATGTTCTAATGTGGCATTTTAATCACTATCTATGTGTCCCCACATTGCTTTTACTTTAAAAAAAATTATGTTGGTGTTTGTGTGTATGTACTAAATTATGTCCATAATTAGTTTGTCCAAAATGTGTAACATGTATACCTACCCTGATGTTATGTGTGATGTTTTAATCTAACAACATTAAACATTCATGCATTTTCACTATGTGTTATTTAACTCAAAAACACACACATTCACACATCAATCGTTACCCCTCACCTCAAATTACAAATATAACTTACATTACACATCTGTATGTACCTACCCTTACAAGCCATCTAACATATTTATTATTAAAAACACAGGCAACTTCTAACTGAACATAAACTTTTATTAATAACAAACATAATAAGGGGGGGATAAAAATAAATTAAATGAGGGCCTTCAAACGTAAAAAAAGAATATTTAAATAAAATAGGGTTAGGAATATCTCCCGCAAAATGTTGTCCACCTCCTCCTGGTGCTGTGTCTGTAGTGAAGTGATAAAAAAAATATATATAACATACACAAATGTTTGTTGTATTTGTACATAATGAGAAGTTGTGAGTTAAGTGTGAAGGCCACATACATTTTTCAACTACATTGAAGATGGGTATGCTGTAAACACGGTCCTAAATACTATTCTGTTGACACACACATACTGTACATATTACATGACATTAAATAAATTACTCCTTCTTGGATGAATGTATGCTGTATCCCAATTGGTAGTTTTGTTTTGGGGGACTCACCTCTAACCTCACAATTAGGCTGTGCTATTTAAGGGTTATGACATTGTTGCGGCTTAAGCACTCCTTACTACAGTATTTAAAATTTAGGACATTGCTGTACAAATTATAGGCCTAAAGCTATGTTTGTAAAGCATGCATCCGCATGGCCTCACACACTATTAACAAAACAATCTATAAATTAATGTTGCACATCATGCTGTGAAGTGGAGTTACACAACACCTGGACCCACATAACTACAACACCACTAATGTCGGATATGTCATTGGATGTACTGTTATGTCAATTATTCAAGGGGTGAGGCATGGCCACACGCAAAAAAACCACCAAGGGGACCCTTGTTCCTGGAGAAGGACAGGCCACACCTCATGGTCGCCCTGCAGTGATATGTTGCAACTAATGTTGATGTTGGATACACATATGTGATTGTTGTGATTGTTTATGTGTAGAAATGTGTAGGTAAACATTAGCCACATTATTTACTTACGGCTAGTTGAGCCATCCTGCTCGCCGCTGGTTGGGTGTCCGGTGGTTGGGGGGGTCAGGAGCACGGGGGATGGATTTGGACTTGGGATAGAGGTAGTGGGTTGGAGTGGGGATTGGAGAGGTTTGGGGGTGGGTGGTGGGGAGGTGTAGGGGGGTTGGAAATAGGGTGGGGAGGGGGTAGGGGTGTGGGTGGGGGTAGGGGAGTGGCTGGTGGAAGGGGAGGTTGAAATGGGGTGGGCACCAGCAGGCCCCAATGTCTCCTCCTCCTCCTCCTCCTCTTCCTGGTGTTGGCCTTCCTCCTCCCGGGCTGCCTCCTCTGGGGCTGGCTCCTCCCGGGCTGCCTCCTCTGGGGCTGGCTCCTCCCGGGCTGCCTCCTCCCGGGTTGCCAGGCGTGCCCTTGCGCGTGCTGAAATGTTCATGTTGATGGCATAGAAATCGAAGTTTGGGTTTCATAAAATTGGGGGATAGAAAAATTCACATTAGTCATGCTCATAACCTAACAAATTATCATTTCTGTTATATTTAATACATTTATCATGCTAACTAATTGATATGCTACACCCAAAAACAGAGGGACTACATATACCCCCCATATACCCCCCATATACCCCCCATATACACCCCATATACAACCCATATACCCCCCATATACACCCCATATACAACCTATATACCCCCCATATACAACCCATATACACCCCATATACCCCCATATACCCCCATATACAACCCATATACACCCCATATACACCCCATATACCCCCATATACACCCCATATACAACCCATATACCCCCCATATACACCCCATATACCCCCCATATACACCCCATATACACCCACATACTCATGCACATATTTATAAAAACTACAGAAATCATTGCTAACAAACGCAGACATATTTGTAAATATATACTTACATCGGCCAATATGGCGGCGAATTGTGCTTAGCAGCACTGGCTGCCGCAGGTCAGACCAGCGCCGCTCCACCTGGCCAAGGCTTCTGCGGACGCCGGTCCGGGCGTAGATTAAGCGGCGGGCAGCGTTATACGCCCGCCGCTTGTCATCATTACTGACATATGGGCCCCTGGGCCCCAGGCGCCGGTCCATCACTTGCACCAAGGCCTGCAGCTCCTCAATAGCAAAGGGTGCAGCCCTTGTCACAGACATATTGGCAATGGCGCAGTTATTAATTGCAGGTACATATATACGTTTTGGTGGTTGCTGATTGGACGAAAAGGTAGTTTTTGTATTGTTAACTTTATAAATCCATCTTTTAATTTACAATATGTATGCGAATAAAAACTTTCGCGGAGCGTTCCGATATGCACACCATAACATACATAATGCTTTCAATGTAGATTGACGTACTGTATGTACAGTGTGCGAAAAATTATACACGCAACCATCTACTAATACATACGCTGATAACAACGCACATACAACATGTTGGTGTATGACAAATTCATCCTCATAACAAATGTAAGGAAAGCATTATAACGTTGTTATGTTTTTAAATGTGATTCAGAAAGCATACACGAACTCCAACAGATACCACCTGAAAACACTCATCATTGGAATGACAGGTGCACACATTTAACCATGTAGCACACAATGGTCAACAACCTGTGTATGTGCATGTACAGGTGAATGCTCAGGTGCGTTGAGACCTGCGTAATTTCCGCGGTAATTATCGGCGGAAATTATCTGTGTAATTTAGCTGCTACATTGCGGTGAAAAGTATACGCCCCTTGTTCAAGGCCGGAGTTTAGCATATAAATATCAAGTCAGATGCAGGCCATAGATTGCTGCAAACATGTCTAACTCAGATGATTCCGCAGCAGAGGACGCCCTACAGAGAGCTGCAGCAGAATCCCTGCTTGAAGCTTTGACCAAGAGGGAACAGGAGCGGAGAAGGAGGGCCCAAGAGAGGAGTAGGCTGCAAGACCAAGCGGGCCCCTCACTAACAGGCTGTGTTCAAACTCCACCAGCTCCACAAGGGCCAAACAACCAGCCAGAACAAGAGGTTGAATCTCTCCAAACAGGTGTGACCCAGCAGGTGCATGGTGAGAGAACTGGGGCCACCAGAAAACGAGCTGCAACATCTAGGGCGAGGACTGAGCAGGATACCACCACCAAAAAGAGAAACCCTGCATTTCTAGAGGCAGAATTGAGAATTTTAGTGCCCAGGGCACGAGAATGGATCGAATTGGCTACCAGGAAGCCGGGTGCCAGTGCAAAGAGAAACCTTTGGGAGAAGATCACAGAGGAAGTGAACCAGGTGTCAACAGTGGTCAGAGATTGGCTATCAGTGAAGAAAAGGCAAGTGTGTTTCTCCCCCTGATAATGTCATATGTGTGTACATATGTTACATGTATGTTTTGAGAATAATAGAAAGGTGTGTTTGTAGATAGTGCTACACTTCAATGTCACATGTGAACACAACCATGTCTAATAACCCACATTTATATATGAAACATGCACCATTGGTGTGATGTGAGGTTATGGGCACAGTTCTGCTCATGTGAAGTATGTGATGGGACAACAGAAAGTGTGTTGTTGAAAAAGAGTTGTTGTAACATGTTCCATATGATGCTACTGAAACAAGAATGTCCAAACTGTGCACATGTAGCTGGTGAGAAACTACACATCCCAGTATGCCTTCCCATAGTTTAATTACTCCATAATAACAACACTGTCAAGCTATGGTGGAATGTGTAGTTTCACACCAGGTGGAGGTGCATAATTTGGCCATGGATGATGTCATTTCTGCATAGTGATCTATGTATGTGCATTTAGTGGCCTAATGAATGAGATGAGACACTGAAATGCCTCATAATGGAGACATTAATGTGTGTGTGGGAAACATATGCCTAAAAAACATAAGATCACCCACACTAGGAAATGTAACGTAGTCATGATGTTCACTAGCACAGTGGTGCACATATCTCATGGTGATATTTGTATTTTTGAACTTGTAGGTGGTCAGACTTCAAAACTACACTGAAGAGGAAGATGACTGACCGGTACAACCACAGCATGTCCACCAGGAGGGGGCCTATGCCAGATAATTTGGAATATACCCCCCTGGAGCAGGAGGCCTTGGATGTCATTGATGTGGCCGAGGTCAGGGGGATATCCAATATGTATAGTGAGCTCCCGGTGGAGGTCTTTGATGCTGCCTTTGATGGTAAGTCACAGTAATGCATTGTATTTGGTAAGATAGTTTTTTGTGTGTATGTGATGGTGACATTGTTTTCAATTATTATCCTAGAAGAAGCAGAAACACAGGATAACCCGGCAGCATCTTCCTCTGCAGAGCCACAGGTGGAGCAAGTGGTCCAGCCTCCACCAACACGACACCCCCAGCCACAGGCCACATGGGATGCCAGGTGGATGGAGATGCTGGATAGGATCGAGCAGCAAGGGGTGGAGGCTGGGGTCCGTCAGCAGCAGGTTGGGGATTTTCTGGCGGATTGGAAGGACACAAACAGGCAGCAGTGTGAGGCCTTCAACCGCCAGAATGACATTCTGGCGGCTGGCATGCAAAGCATTGCCCAACAACTCAGCTGTCAGAATGACATTCTGGCGGAGCTGCTCACCACCGCCAGGTCCCTAAGGGACAATCCCCCATCTGCTGGGCCACCCCAAGCTGCTCCCCAACCTTCCACCTCTGCTGACCCTCCTGTGTCCACTAGGGCAAGACGGCGCAAGCCATCAGAGCCAAAGGCCCCTGTCCCCAAGGCCCCATCTAAAAAGGGGAAAAAAGGGCCAAAATAATGACACCTGGTTCACTTCCTCTGTGGTTGGACCCCAAATGTTTAAATTGCACTGGACATCCACTTCCTGAGTTGGCCATCTATCCATTTTCGTGCCATGGGCAGTAAAGTTCTTATTTTGACCTCTAGAAATGCAGGATAAATTTTTGGTGGTGTGTATCATGCTTAGTATTCACCCTGGTTGTTGCAGTTCGTATTCTGGTGTCCACATTTCTTTCACCATTGCATTTGCAGGGTAACACATGTTTGGAGATATGCAACCTCTTGTTCTGGCTGATTGTTATTTTTGTCTATATTTTATATTTTATTTTTATTTATGACATTAAAGTGTCAAATAAGCTGTGATGCTGAACAGCAAATACATTTATTTTCACAATTACCACACAATTGTTGTATGTGTAATTTCTTGTGTCAAACAAATAATACATTTATGTGTACTTACTGACCAGGGTATTTTTGTGCATTTCTTGAAGTGTGGTAGAAGTTTCCCATGTGTAACCCTCTCCATGGCCATTCACATGTTCATATCCAACTTTTCCCAGCTAATTAGTTTGTGTCAGCACATGTGCAGAGCAACTTAATAGGTGAGAAAGCAGTTTGTGTGCAGGTGAGGTAGCTCCTACATTAGTAGGTAAAAGCAGGTCCAGAACAGTGATTTCCTCATGGAGTGGGTGAGGTAGACAAACAAGGGTCAAAAGGGACATTTGTGTAGGAATGCATATGTGTCCTCCCTAAAAAAACAGTCATGTCTTGGTACAGGTATGTTAAAGATGTGTGAATCGGCCAAACATGATAAAATTGCTTGTGAACAAACATGTTTAAATATTTAAATATATATGAGTTTACAGTGTCATAAGCAGATGTAGGAATCCTTTGTTAGAGAGATGTGATTGCAATAATGTGATTGGTGGCATCTTACATCCAGAGTGTAGTAAAATCCAATTCATAGCAGATCAGAAAGTGGTACAGTTCTGTATTTTGGGTACTATACAAAGATTGTGTGCAAAATAGTGGCCATGGGCTTAAAACATTGCTGAAACATCCTTTGTAGCTGTTAGATGTGGTTTATGTATTTGTATCATAAATACAAAACATATGTTTGTATTAGAGTGAACACGTTGACACATGTCGACTTGTGTAGATTGAGTGTGCTACTGTGTAAAGTATATGAAAACACGTAGTGAATGTGTATAAATGTTTAACAAATACCTACTTTAGCATATATAAGCAGGTCTTAAAAAGATTCTTACCTTAAATTAAACAAACCTTTAAATGTAGAGAAGTATAGAAAGATAAGCTTCCAATGTGTTTGAGTGCTGTGTGTGGCTTGCAGGTAGTGAAATAATGGTTTGGACTGAATAGACTGCAGCATTGCTTATTACATTCAGGTGTATGTGTTTGAGTAGTAATCAGCGTTAATTAGCAGACCCAGGCGTCCGCTGTCATGCGGTTTCTGTAGGGGTGGTCTGAGGTGGCGGTGGCGGCCGCCTGTTTTGTGTCCGAAAATGAACGGTGTTTTCGCCGATCAAGCGGTAGTAGCACCGTACATTTTTTGTGCACACCCCCGTGTACGCCCATGTTTACGCCCAGTTTTCCTCATTATTTCGGCTGCTCCCCTCAACACGCCCCTATGCCGCCCACAATGACCGTACTCTTGCGGACAGGTTTTTTTGCACATAAAGAACCGTCCGTGAGCGCTGCGCAGTCGTCGCACCTGCGCATTGCGGAAGGTACGCATGCGCAGATAAAAAAAAAACAGGAACGTAAGCGTACGGCCCAGCCGCACGAACCAGAATAACCCCCTAAATCTCCACTTTGATTGTGGGCACGGTTTGTTGAATAATGCACCTCACTAATCCTGTTTAAATGTGGATGCTGTCGGTACTTGACTCCACGGACAGTGTTATTGGGGGGGGAGGAGAGAGGTACAGTCAAAGTCACTCACATATCTGGAATGGTACCCACTTGATCCAAGCTGTACTTGAGGTGGTCCCAGTGAGATGGTGTGTTGTCTGTTGATCTCCTTTAGATATCCCCAGTTGGTGGTCTACTCCGATTCTGAGTCCCCCGGTGGATGGGTTGAATGCCCAATTTTTGTATTCCACAGTCCACAATGGAGGATAAAGTAGGGTTGCTGTGGCCTGATGCGTTTCGCTGGGTGGCTCCCAGCTTTTTCAAAGGTACATACGTGTGTAACAAGCCATAATATTAGTATCATTCAAGCATAATTGGTTATCCATCTGAATCATGGGCCAATATTTCTTAGCTACAGAATTAATCTTACGGCTGTCAGAGTTAAAATGATTGACACAATTATGCTTGAATGATACTAATATTATGGCTTGTTACACACGGGGGACCAGTCTCAGAGACCTACTTGTTAAAAGTGACGTTGCTCGCATACAATCAAGGGGTAGCGAACAATTCCTTACAGCACGCAAGGGTTGTTTTCATTGTTTAGGCTGCACGACATGCCGCTCATTGACCATTGTTGATTCATTTTGCCATGCGTTCAGTGGGAAGAAATTCCTCATTAATCACAGAGTGACGTGTACTACGAAATGTATTATCTCTATGTTAGCATGCCCTTGTGGCATGTGTTATATTGGTAAAATAGAACGCACTCTACGTGAACGAATGGCTGGGCACCGCTCAGCCATTAAACAGGCGTTAGAGAAAGGGTCCAGTGACCAACCAGTGGCATGCCATTTTTTAGCAACCCGCCATACCATGCCGATGTTGCAATATATTATCATTGACCATGTACCGGCATCGGTCAGGAGAGGGAATAGGTCACTCCCTTTACTGCAATGCGAGGCCCGATGGATTAATAGGCTGGGAACTTTGGCCCCAAGAGGGCTTAATGAGTATGCTGGGCTCCAGTGTTTTTTATAAACATACATTATGGTCCGGTGGGCGGGGCATCTAGCATGGCCGCATTTTAGTTTGTCTTCTGAGTGAATCATCAAGAATCAGCCTTAATCCTCCACTTCAGGGGCTCCTCAGGGGGCAATCTATGCAGCATTGTGTGGATTGAGCAATGAGGATTCCTCTGAACCCAGTATTACCTCAAAAAATCTTTTATCCACCGGAGTCCAGTCTCTCATTGTGGTGACCTGTATGACCGCCAGTATCAGTGGTGCACGCAGGGGGGGTTTCTGAGTACCCAGAAACACACCCCCCCCCAAGAATCTAATGGCACTAGACGGAAAGCTGAGGATCCCCTCTTTCCATGGGTACAAGAATATTAAAAATCGACCCTGGGGAACCAGAGATATCCGACTTCAAAGCAGTGGTCCCCATCCAAGCCTGTTAATTGCTCTTCCCAGTCAGCTATTTCAGGTTCTGTCTGACTTAAAGTTTTCTTCCCCTTTGATGGACACTAGTAGCTTGTCTCTACTGTCCCCAGAACCAGAGATATCAGCCTTCCAGCAGCTGGTTACTGCTCCAGCTCCACACACCTGGTATGTAGTTTTATATTCTCTATCCGGGAACTGTAGATATCTGCAGTCAAGCAAGCTGTCCTCCCACCAGAATATTATGAATAATAAGCCCACTCCACTATACACCCCTCCTCTGCATATTAAACATTCTCTACCACCCTGGAAGTTATGTATCAGGGCCCCTTCATTCAGCCCAATGCCCCCTTCTCCCACCATCTGTGTAGTAAAGGGGTAATTAGTGGAAATTACTGATACAGGCCCTACATGCTGAGTGGTTGATATAATACCCCCTACCACCCGCAGGACATCAAAGCTTCCCCCACCCCTACCGCTGGAGGATCGATAGGGGCCCCAATACATTGCTATGCCCAGGGGTCTACACTGCTGTTGATGCCCTGTATGTATGTATACTGTATATATGGATGTATAATATATATATGTGTGTGTGTGTGTGTGGTGTGTGTATATATATATATATATGTATATATGTAGACTGGTGCGGGTCTTCCTGGTGTCCATTGGGATTACATTAAGGAATCTACCTATACACACATATATATATATATATATATATCTCCCTCCCCCACCCCACAACATTCCAAACGTTTTTTAGGAGGAAACATGGCTCTCCAACGACCCATTTTACAAAGAGAAGAAGAACTCCACCGCATGATGGATTCACCCCAAGGTACGAAGAGAATCCTCAACGGGGAAGACGAGGATGTAGAGGTGGAAGAAAGAAGCCCCAAAAAAAGAAAAGCTACATCGGGCATAACGTCACAGAAACAGGGGTTATTGACCTCACTGCGCGGCAATTATCTACAACGCAGATCACAGTTTTAAACAAAGGTTTAAAATTCGCACCGGATACCCATGTAAAAAAATTCGATCTTTTTATAGATTTAAACAAATTTATTCGGAACTTGACATTACAGAGACACTTCATTAAAAATCCAACTGTGGAACCGGAAGGGGGAATTCAGACCTTATCCCGTGTTGCCCCCCAGTCTAAATTTTACCCAGTAGAGTCTAGAGGTAGTCATATTGACATCTTTTATGACTCAGTGAATGAAGATTTTCAAAAACTCAAAGTATCAGACCATAAATTCAACAGCAATTTGAGCACTCCAGAAGAACGAGCCATCAAAACTCTGAAGAAGGAGAAGGAAATTATCATTAAAGGGGCTGATAAAGGAGGGGCAGTGGTTCTGCAAACCACGGAAGCCTACTTGAATGAAGCATCAAACATTCTTGAGGACCAATCTACTTATGTAAAACTGGAAGAAGACCCCACAGCCAAATTCCAGGAGGAATTATACATACTGCTGATGAACGCACTTAGGAACCAACTGATTACAAAAAAAGAGTTTGAATATCTGTATACGAAACATCCCATTATGCCAATATTCTACCACCTTCCCAAAGTCCACAAGGATAAAAAGAAACCCCCTGGAAGACCCATTGTGGCAGGCGTAGAATCCCTGAGTGCAAATCTGTCACACTTTGTAGACCTTCTCTTACAACCTTATGTGAAACTCAACAAATCCCATCTGAAGGATTCAACAAGTGTTCTACAAAAAGTTCAAACCATCAAGTGGCAAGAAGATTTCCACTGGCTTACGGTGGACGTCCAGGCACTATATTCGTCCATCCCGCACTCTAAGGGAATGGAAGCTGTTAAATGGACCCTCTCGAAGGATCCAAAGAAGTCCGAAAACGAAGTTGATTTCATCATTGAGTGTATAAGATACATTCTTACACATAATTACTTCGAATTCAACGGTACTCACTATCTCCAACAAAATGGGACGGCCATGGGGACGAAGTTCGCCCCCTCATACGCCAACCTCCTAATGGGGAGGTGGGAAGAGGTATACATCTATGGCTCCAGGTTTGAAAAACACATTAAATTTTTTTACAGATATATCGACGACCTATTATTCATCTGGCAGGGAGACGCTTCAAGTCTGGATGACTTTAATACCTACCTCCAGGTAAATGACTACAATCTTAAATTCACCTCAAAAGCCAACAATAAAGAAATTGATTTTCTAGACCTCACCCTCAAGGGAATACCAGGGGAGTTTATTAACACAAAAACATATTTTAAGGATGTCGACGCCAACAGCTTCATTCCTTATAATAGCTGCCACCATCCAAAATGGAAAGATGGAGTACCATACGCTCAGTTCCTCCGACTTAGAAGGAACTGTACAGAACTCCATGACTACACACAGCAATCTGAAATCTTAAAAGAAAGATTCATTGAACGCGGCTATAATAAGGAAAAAATCGAGGAAGCCAGATTAAAAGCCGAAAGATCGGACAGACAAGCAATGTTACGGGCTAAAACGGATAATAGGGTTCAAAAAACCTCATGTCGCCCTTTTATCACTCAATTCAATAAGGAAAACTATCGTATTAAGAAAGTTCTGGCCAAACACTGGCATATCTTATTGAAGGACCCAGTCCTGGGACCTGCATTGCCTCCATCACCCAACGTAGTCTACAGACGAGCCCCTAATTTGAGAAGCCTAATAGCCCCTAGTCATTTCCGTGTGGATAAAGCAACTCAGAAAAGGGGGAACCACTTTCTAAAGGACACCATCAGATGTACCCCGTGCACTAAATGCATATGTTGCAAGTACATGGAAAAGCAACCATTTCTGTGGAAGACCATCGAGAATAAATCCTACACCTTGAATCAATCCTGTATATGTGTCTCAAACTATGTGGTGTATAGAATCACTTGAGGATGTGGCCTATATTATATAGGCAAGACCAAAAGAATGTTGAAAATAAGAATTCAGGAACATCTTAGAAGTATTAAAAACAAGCTGACTTCACATAATCTACCCCGCCATTATCTCCACAAACATAGTTCCAATCCGGAAAAAAACTTTTCCTTTACCGTCCTGGAATGTATCCCCCAGAACCCCAGAGGCGGAAATAGGGACCTCACCCTATCCAAGCGGGAGACATTCTGGATATTCACCTTGGGATCTTTAGCTCCCAATGGTCTCAACGAGAACATAGACATTGTTTCTTTTTTGTAGAGTAACCGATGAGGCCACATACTACTCTCCTTCTTTCTGTATTCTTTGTCTATACTTTCCACTTCTTCCTTAGAACCGAATAGTGTGATAAAAAATGAATAGTGTGATAAAATATGTTGAAAAGATGTACATACAGGACCAATTGGGCTATAAACCTTATATTTATAACATTGATTGTCTTAACCAATCAATGTTCTTCACCCCCCTTTTTTCTCTAGGGAATAGATTCTTTTCCCACCTCTTATTTTTTAGGGTATTTAGTTTTTTCATATCCCTATAACCCTCTATCACTTTTTGAAGAGAACCCCTATAAGTTCGAAGGGTAGTCTCATTGCTTAAATGGATGATAAGCTATATTTGTCCCACCCCTTAATTATTCCTAATCTAAGCTAGGACCTGTGACAATTCAGCAGGTTCCGCCCCCTCCCCTTCCCCGCCCCATACATGGGATACCACTATGGTTCAGAAGAGATATTGTTTTACCCCATCTCCCTCATCAGTTTAGTTATGTCCCCTTTATGTTTTATTATATACCCCTAGGATATAGTGTCCCCTATTTTTCCGCATATGGAACACTTGGATAAACACTGTTTTCGCACATTTATAATCATTATGCGTATCATACACGCCACTGAGTTTTTGTAATAAAATAATTAATAATAAAAAAGTTTATTATTTTTTCCACTATTTAGGAATCCTCCTAAGTCACGGATACTTTGTATATGATAATAGGATAATTCAACTATTACTCGAAAAAGTGGAAATTAAGTTACACTTGCAATTCCCCTTCACTGTGTTTTTGGGATTATTATATGTGTATCATACACACCACTGTGCTTAATTTAAATAAAATATTTTAATAATAATAATAAAAAAGAAATTATGAATATATCTTTTTCACCATTTTTTTCTCTATATATTTTCTTCACCATTTAGGAATCCCCTTAAGTCACGGATACCCTTACACGTTAATAGGACATACTTTACCATTACTTGAGAAGTAGAAATATAGTTACATTGTAATTCCCATTCACCGTGTCCTTAGGGACTATTATATATTCCAAATAACCTTAGTATTTTAATATTACTTGAGATTTTGAATATCTAGTTATACCTGTAATCCCCTCTCACTGCGTTTTCAGGGAACACCACATTCCCTATTTGTTTAACAGTATTTATAGTTTCACATTTACACTGTTCCCACTTCCCACTTCCGTATATAATAGGTTACCATAGATACTGTGGAGCGCAAGTAGACACGTAACACGTGATCAGTTAGACTTGTTCACATTGGTGGGACGGATCTGTCATATAGCTGCGGCGCCCGCATACACGTTGTATGTGTAAATAAGGCGCACGCTCCACCGCTCTATATTACATCCAGCGGCCCATTTATTTCTACCCACGTGACCAGCACGAAATACGTAGGGTTGCTATGCAACTAAGCTACACAAAGCGGGCTTCACGCCCACCCCCTCAGGTTCACCACTATGCACTGCCGCTTATCAGATAAATACGTAGGGTTGCTAAGCAACTTAGATACATCAAGCGGGCTTAACGCCCACCCCCTCCTATTCATCACTACGTACAGCCGCCTATCAGATGGGGCTTGTTTACACGTGATCAGCCACTCAAACAGAGGGCTGACACGCAAAATGGAACGCAGTGCGTTCCTGGATATACGGCATCGTATTTTAAATGATGTACAATCACCTATATGGTTTTGAAGGGCTAAAGCTTGCCCATTTAGAGTTATATGTAGCGTTATCACTCTGTATCCTTCTCTTAGCATCCCTGAATAAGTCCGTTTATATTATATATTACTGATTGAAAAACCGGAAGTGAGGTCACCTTGAGAGGGGTATATTAAGCCTCACTCCACAGAGGGTAATTATCTCTCCACATGCTGATTAAGACTGAGGCTTACAGATTCAGGTAGGTTGCTCCCAATTGGTCTTGTATTTCTCTGACCACTGTATGTTATGGCTCTCTAATGTTCAGAGAATGATTTGCTGTTTATATGAGATGTAAAACTCTAAAACTGTGTACTACTCAGAGGTATTGGTACTTTGAAAAGCTCACATTGGTTATGAGTAAGATTGAGAGTGACATATGTATATATACATGTCCCAATTAATTTTGGTGGTAACTTATGTTATTCACCACTAGTGGCTTTGCATAAGGTTGGTGTTGTAACCCATTATGGGGAACCAGCTAAACTGTATAAATATTGTATGTACCCCTATACCTATATGAGGACTATTAAAGCCAATAGCCATAATTTCTAGGTTGATATACTATAGTCAGCTTGAGTTTAATGAATGGAATTTTTCCCTATGTATGAATTTGTAACTGATTGTTGTTTATCAATATTCAGATATTGACTGTGCAGTTGGATAATAGGTTGTCTGTCGGAGAGGTGTTTTATTGTGCTTCTTGATTCGGTATGTACATTTTTCTCCATTCGATTGTATTTTATTTTATTTTAGTTTAAGTACTTACAATACCAATCTTACATACGTTGTACTATATTTGTTGCTCTGGTTTGTACATTTTCCAACTGTACCCCGTTTTGATCATCGGGCCATGTGTAAAGATGCCTTTATGCTTATGGAGGTCTATTATATGCTTTTAAGTGTTTATATTGTAATCATTGAAAATTGGCCCCACCGTGAATTAAGATGTATGTATTCATTTATGCGCACTGTATTAATTTACAGATTCTAATATACCTACCACTAAGTGGAGTATCATAAGGCCACCCATACTAACTTACCCTTGTTACTCACTGAGGTGTTTTTTGGGAAATCCTGACTAAAAACTTTTTTCCAAAAACTTTTTTCCAAAAAATTTTTTGCCTGAAACTCTTTCTGCAGTTCCCCGGAAGGAACTGCACACATGTCTCTCCTCTTGCTCTCTCCTTCTATTGTCTCTTCCTCCGGTTCTCCATGTCCTGATAAAAATATCCTTCTTAACCAGTTGTTTTGGTAAATTCCATTTCTTTACGGCAATGTTTCACCACCCCCCTTTTTTAGATCCTGGTGTATTACCCCTGAAGAAGTCCCTAGTGGACGAAACGCGTAGGGTTCTGCGTGATCTTTCAACACCTATGATCAAAACTATATTGGATGATAATGACACACCATTAAATTGTATAAATGAATTCCAAATGAGAAGCTTTTTATGAAAGTCTTTTTAAATTGTATTACTGTTTGTAATAAATGTTTTATATTTTTCCAATTGTGGATTGGTGAAACTACCTTTGAGCGCACCTCTACACCTTTTCTTTTCATATATATATATATATATATATATATATATATATATATATATATATATATATATATATATATATATATATATATACACGCAATAGTAGCGGCACTCACGGAAATAAATACAAACGCAAGGGTTAGCTTAACGTTTCAATTCTATTACGAATTTTCATCAGAAGCGATATATATAAATAAAGATCCACAATATGCCGGCACTCTCCTGAAACAATAAGTGTAGGGTGCCTTCCCAATATATAAAAACAGCAATTCCAATGGATGGGAGGCACTCAAATAAATCAAACAGCCACTGTGTTAAAGAAAAACTGTGTATTGCACACCAAGCGCTTTCGGGAGTCACCCCGTCCTCAGGGCACGAATCACACAAGAGAAAAGCATCAATAACAGTCACTTACCCAACTAAATACCCCCAATGGGTCCCCGCAGGCTCTCCCACTGTCGCCGGGTGACGCTGATCCTCCGCCGGAAGTCCACGGACCCGCACTTCCGGGAACGCGGCTCACCTAAGCCGGAACAGACGCTGGTGCGTTCCAGCTGGTTTCTCCTGCGTTCCACCTGTCCTGCTGGTCCGGCCTCCTTGGAAGGACAGTGGCCCCTGCTGGCTGGCGGGTGGAACTACCTGCAAAGACACAAAATATACACAAAAAATATATATAAACATAAACACAGTGTATATACATCAATCATGAGCCCAGGGACCTTTAAGGAGCCACCATGCACACACCCTGTATGCACTGGTGCACCTACCAGTCCCCCAACAGGCTCTCACAAAACAATACAAATACAAGATGAAACAAAACAACATACAACAGGATAATGCAAAGTGCGTAATGAATACATATATTCAGGACCTAACCTGAATCATAAATGAATGAATCATATATCTTAATACATATGGCCAGATCATGATACCTAAGGACATATCTACTGTCATGTATGCAGAAAGTAACCCCTCCTGCACCTCACAGACAATATATGTATAAAGTAGACAGCTCCTAACCCTCCTCTATTTTCTGCATCAAATCAGGCTATTCCAATTAATTTTTTCATTGAGTCCCCCAGGACTAGTAGTACCTAGGCGGACTATCCATTGTGATTCCTTCAGCAAGAGAGCCTTTGCTCGATCACCCCCCCCTCATTGATATAAATAAATAACCTGTCCTACGTTCACCTGCTTTGTTAGTCCCTGAGTGCCCATTATTTCCAGCTGCTATCTACTAGGGGCTGCAAGGCCCTTTTGGTACGCACCAGGGCAAGCTACATCACCTGGGCTCCCCCCAAGTCCTGAGTGCCGGTCCAACCCTTTGGATATATATATATATATAATATATATATTATTTATTTATATATATATATATATATATATATATATATATATATATATATATATATATATATATATATATACATTGTACGGGCTCTGCACACACTAAATTAACTGATAATCAATAGTGGAGATTTGGTTCATGAATTGATCAATGCATTTAAGCCTGCAGCCCCCTTCATGGGACCTCACTTTTCTGCAGGTCTTACACTATCGCTCATAATGGCTATAATACACATAGCTATCACATCAATGTTTGATTCCAGGCATGCTATCTGGTCTAAGGCTCACAGCAGACTATGCTTTTATATGTGAGCAGTTACCAACACACCTGTCAATAATCATCTAGGGAACTGGTTAACATGAGCTATGCATTATGGGTTAAAAAAGGGTGCATGAGAGAATGTGACCACAATAAGACTAATTTAAAAAATTAATCTAATAAACAATATATACACTAAACATCGGCACTCACCTTTCCCAGCTCTGGGGTGCCCTATGGCTTGTGACCACATTGTTTAAACAGACATTGTACGGGCTCTGCACACACTAAATTAACTGATAATAAATAGTGGAGATTTGGTTCATGAATTGATCAATGCATTTAAGCCTGCAGCCCCCTTCACGGGACCCCACTTTTCTGCAGGTCCTAACACTATCGCTCAAAATGGCTATAATAAACATAGCTATCACATCAATGGCTATAATAAACATAGCTATCACATTGAATGGATAAGAGCATGGTTGCAGGACAGAAAACAGAGAGTTGTAGTAAACGGAGTACAGTCAAAGGAGGGAAAGGTTACAAGTGGAGTACCCCAGGGATCTGTACTTGGACCAGTGCTTTTTAATATCTTTATTGGTGATATTGCAAATGGAATTGAGGGTAAAATGTGCCTTTTTGCAGATGACACAAAGGTATGCAACAGGGTAGACACACCAGGAGGGGTAAAACAAATGATTGATGATCTAAGTAGATTAGAGGAATGGTCAAGAGCATGGCAACTACAGTTTAATGTCAAAAAATGCAAAATCATGCACTTGGGTTGCAAAAATCCAAAGACTAAATATAGTATAAATGGCACTATAATGGAAACTACTGAGGAAGAGAGGGATCTAGGTGTCACTATTTCAGGGGACTTAAAGGCAGGTAGGCAATGTAACAAAGCAATGAAGAAGGCAAGTCAGATGCTTGGTTGCAAAGGAAGAGGTATCAGCAGTAGAAAGAAAGAAGTAATAATGCCACTGTATAGGTCATTGGTACGACCTCACCTAGAGTATTGTGTTCAGTTCTGAAGGCCATATCTCCAGAAGGATATAAATACATTAGAGACTGTACAAAGAAGGGCAACTAAAATGGTGCATGGCCTACATCACAAAACGTACCAGGAAAGACTAAAAGATCTTAATATGTATACTTTAGAGCAGAGAAGGGAAAGGGGGGACATGATAGAAACTTTCAAATATATCAAGGGTTTTAACAAGGTACAGGTGGGAGACATTCTTCACAGGAAGAGGAGCAGCAGAACACGAGGACATGCACTGAAACTAGAGGGAGGAAGATTCAGGGGAAATTTGAGGAAGAATTACTTCACAGAAAGAGTAGTAGATAAGTGGAATAGCCTCCCATCAGAGGTGGTAGAGTCAAATACAGTAGTACAATTTAAACATGCTTGGGATAAGCATATTGATATCCTTACAAAAAAACAAGGATCAAATATGGTTTGAGGTAACATGTTTAAAAAAGGGGTAGACTAGATGGGCCAAGTGGTTCTTATCTGCCGTCAAATTCTATGTTTCTATGTTAATGTTTGATTCCAGGCATTCTCTCATGCACCCTGTTTTAACCCATAATGCATAGCTTATGTTAACCAGTTCCCTAGATGATTAGTGACAGGTGTGTTGGTAACTGCTCACATATAAAAGCATAGTCTGCTGTGAGCCTTAGACCAGATAGCATGCCTGGAATCAAACATTGATGTGATAGCTATGTGTATTATAGTCATTTTGAGCGATAGTGTTAGGACCTGCAGAAAAGTGGGGTCCCGTGAAGGGGGCTGCAGGCAGTGCCGAATTTCCCATTAGGCATGTGAGGCACGTGCCTCGGGGCGGCACATGTTTGGGGGCGGCACTTGGATGCATGTGATAGTACTGTCAGCCCGAAATGTACCAGTAACTGCAAAATGTTTCCGCTGTACTGCACCAGGTTCCATCTTGAATAGAGTGTAAATAGATAGGACATGCAGATGCTGCCCCTGTAAGTTGTCCTACTTAGCAAATCATCAAATGAGGGCTTATAACTAATCAATACAAATATTACAATTAGGCAGGGGGGCGGACATTATTTTTGTGCCTACGGGCGCCCTCACCCCTAAATCCACTCCTGGCTGCAGGCTTAAATGCATTGATCAATTCATGAACCAAATCTCCACTATTTATTATCAGTTAATTTAGTGTGTGCAGAGCCCGTACAATGTCTGTTTAAACAATGTGGTCACAAGCCATAGGGCACCCCAGAGCTGGGAAAGGTAAGTGCTGATGTTTAGTGTATATATTATATATATATATATATCTAAAAAGAAATGAGGAGAGCGAGCGCTCTATAGTGCATGAATCCGTTTTAAAAAGAGGATTTATTGAGGGCAACAACAAGGTGAAATACAGTGAGGGTAACGTACCACATAAAGCGGTACACAGACCGCAGGTAGATCGCACAAACACGCTGTCCACACAGCAATTGATGGAGTGGTTACACTCAGCCGATGTTCTCAGGCGGTGCTTTCAGCTGTTCGCAGCGGCAGCGGTGAGGGGATCCACAAGGAAACTCTTGGTCAGAGACGACGCTAGGCCACGCCCCAACGCGTTTCGTCATCGACTTCGTCAGAGGGCTGGCCTAGCGTCGGTCTCTCACCGTATTTAACAGGCAAGGGGAATCACAATCAAGGTGGCAGCTGTTTTTTAACCATTTCTCGTCACTCTGAATTTAGAGCTAGCAGGCTATATTAACCAATAAAGATCATAAAATATCCATATAAAAATAAATATATATCTATATATAAATAACCAGAATCATTACAAGGTTAACATTAGGCCACCTGAATTGTTTACAGAATATACATAAAATAACATATTCAATACACCACATAATCAATTAAGAACATATATCTCATATGATCAGTTGAATAAAAACATTAATATTATAATAGTTTGAATGGACAGTTAATCCTCTGTCCATAAAAGAATGGTACATACAATGATATAACAATGTTTAAAAACAAAACACAATGTTTAAAAAGCATAGGTTAATGTCTCAATAATTTAAAATACTGAGGACAATCTTAAAAACATGATAAGGACTGATGAATACATACAAAGAAAATTGAAATAAATGTACAAGACCCAAAAACATATTTTTTCAGTTTTCTCAAGCAGGACAAGTTAGTAAAACATATTTTTTCAGTTTTTTCAAGCAGGACAAGTTAGTAAAACATATTAGAAAGTGAAAAATAATCAGCGCGGTTCAGAGGATGAATTTCTCAATCTGTTAACCAATAAAGGCCGTTATTTCTAATTCTTCGTTTAACCCCTCAGGACTGAGGGTGTTTAGATTGTACATCCAGAAGGATTCTCTCTTCAGGAGTAATTTTTCTCTATTGCCGCCCCTGATATCTGTATTTACTATTTCTATTCCCACAAATCTCATACCACGTGGGTCGCCTCCTTGGCAATGCAAAAAGTGTCGGGGGACACTATGGTTCAAAACTTGTTTTTTAATATTTCTATAGTGCTCTAAAATTCTAATCTTAAGAGCTCTCTTTGTTTGCCCTACATAGCGTGCACCACAAACACAAGATAAGAGGTATATTACATGTGTGCTATTACAGTTGATAAAATTATTTATTTTCCACTTTTTGTTTGCTCTGCCACAGATCTCCTTACATCCTTTCATGCCATGTTGGCACATTTTACACTTGCCACAGCAATGAAAACCTGTGACAGGTGGCAAAGAGAAAGCTGTGTCTCTGGCATCAATCTTGGGTACAATAGGAAGGAGGCTTGGAGCCAGTTTATTCTGTAAAGTAGTGGCTCTCTTAAAAACTAAATCTGGACAAGGTCCCAAGAACTCTTTCAAATGAGGGTCCATTTTCAGGATAGGCCAATGCTTATTCAGCACTTTCCTTATCTCAAAATTCTGGACATTATATTGAGTAACAAAAGGGCAAAAATTGACAGATTCTTTTTACTTTTCCTTATATTGTAATAATTGCTTTCTGTCCAGACCCCTTGCTTTATTCAAGGCACAGTCTATCAAATTTTGTGGGTTCCCTTTCTCTTGGAATCTACTAATGTAAACTCCAGCTTGTGACTCAAACATGTCAATGTTGGTACAGTTCCTACGCAGCCTTAGTAGCTGTGAATAAGGAAGGTTGTCCTTCCATTTTTTATGGTGGGAGCTATTATATTGCAAATAGTTATTGCTGTCCACTTACTTAAAAAATGGGTACTCTTTACTCATCACGGCGCCCATCGCGGCCATCGCGGGCATTGAATGCACTAAAAAATCGGGTGCGACGCGACCGACGCGATGCCCGCGATTTCCCATAGGGAACAATGTTAAATGTCTCAATTGACACGATTTTCCTGTTCAATGCCTCAATTGACCCGATTTTTCCATAGGAAACAATGTTAAATGGCCCACAGAGGCCAAATAGGCACCCTGAAGTGTGAAATGGCCCCCACAATTGTTAACGCCACCCCACGATCAACGTCAACCCGAAGCGTGGCGAGCGCAGCGAGCCCGCGAGGGGCGGCAGTACGCGTCCTACGACCTTTTCATACCCCCACTATCCACGTCGGCGGGGAGTTGAGAATAGAATAGTGTGGCGAGCGCAGCGAGCCACCGAGCCCGAAGCGTGGCGAGCGCAGCGAGCCCCACGAGGGGACGCGGATACCTGTGAAGCCCGCGAAGGGACGCGTTTACCTGTGAAGGTATCCGCGTCCGCTCGCCATGCTTCGGGCTCGGTGGCTCCCTGCGCTCGCCACACTATTCTTTTCTCAACTCCACGCCGACATGGATAGTGGGGGTATGAAAAGGTCGTAGGACGCGTACCGCCGCCCCTCGCCCCGCTTCGGGTTGACGTTGATCGTGGGGTGGCGTTAACAATTGTGGAGGCCATTTCACACTTCAGGGTGGCTATTTGGCCTCTGTGGGCCATTTAACATTGTTTCCTATGGAAAAATCGGGTCAATTGAGGCATTGAACATGAAAATCGGGTCAATTGAGACATTTAACATTGTTCCCTATGGGAAATCGCGGGCATCGCGTCGGTCGCGTCGCACCAGATTTTTGGTGCATTCAATGCCCGCGATGCCCGCGATTTTTTTACCTGCGATGCCCACGATCAAAATCGTGGACGCCGTGCTAAGTAAAGAGTACCAAAAAATGTACTGGTTTCAACATTGACTTGTTCTACTCTTTTAGACAGTATGAGGTCCAAAAATTCAAGACCTTCGCTATTAAAATTAAACGTGAAGCTGAGGTTATAGCTGTTTTGGTGGATAGATTTCACAAATTCTTTGAATAATTCTTGTGAACAGTTCCACACCAGCAGGAGGTCGTCTATATAGCGCTTAAAGAGAATAATATTCTCACCAAATGGATTATTCGCATATATAGACTGTTCCTCCCACTCCCCCAAATATAGATTAGCGAATCCCGGGGCACAAACTGTCCCCATCGCCGTCCCACACAGCTGAATGTAGTAACGGCCCAAGAAGGTGAAATAGTTAGACTCCAATACAAATTTCAAACATTTAATTATAAATGTACATTTCATTTCTGAAATGTCTGGATCTCTAGCTAAAACGGCTGCTATGCATTCTAGTCCCTTTTTGTGAGGGATCGAGGTGTAGAGAGCATTAACATCAATAGTCGCCAAGCTATAGCCTTCTTTCCATTCTAGTTTCTCAACAGTTTGCAAAATGGCGATAGAGTCTTTAGTGTATGAAACCAATTTGGGGACATATTTCTGTAAAAACTTATCCACATAAGAAGACAGTCTGGATGTCACAGAATCAATTCCAGACACGATAGGCCTGCCTGGTGGGGTCTCTGAATTTTTATGAAGTTTTGGCAGGTGGTATATTGTTGCAACACGTGGTTGCTCATTGTACAGATAGTTATATTCATCTCTGCATATTACTTTGTTAGAAAAGCCAAAATCAAGAATTATTTTCGATTCTTCTACAAATTCTTTTGTGGGGTCATTTGGTAACAATTTGTATGAGATGGGGTCCGATAGGAGTCTCTCCATCTCCATTACATAATAATCCCTAGATAGAATTACTAACCCACCCCCTTTATCTGCCTGTTTAAAGACTATAGTTTTAACATCCATAAGTTCTTTAAGGGCCGTTTTTTCTTTATGTGTTAAATTATTATCTTTAATTTTAATTGTTTCTGCTATACCTTCAAAGTCATGTTTTACCAGCTGTGCGAATAACTCCAAATTTGGGCCACGTGATTCCACAGGATAATAGGTACTTGGTTTCTTAAGTCCAGAGGTATTGGTGGAATCATGGTCTCTATTTCTGGTTTCTAGTGTGCTATTTTTACAAAAATGCCGTTTAAGTGTTAATTTGCGTATATATAAGTTTAAATCCACCTGTAGCGCGAATTTATTCACACCAGTCGATGGAGCAAAAGAGAGTCCTTTTTTAAATTTTTCACTTTCTAATATGTTTTACTAACTTGTCCTGCTTGAAAAAACTGAAAAAATATGTTTTTGGGTCTTGTACATTTATTCCAATTTTCTTTGTATGTATTCATCAGCCCTTATCATGTTTTTAAGATTGTCCTCAGTATTTTAAATTATTGAGACATTAACCTATGCTTTTTAAACATTGTGTTTTGTTTTTAAACATTGTTATATCATTGTATTTACCATTCTTTTATGGACAGAGGATTAACTGTCCGTTCAAACTATTATAATATTAATGTTTTTATTCAACTGATCATATGAGATATATGTTCTTAATTGATTATGTGGTGTATTGAATATGTTATTTTATGTATATTCTGTAAACAATTCAGGTGGCCTAATGTTAACCTTGTAATGATTCTGGTTATTTATATATAGATATATATTTATTTTTATATGGATCTCTTATGATCTTTATTGGTTAATATAGCCTGCTAGCTCTAAATTCAGAGTGACGAGAAATGGTTAAAAAACAGCTGCCACCTTGATTGTGATTCCCCTTGCCTGTTAAATACGGTGAGAGACCGACGCCTAGCGTCGTCTCTGACCAAGAGTTTCCTTGTGGATCCCCTCACCGCTGCCGCTGCGAACAGCTGAAAGCACCGCCTGAGAACATCGGCTGAGTGTAACCACTCCATCAATTGCTGTGTGGACAGCGTGTTTGTGCGATCTACCTGCGGTCTGTGTACCGCTTTATGTGGTACGTTACCCTCACTGTATTTCACCTTGTTGTTGCCCTCAATAAATCCTCTTTTTAAAACGGATTCATGCACTATAGAGCGCTCGCTCTCCTCATTTCTTTTTAGATAAAACACCTGTGAATTCAGAATTGCCTTGGAGAGGCAGAGAGCTTGGAGCTGCCGGGTCTAATTTTCCTGAGTGCTTACAAAAAAGACTCACACATTTGAAAAGGATATCGTGTGGAAGGGTACTATTGTCACTATTTGGATATATATATATATATATATATATATACCAGTCCAAAGAAAGAGGCACTCCAGTTTGAAAGAAAAACGTGGCTGTATTATAGCGCCAAGCGCTTTCGGGGTTCACAGCCCCTTCCTCAGGGCACAATAGCAACAACCAATAACATGAACATACCGCAAAAAAATACCCTTACCTGTCCAGAAGCCGTCCATTCGCGCCAGGCGCTGGCGTCCGACCCGCCGGAAGTCGTCATCGCGGTATTTCCGTCTCTGGCTTGCGTTCTACTGTTGTCCAGGACGCGATCTCCACGGCCAGGTCTGTCGCCTTGCACCTTAAAGACACGGAGTGACACGGTTAATACCGGACAGGCTGTGCATCACATCTAAACATATAAAGAATAATACAATGTGCAAAAAACATATAACAAAACACAAACAATATAATAAACTGTAATGGCAAATGTACGTATTCAGGAAATATAACTAATCATATATACAGAGCGCAATGTAGCTATATGTGAATGTAGTTCCAATGGTGACCATAAGGATGAGCAAGAAACTAGCTGTAGGGCCTATCACCATGGAACCTACGTCAGGCTGTTCCAATTAATTTTCTCATTAAGACCCCCAGGAATGGTGGTCCCTAATCTCATTATCCACTGTGATTCTCGAATTAACAGGGTCTTGGCGCGATCCCCACCCCTCAGTGATGCTGGGACATGATCAATCATGAAGTAGCAGACGGATTCTAGGGGATGATTCAATGCTTTAAAATGACGGGCCACCGGTTGATCGATGGCCCGGCCCCTCAACGCCAGACTGATGGAAGATCTGTGACCCCCCATGCGTTCTTTAAACTTACACGTGGTTTGGCCTACATAATAGAGTCCACAAGTGCATACTATTATGTAGACCATGTAGGTAGAATTACATCCCAGCACAAACCTGATGTCAAAGTTTTTGTTACTATGGGGATGTTTAAAATTCTTGCAGGGAATTAATAGTTTGCAAGTAGCGCAGTCACTGCATTTATACAATCCCGGGGCCTTAAAGTAGGTATTGGGACATGTCTTTTTGCCCATGTCGGTGATGTCTGTGCGCACTAAACGATCCCTGAGATTGCTACCACGTGAAAATGCCACAATGAGCCTCATATTTCTGAACACAGAAAGGTCTTTATCAGTACTGACAATGGGCCAAAGAGCCTTGGTGGCTCGTTGAATCACAGGATTTTAAGTAGAAAATTTACAGACAAGAGGAATTTTGTTCTCATCTGCCCTAGACTTGGGAATAAGGAGGTCATTCCGATTTAATCTCAAGACCTGTTATATATATATATATATATATATATATATATATATATATATATATATATATATATATATATATATATAATTTATATACATTTTGTCTATCTGTAATACTTTAACTGACCCGGCAGCATATACTGGGTCACCTAAGTGTCCATCTCCGTGCTTTGCTACGCCCCTCTCTGGAAACCCCCTTCTTAAAATCCTGCGTTTGCCCCTGAGTATTTGGCGCGATAGCGGGTGATTGTGCACAGGTCTCTCAAGAGTGCTTACCGCTTCTACAGCTAACATCCACCCATGCACAGCGGAGGACTTCTGGCTCGTTACCTGCTCTTCCAGAACTGCCATTCTCTGCCTTGCATAAATGGACTTCCTGGACTTCACTGTACTGTCGGAGTGTGAAGGGACTGTCTACTTACCTGAATGAAGATCCTGCTGATCGCTATACAGTGAGCATTGACAGTGCAGATCCTGCCTGTCAGGAACCCCGGTTCTCATGCTGCTCGCATGCGCCCCTTACCGGCACGATGGTGTAATCTGCTCCGCAGATCAGCTGCTGGTACAGTCTGCAACCCCTGGCGTGATGTCTCCTGCTCACAAGTCATTCCCTGTGTCACCTAGGGCTCCAGGTGTATTCCCTGTCCTGATTGCGGGTCACATGATCCAGGTAAACTTCAGTCTGTGGACTGCTGCTGCGGCTAATTCCACAAGCCTGCGGCTGATTCCCTAATCCCCTGGAGGGATAAAAGCCTGCTTCCCAGTCTCCTCCCCATCTTGAACAACTTGTCAGTTCCCCTGCAAGTTCTCCAGCGTCAAGCTCCTTTCAAGACTCCCCACTTGCTCAAGAGGTCCGGTTACCTGAGTCTGCTGTTACCTGCTTACATCCTCAGCGTTCCTGGTTATTCCACTCCTGCCAGAAGCTTCCACGAGTTCCATCTGCCATGTGATCCAGCTCTCTGTGTGCTGCCCAGGGAACCTGCTCAGCGTCCGGATACCAGTGGGTTCCCATGCCCGTCACCTCTCAGCTTCGAGGCCGCTCCAGCGATCCCCAGTGATCACCATCGATTACCATCGATCCCCATCGAGTCCCCTCCGGCTCCCAGGCCGCATCATCGAGTATTCCTCTCCGGCGCCCAGGCCGCATCACAAGTACTCTCCTCCGGCTTCCAGGCCGCATCACAAGTACTCCCCTCCGGCTCCCAGGTCGCACCATCGAACACCATCGACCGGCTCCCAGGCCCCATCCCACGGTACTCAGTCCCCTATACTATGTACACCTTGCTACCCCATAACATCTTTGCTCTACCAGTCTCCAGAGTATCAAACCCTGCCGAAGTCACAGAGGAACCTGGGCAGAGGGCCATGACCTGGTCGGCAGTTGCAGCTATGTCCATATCCCCTTGTGGGGGTCACTGGTGAACACCGCTGTCGGCTTAGACCCTGCGCCTCTGCTTTAGGTTCAGCCAATCCTCTGTGTCCCCGGCAGGTCATCATTCTCCATCCCTCCGTGCATGAGCTCCAGATATCTCAAGCCTCCCAGCTTCCCTGCGCCCTCCACTGGCTCACCCAGGTCAGTGCTGGGAACACAGCAAGTCCAGGCCGTGACACTGCCTCTTGGATGCTTCTTTCTTGCCTGCTCGTCCTGTGAGTCTGCCTCCCATCACGGAGGGTTTCTCTCCTGTATACTGATTGTTGAGTTAGGGCTGTGGCCTCAAACTTTCACTGATTGAGGAGCTTGGCTGCGTGGTGCTGAAGTTCTTGGCATCATTATACCTGAAGTTCCTCTGCTCATCAGTTCTTATGTCACACGTGTGCCTGGCTCTCCCTGTTCATACATAGATCTGCTGTCTGTGATAGTAGTGACTACACAAACCCTCTAGTCTGATATTTGCTGTTTCTCATTGCTAAGAATCTTATATTTGACTCTATAGTTGTTTGGTCCATTTGTAGAAGTACGCCCCGATGCAGTAACACCGGGACGGAAGGAGCAGTGCCGCCGTCGGGTGGCACTGCCCCCTGCAGCCAGGGCCAGTGTACTCGTGCAGTCACTGGCCCTGCTGCTGGTTGGCGCCTGCTTCCTGGCCTGGGGTGGCCTGGCGCCACCCCAGGGAGCCAGAAGCAGACCCTCCAATGACGCCGGGTGTGGGGGCAGCGGCGAGCCTTCGCCGCTGATCCCCATGAACAAAGGCAATTCAAATGTGGCGCCAAAGGAGAGCCAATCATGGCTCTTGCTCTGGCGCCCAATGGGAAGCGGCGGCGGCGAACCAATCCTGGCTCGCCCCGTCACGAGCCCCGCCCCCAGGGGCTGGTTTGAAGTAACCAGCGTGGGGAACGAGGAGGGTAGTTCGGCGACGGAGGAGGACGAGAGAGCCCCGGAACGCAGAGGAGCAGCCGCCGGAAGCCCCGGGAGGCGGCAGCTGTGTGCGCAGGACTGCTACACGCTGCGAAGTACACAGTGTCAGTGACAGCCAGCGAAGACGGAGGAAGCCCGGGTGCGGCGGGGTGCAACGCATAAGAGCTTGTCCCGGCCCCCGCTGCCCCGGTGAAGACTGCAGGAAGCCCGGAGGTGGTGGCATCGGAAGATCCGGCGCTAGGTCGCAAGTTTCGCGGGCGTTAGGCGCCAGGTTGAGTGACGCTAGGCCGTGGCATCAGAAGATCCGGCGCTAGGTCACAGGTTGCGTGGGCATTAGGTGCCAGGTTGCACGCCGCTAGGCTGTGGCATCCAAGGATCCAGCGCTAGGTTGCGAGTTACGTAAGACAGCTTCAGGCCGCAGAGTGCACGGGCGTTAAGCCGCAGGCGCATTGGTGTATTGCCCTGCCCTAGGGAGCAGGAGGTTACGTGAGTTCATTTCCAGGTGCCGGTATCCGCATTGGAAGCGTGAAGGCGGACCAGTAAACGACTGGTGAGTAGAAATTGTATTGCATCTGTTGTCGTGTTGTTTGTGCTCCTTCCACTTCCCGGAGTGTTCCCCCACCCCAGTTACACCGGCCGTGTTCCACAAGCGGGTGTAACCATTCTGAGGCCAATAGTGCCTGTGATGAGCATCCCTTCCCCCCCTTAGGGAGTTTCCCCCTTTGTTTCCCTTACAGGTGCAGTCGCTTCCGGAACCTAGTGGAGCAAGAGGAAGGTACCGGGACCGTCGTAGGCCCGAAGGTGAGAGACGGAGCGCAGCGAGCGATAGTGCGGGCGCGCTTCCCCGTGCCTCCCACACATTTGCTCATCTGACTATTGAATGCTCTCCAGCATCATTACTTCTATTCTGCTCTCGGGAGACAAGACAAAATACTATCAGTGTGGGGTACTATTTTGAGAGACTACAGTCATTTCTAATGGAAACAGATAATTTTCCATTAACAGGAATTGTTTTCACACATGGACTTAATTGTTTGTTTGTCTTTATTTTCTTTATTACTGTTGAATGCTATAAGGAGTCATTTATTATTAGACTTGGAACGTATTGTTCAGACAAATTCGTTTATTACAGCAACAGCACCACCTAGTGGCAAATTATATTAGCATATTAAATTGGATTCACTGTCTGCTTTAGTACATTGCTATTTTTGGTACACTATTAATTTTGCTATTATTCTATATATTTTTTTTTTTTCACTAACTTAGTTACTTGTGTATACTGACACTTTCATAATGCCTGACATTACTGATTTTGCTACCTGATTGGCAAATGAGGTATCACAAGTGTTAATACCCTACTTAGACAGTAAAATCAGTCATATATTATCTCTATTTGATCGCGCTTCTTCAAATTACCGGTCTCAATATTTCAATATGCCTCCCCTGTTACAGGAAGACTTTGAGGTTGCTGATCCTATTGACGTTTGCCCCATAGAGGAACCTACTGACTTAAACCCCGTTGTCACGGCCGCTGTTAGGACGCGCCGCTCACCTGTTCATCTCCGGCGGCGGGGCCTGCGGACCATCCGTCTGGGTGCAGGACGGGGAGCGCGGCGTCTAGGTCTTCCGACCGCGACCATCTTCCTGGGGCCTGCGGCACGCGCATCCAGCATGAGAGCCAGCCAAGGTTGTTTGTCTCCAGTCCGGGCGCCGCCATGTTGTTGTAGCCAGCCAATGGTTCAGAGCCCCAGTTCAACTCCTCCAATCAAGATCTGCCCTGGGGGATAAAGCAGAGCCCTCTGGGGCATACAAGCGCCAGTGCTTTGTTGTCAATCCCTTGGGAGGAAGCTTCAGCCTGTGCTCCTGTCCTTGCTCTGTGAGATCCCTGATTCCTGTCTTCGTTACCTGCAGTTCAACACCTGATACCTGGATACCTGCATTTGCATTCTGCTCCCAGCCCTTACAGCTTTACATCTGTTTCCTGGACTTTGCAAATTGCACTCTGCCTCCAGCCCTTTCAGGTTTTGCTACAGTCTCCAGAATCTCCACACCTGCTGCCAGCCCTACGTGTCTGTTGACACATCTCCACTCCTGCTGTCGACCAGCTGCACCTGTTGCCAGCCCTGCGTGTCTGTTGACACATCTCCACTCCTGCTGTCGACCAGCTGCACCTGTTGCCAGCCCTGCGTGTCTGTTGACACATCTCCACTCCTGCTGTCGACCAGCTGCACCTGTTGCCAGCCCTGCGTGTCTGTTGACACATCTCCACTCCTGCTGTCGACCAGCTGCACCTGCTGCCAGCCCTGCGTGTCTGTTAACACATCTCCACTCCTGCTGTCGACCAGCTGCACCTGCTGCCAGCCCTGCGTGTCTGTTGACACATCTCCACTCCTGCTGTCGACCAGCTGCACCTGCTGCCAGCCCTGCGTGTCTGTTGACACATCTCCGCTCCTGCTGTCGACCAGCTGCACCTGTTGCCAGCCCTGCGTGTCTGTTGACGCATCTTCACGTCCGTTGTGGTCCAGCTGCACCTGCTGCCAGCCCTGCGTGCCTGTTGACACATCTGCACTCCTGTTGTCGACTAGCTGCACCTGCTGCCAGCACCCCGGGCCTGTTGACTCATCTCCACTCCTGTTGTCGTCCAGATACACCTACGGCCAGTCCTCCGTGCCTGCTGACGCTTCACCATCCTGCTGTCTGCATCCGCACCTACTGCCAGTCCTCCGTGCCTGCTGACGCTTCACCATCCTGCTGTCTGCATCCGCACCTACTGCCAGTCCTCCGTGTCTGCTGATGCTTCACCATCCTGCTGTCTGCATCTGCACCTACTGCCAGTCTCCCGTGCCTGCTGACGCTTCACCATCCTGTTGTCTGCATCCGCACCTACTGCCAGTCTTCCGTGCCTGCTGACGCTTCTCCACCCTGCTGTCGGCACCCGCAGCCAGTCACCAGTTTTCCCAGTAAGCCAACAGAGACTCTGGGACTAGTCCCATCATTCTGGACTTTCAGTTGTTACCCAGGTATTCCATTGGGTTCTTCGGCCTGCAGTTTCATTTATGGTCTTGCCTCCTCATGTTGGTGCTACAATAAAGAGTTATATCAAACCTGCTGTTCTCCAGTCTCCTTCAAGTCGCAAACACCCAACCTCCAGGCCTCAGACAGATCCACAAGGTACCCCTAGCGTGACAGTAAGCACTGGCCCAATGGATCCGTCCGCCAGCCAGGAGTTCTTTCAAAATGTGGTCGCTCGACTGCGAGCACTGGAGGAATCCCAGCAGCAAGTTACTCAAGCACTCCAAGGCATTTCTCAAAGGCAAGCCTCAAATCCTTCTCCACAGACTGTCTCCCCTTCTCTACGATTGTCTACCCCTTCTAAATATAATGGTACCCCTCGTACCTGCCGGGGGTTTATCAATCAATGTGAAGTGCATTTTTCCCTGCAACCAATGAACTTTCCTTCTGATCGTGTTAAAGTGGCTTTTATTGTCTCCTTATTGTCGGATTCTGCATTGGACTGGGTCTCCCCACTCTGGGAGAGAAATGATCCTTTACTCTCCAAGTACTCTGACTTTATTTCTCAATTCAGAAAAATTTTTGACGAACCTGGACGAGTATCCTCTGCCGCTTCAGAAATCCTGCGGATTCGTCAGGGCTCCCGCTCCGTTTCTCAATATGTTATCCACTTTCAAACTGTGGCATCTGAACTGAAATGGAATGAGGAAGCTCTAATTTCCACTTTCTTGGCAGGGTTATCAGAACGCATGAAGGACGAATTAGCCACCCGAGATCTTCCCACCTCGCTGGGTGAGGTCATATCGCTCTGCAATAGGTTGGACCTTCGTTTTCGAGAGCGTCAGCTAGAGAGATCTCGGCAAGAGCGAGGCAAGTCTATCCCCGTTTCTCCTCGCCCAGGGCCTCCTCCTCCTCCAAATTCTTCTGATGAGCCTATGCAGATCAACCATACTCGCCTAACTCCCGAAGAGCGCCAGAGAAGACGGCGACAGAATCTATGCCTGTATTGTGGGGAATCAGGTCATCTGTTAGCCAAATGTACCCGTCGTCCGTTAAACTCCCGGTCCTAGTTGGTTGTGGGGAGGCCAATCTAGGACGAGTAGAAACTTCTCCAATCAAGTCCGACTCTTTGCTATCCATACAGATTGTGTTACCCAACGGTTCACTCGCAGTATCTGCTTTACTGGACTCTGGGGCAGCCGCCAACTTTATTTCAGCCCAGTTTGTGTCCTATCATGGTTTGGACTCTCAGGAACTTTCGCAGCCACTCCAGTTATCTGCCGTAGATGGGAGTCTTATTCCTTAAGCCTCCATCACTCATCGGACTCTGCCCATCAAGATTCAGGTTGGGGCGTTGCATCAGGAAGAATTATCTTTTTTCATTATTCCTAAAGCGAACCACCCTGTAGTATTGGGGTTTCCTTGGCTCCAGCAACATTCTCCGAACATTAATTGGGGTTCTATGGAGGTTCTGTCCTGGGGTACGAACTGCCGTCATACCTGTCTTCCCGGATTAGTGCGCATCCAGTCCACCTCGCCTACATCTCCTGATCTTCTTCCTCAAGCCTATCAAGCCTTCTCCGACGTCTTCTGTAAAGGTTCAGCCGACAAATTACCTCCGCATCGGCGCTGGGACTGTCCCATCGACCTTATTCCAGGTAAAATGCCTCCAAAGGGCCGAACCTATCCACTCTCTCTCCCAGAGACAGAAGCCATGTCCCAGTATATTAAAGAGAACCTATTAAAAGGCTTCATTCGGCCTTCTACGTCTCCAGCAGGAGCCGGATTCTTTTTCGTTAAAAAGAAAGATGGAGGTCTGAGGCCCTGTATTGATTATAGGGGACTGAATAACATCACAGTCAAAAACAAGTACCCGTTACCCTTGGTGACTGAGTTGTTTGACCGAATCAAAGGGGCTAAAGTCTTCACCAAATTGGATCTCAGAGGAGCTTATAACCTTATCCGTATCCGAGCAGGCGATGAGTGGAAAACAGCTTTTAATACTAGAGACGGTCACTACGAGTACCTTGTTATGCCGTTTGGTCTCAGCAATGCTCCAGCAGTATTCCAAGAATTCATGAATGAATTATTCCGTGATTTACTGTATTATTCCGTGGTTGTTTATCTCGATGACATTCTTATTTTTTCTCAGAATATTCCGGAACACCGTCAGCATGTGAAAGAAGTGTTACAGCGATTGCGATCCAACCAGCTATACTGCAAACTGGAGAAATGTGAGTTTGAGAAATCTTCAGTTCCCTTCCTTGGTTACATCATTTCGGGTACCGGATTAAGCATGGATCCTTCTAAAGTGCAAGCAGTCCTTGATTGGCCACAACCTCATACCCTAAAGGCTGTTCAACGCTTCATTGGCTTTTCCAATTATTATAGGAAATTCATCAAAAATTTTTCTTCCATCATTTGTCCCATCACGGCTTTGACTCACAAAGGAGCCAATCCTGCCAAGTGGTCTCCCGAAGCGGTGGCAGCATTTCAGCAACTAAAAAGCGTATTTACTTCAGCTCCAATTCTTCTGCAGCCCGATTGTTCTCGCCCGTTCATTCTGGAGGTAGATGCCTCTTCTGTTGGGGTTGGAGCTGTACTTTCACAGAAGTCTGAGGACGGTCACCTACACCCATGTGGGTTCTTCTCCAGGAAGTTTCTGCCAGCCGAAATGAACTACCCCATTGGTGAACAAGAATTACTAGCCATTAAATTGGCCTTTGAAGAATGGCGGTACCTGTTGGAAGGGGCTAAGTTTCCTATATCCGTCATTACAGACCATAAGAACTTGTTATATTTGCAGAACGCCCAGTGTCTGAACCCCAGACTAGCCCGATGGGCCTTATTCTTTACGAGATTCGAGTTTGTTTTATCTTTCCGTCCTGGGTCTCAAAATGGCAAAGCGGACGCACTCTCCAGATCTTTCACGTCCTCTACAGAAGATCGTACCATAAGCCCAGTTCTAAGCCCTACAGTGTTCGCTAAGACTGCTGTAGTATCCATTCCTAGAGGAAAGACTTTTGTTGATACTGGACTCAGACCATCTTTGCTACAGTGGGCACACTCCTCTCGTTTTTCTGGTCACTGTGGTATAAAGAAAACTTTAGAATTCATTAAAAGAGTGTACTGGTGGCCGTCCATGAGGAAAGATGTCACTGACTTCATAGCATCCTGTACCCAGTGTTCTCGTCACAAGTCTTCTCGTCAAGCACCAGCTGGCCTTCTCCAACCCTTATCCATACCTGAGTCACCCTGGTCACACATATCGATGGACTTTGTCACCGATCTGCCTCTTTCTCAAGGGTTCAACACGATCTGGGTCGTCATTGACCGTTTCTCCAAGATGGCTCATTTCGTTCCATTAAAAGGCCTTCCGTCTGCTCCTAAATTGGCTCAAATATTCATAGCTGAGATATTCCGTCTTCATGGTCTTCCGAGAGAAATTGTATCTGACAGAGGGGTACAATTTGTATCAAAGTTTTGGAGAGCGTTGTGTAGTGCTTTACAGGTAAAGCTGAACTTTTCCTCATCCTATCATCCGCAATCCAATGGCCAAACAGAAAGAGTAAATCAAGATTTGGAGGCCTTTCTACGCCTGTATCTGTCCTCCTCGCAAGACAATTGGAAGGAGCTTCTGCCTTGGGCCGAATTTGCACATAACAACTTTTATCATTCCTCCACCGAAAAGACTCCCTTCTTCATTGTGTATGGTCGTAACCCGCGTGTTCCAGAATTCCAAAATCTTCCTGTTTTTGACATACCAGCAGTTAACTCGTCTGTCCGGTTTTTCTCAAACATCTGGAGGAATGTTCATGCTTCATTAGAGAAAGCCTCCCAACGTTACAAGAAATTCTCTGATCGGCACAGACGGGCAGCTCCGAAACTCAAGGTAGGAGACAGAGTTTGGCTCTCCACCAAAAATATTAGACTCAGAGTCCCGTCTATGAAGTTTGCACCTCGATTCATTGGGCCATATACAGTAACTACTGTGATCTCTCCTTTGGCTTATAAGTTGCAGTTGCCTCGTTCTTTGAAAATTTCAAATACATTCCACATCTCGTTATTAAGACCATTGATATTAAATCGATTCCAGAATAAAGTACCCAAGTCTCCTCAGCCTCAGGCTCATCATGATGTTGCTTTTGAAATTAAAAAAGTTGTGGACTCAAGAGTTCGTTCGGGGCAAGTCCAATATCTGGTAGACTGGAAAGGCTTTGGTCCAGAGGAACGATCCTGGGTGGATGCTGCTCGCGTCGATGCTCCCACTTTGGTCCGTAAGTTTCATCAACAATATCCGAGAAAACCATGGAAGTGTCCAGAGTCCACTTCAAAAGGGGGGGTGCTGTCACGGCCGCTGTTAGGACGCGCCGCTCACCTGTTCATCTCCGGCGGCGGGGCCTGCGGGCCATCCGTCTGGGTGCAGGACGGGGAGCGCGGCGTCTAGGTCTTCCGACCGCGACCATCTTCCTGGGGCCTGCGGCACGCGCATCCAGCATGAGAGCCAGCCAAGGTTGTTTGTCTCCAGTCCGGGCGCCGCCATGTTGTTGTAGCCAGCCAATGGTTCAAAGCCCCAGTTCAACTACTCCAATCAAGATCTGCCCTGGGGGATAAAGCAGAGCCCTCTGGGGCATACAAGCGCCAGTGCTTTGTTGTCAATCCCTTGGGAGGAAGCTTCAGCCTGTGCTCCTGTCCTTGCTCTGTGAGATCCCTGATTCCTGTCTTCGTTACCTGCAGTTCAACACCTGATACCTGGATACCTGCATTTGCATTCTGCTCCCAGCCCTTACAGCTTTACATCTGTTTCCTGGACTTTGCAAATTGCACTCTGCCTCCAGCCCTTTCAGGTTTTGCTACAGTCTCCAGAATCTCCACACCTGCTGCCAGCCCTACGTGTCTGTTGACACATCTCCACTCCTGCTGTCGACCAGCTGCACCTGTTGCCAGCCCTGCGTGTCTGTTGACACATCTCCACTCCTGCTGTCGACCAGCTGCACCTGTTGCCAGCCCTGCGTGTCTGTTGACACATCTCCACTCCTGCTGTCGACCAGCTGCACCTGCTGCCAGCCCTGCGTGTCTGTTGACACATCTCCGCTCCTGCTGTCGACCAGCTGCACCTGTTGCCAGCCCTGCGTGTCTGTTGACGCATCTTCACGTCCGTTATGGTCCAGCTGCACCTGCTGCCAGCCCTGCGTGCCTGTTGACACATCTGCACTCCTGTTGTCGACTAGCTGCACCTGCTGCCAGCACCCCGGGCCTGTTGACTCATCTCCACTCCTGTTGTCGTCCAGATACACCTACGGCCAGTCCTCCGTGCCTGCTGACGCTTCACCATCCTGCTGTCTGCATCCGCACCTACTGCCAGTCCTCCGTGCCTGCTGACGCTTCACCATCCTGCTGTCTGCATCCGCACCTACTGCCAGTCCTCCGTGTCTGCTGACGCTTCACCATCCTGCTGTCTGCATCTGCACCTACTGCCAGTCTCCCGTGCCTGCTGACGCTTCACCATCCTGTTGTCTGCATCCGCACCTACTGCCAGTCTTCCGTGCCTGCTGACGCTTCTCCACCCTGCTGTCGGCACCCGCAGCCAGTCACCAGTTTTCCCAGTAAGCCAACAGAGACTCTGGGACTAGTCCCATCATTCTGGACTTTCAGTTGTTACCCAGGTATTCCATTGGGTTCTTCGGCCTGCAGTTTCATTTATGGTCTTGCCTCCTCATGTTGGTGCTACAATAAAGAGTTATATCAAACCTGCTGTTCTCCAGTCTCCTTCAAGTCGCAAACACCCAACCTCCAGGCCTCAGACAGATCCACAAGGTACCCCTAGCGTGACACCCGTAGAGGAGCTTGTTTCTCCTAAATCCACACACTTTGAGGTGGACACTTCTGAGTTTGCTTCGGCTTCGTACCATGGGATTAACTTTTCCAGTTCATCTTTGGGCACTATAACACCAGTATTTCCCATGGTGCCAGCTACAAACCTCAACAAAGTGATGCTATCAATGACTGCTCCACACGCCAAGAGCCAATAAATGCTACATGCATACTCCATTTGGTTTTCTATAGGTTTCAGCCATCTTTGGAAAGTTTTGGAATCTCGATTTCCAATTTGGAGCAACTCATTCCTCCCCCCACAGTATTTATTCTACCACCCTCTACAAGTCTCTTAGGGGCTGTAACTTGAGTAGATAGTATATTACTCAAAAGTCAAAACCTCAATGTTTTTCTCCTACTAGACATACTTTGATTACTTTTGCTTGTAGTGCTGCCAATATTCATTTATTTTCATATTCAGCCTACTTCAGTTTTTATATTTAAGATTGCAGGCTGACAATTTATACTGTTATTTGTTAACTCATTGTTTGTTACCAGGACGTAGCCTACGGCTGTAGCTTCCGTCTCCTTTTTCTAGGATTTGGAAAACTTGAAAATTGGAAGATTGAAGCTATGTACCCTTAAATCAATGTGTATATATGGCTAATTTCATTTCTTTCTGTTTAATACAGTACTTCTCATTACATGCAGTATGTGATATTTCCAACATGTTGTACTATCCGAGCATTTAGTCGCATTATGTATTTTTACTTTTTCTTCTATTCGGTAAGTTAATTCTTGATTGTCAGTGTTATTTACATTGATACAAATGCTTCAATAATAAAAATGATTAAAAAAAAAACACATATTATTATGTTTTTTGCTGGTTCTGTGTGTTTCATTTTTTATATGCCGTTATTATTTTCATTTTCCTATAACATCAGGCGTATAGTATTTTAGTCAGTAAGTTTTGATGGAATATCCTGACGTGTAAATCTGCCTGATTAACTACTCCCAATCTGTGTATCTTTTCTAAATGTTTACTGTCACCTCTTCATGTTGTTGTTGTTTTTAGAAATTGTTATGCCATTGCCTGGGTTACTGAGCCTCCGGCGCACACATGGCGTAACGCGGCAGCTTGTGACGTCTGACGTCATAGACCTGCGACGCGTTTGGATGCCGGGCCTGATCAACGCACACTCGTGGTGGTATGTATAAATTGTGGGTATGTATGTTATTTCTTTGATTGTCCTGAAGACGAAGCATAAAAAGTTGGCTTCGAAACGTTGACCTAACATGGCTGTGTATCAGAGTATTTAATTTACGGAGAGTGCCACCCACACTGCTACTATTGTGGACCCCACACCGGGACTCCAGGAAAGGCACCCGGCCTACATGTGCGGAGAGGAGTGCTGCTCCTTCACTATATATATATATATATATATATATCTTGAAAAAGGTCCCAGAGGCGGACCGAAACGTCGATGCCCACCAATATTGCCATGCTGCCTGAATAAATCATTTGATTTGCCTGAGACTGGTGAGTGACTTCATTCTATTTCTCTATACAAAGTAATGACCTGCTAGCAAGTCTTTTACCTTGGAATGTCACCCCAGCAAGATAACAATATGGATGTGAGTGCCAGTACCATGGACTATGTATGTATATATATATATATATATATATATATATATATATATATATATATATATATATATATATATATATATATATATATATATATATATATATATATATATATATATATATATATGTTCATTGCTTATATGGCACTACAAGGGTTTTGCAGCGCCTAATAATACATAAATGAGCAAAAACAAGAAAACCAACAATTTACAGTACAAGGCATGTTAGGAAAAGTACACCGTAAATAAAGACCGCATCAGGGGACAGGACACTAAAGTAATTATTGGGGTGACAGAGACTTATGGTTAGGTGCCGTTGCATGGAATAAGGGGTAAAAACAAATATATATATATAAGGGTTGCCTACCCTCCCGTAATGGACGGGAACCTCCCGTTTTTGGGGGACCCCCGCTCCCCGCCCCCCCCCCCCCCCCCCCTCCTGATCGCGGCTAAAACTCACCCGCCGCACCATTTAAATAACCCGATATGCTTATCTCCGATGAGGGGGCGGGGCTTAAGTGTCATAATCGCGTCATTTTAGCCCCGCCCCCTCCACAGAGATGTTAAACCCGGATTATTTTCAAGCATGGGGCGGGGCTTAATGTCACGTTCAAGCTCAGGAGGAGGCGGGGCCGGGCCATTATGTCTGACTGCACTGCAGCCACTAGCAGTGACAGTCAGACTCGGAGCGGAGGCCACACGGCCGAGGACTCCACAGGGCTGAGCCTGCTGCCACTGATGCCGCCTACTGCTGAGCGGCCTGAGGTGAGCTGCCGGCCTCATGCATGCCTGCTCAGCAGCCTGTATTATATATACAGGCACTGTATATGTGTGCTGATGTGCTCTGTGCTGCCCCCTGCTGCCTAATTCGGCCTCAGTTGCCGCGGCCTCCCGGGAAAGTTCCCGGTAAATAGAATGGCCAATCCGCCCCTGTGTATGTTGTACTGCATGTGGTGTGTTATGTATGTGTGTGTTTTGTGTATCTGTCCAATGTATCTGTCCAATGTGTAAGTGTGCGAGGTGCACTACGTACAATGTGTGTAGTGTGCATACAATGTGTAGGTGTGTGTGTGGTGTGTGGTATATGCATATCCCCAATTATTCCTAATTGTTTCAAGCCTCCACCATAATGTTAGAATGTGTTTGCATTCATACACACTAGGGATTATTAGGGATTTTTTCTCCCACCAAAGTCATTCACTTTGCACTAGTGTGACAGTGCCCCTGTACGGTGTGGTGCAAGATGGCGTACCTTAATCTGGAGCTGGTGACGGCGGCGGCTTCTGGATTCTTCGCGGCTTCTGCTGGGGAACCTGTGGCAGGGAACGGCACAACCCAAGGGACCCACAGAAGACAACTCTACCACGATTAGCAGCGACAATAATTTATTTACTAACACACGGATTGACCGCTGCAATATCTCAATGACAAATGACAAGAAGAAATACTCAATGAACAAATATCTACAGTAAAGCATACAATCAAACAATAATCATTCTATCTAGCAATCAATTTAAATGGCTCAGAAACCTCAATATAATCTATTGGCAAATGAATCAACATACACAGTCACGTGTCAACATAATGGTCCCACGTCGACATATATCCTCACTTTGAATTAGGACCTAACTTAGTGTGCACACTGACTACGAGCATGGCAGAGCAAATTAACAATCCCTTCAATAGGGTACAGGCGGGTTCCCGTTACCTAGGGCAACCCCCTGCTAGACATACAACGAAGGCTGTAGATATAGGCTTGGCAGTGGTGGCAAATCTGGCATGCAGCCAGAGGGGTGTTGCAGGTGTCTCTGGGCTGCTAATGTCGCAGGGTGATCAGCACCCCAATAACAGTTGTCCCCTATGCAGTGGAGAGCCACTTCAATAGCTGGGTAAAGTGGGCCAATGTGGGGTGCAGGCCAGCCTGGGGGTAGGGGAGCTCCTGTACCTTAACTCTCAGCTGCAGATGCCAGCTCCTGCTGGTCATGACTCTTCAGGGTCTCACTCCTCTCTGGGTCTCTCACTCCTCTCTGGGTCTAACTCTGCCTGGCACCTATCAGCAGCACCTGATCTCCTCTTCAGTGCAGCACAGGGGAACAGCTTCTCCATTCACTGTACACACGCTGCTGGGCTTTCTCCTCTCTCTGCCTGAGCCTCTCCCTGCTCCAAGCATGTCTTCTCACTCTCTCTGTGCACAATCTCTGCCTTCTCTCCACTGCAGCAAGTTTTCTCTGTCCCGTTCTGCTGGCTGACCCCTGACCTCTCTGCTTCCTGTCTTCACACACTCCAGGGCAGCCAATCAGGGGAATGTCAGGTTCTCTGCACGTGGATGTGAGCTGGGTCTGTTAACCCCTCACATCCCTGCAGTGTCTATGAAGCTGCAGTCTTTCCTAATAGCAGCATTGGCTGCCATTAAGCCTTTTTGAGGGCACAGGGGCACTCAGAGTGGATTGCCACATACCTCCCTGCTGGAAATTTGCCTGTCCGCAGGCAACTTAACCTGGGTCAGTAGGTTCCTGCCAAAAACCTCTCAATGTCCATGACAAGACATTTAACGGTGAGAAAGAAAACAGGTGAGTACACATACATTCACCACAAATACAAATTACTGCCTCCCTATCACCTGATATCCAATGTGGGCTCCCCGTGCCAACCATCCCTCCGCCACAGGACCTCCATCCCTCTGCGGTCCAGCTTCTCCAAGGCTGTCAATGGATGGCGCCCACTCTCACGATGTACGCATCTTTAGGCATGTCTCACCTCTCGAACTTGCCTCTTCGACCTCTGTATCGCCTGCTGGATTCTGAGGGCGAATTCCTCTCCTGAGATGGTCGTATATTCACCACTTGTTACCGGCTTCCCACCGATGAAACAGATCTTGGCCTTGTCTTCTCTCTCTGGTGCTTCTACCTTGGCCTTGGATTCATGCAGTGGCACCACTGGTTCTGCTTCTGGTGGCTCTACTGTCTGCGTCACAGCCATCTGAACCACGGTCTCGGGGCTTCTCTGCTGGTCTACCATTCTTGGCCCTAGGTTCGCCACCCGATAATCGGCATCATCCATTCTAGGCACGTACTCTCTGGTTGGCTCTGCAAGAGGCCTAGTCGCTGCTTGCTGCTTCTGGTGGACTACCTCACTCCACATGACCGGTTTCTCACTTGCCCTCGTGATCTCAGGTTCTGGTGGGCGGGGCATCTGTCCTGGTCGAGGAGGGTTGCTGTTCACTCTTTCTTTTTCTAGCTTGACCTCTCTCAGTTCAGCTGTACTTCCGGTGTATTGGTGGTATGGTAGAGGCTCTTTACGGTGCGGGTAGTGCCACTGTTGTTCTGGGGCATGTCTGTTGCGTAGCACCGGCGTTCCATTCGGCCCCGTCACTTTTGCGGCCTTGGTGCCTTTCTTCCCGCTTGTTAATTCGAATTCGACGGCTTCACCATCGCTCAGGCTCCGAAAGCAATTCTGGGGGTCTTCGTTCTGTATGGCGGTGTAATGGACATAGACGCTACGCCCGTTGTCTGCACGTCTAATGTATCCATATCCGCGCGGCACATCAAACCACAGGACACGACCTGTGATCCTTCTTGGGCCGGTTCGCGGCCTATCAGTCATCTGCGTTACACCGGATGCTCTTGACGTGTTCTGGAACACTGCCGGTGGACCTCTTCTCCCATGCCATCTCACAGTCTGTGGGCATACATCGGCTCGGTCACGGTGTAGTCGTTCCGACCTCCATTGGCGATTCTGTTGCCATCTATGCCTTCTGCCACCTTCAAGTTGCTGTCTTTCCTTTTCATCCTCCGCCCATTCCTGACGCATCTCACGGATCATCCTGGTCATTTCGGTCATCGCTTCGATAATGGCCCCAATCGAGTTCTGATTGGCTTGGGCTGGTGGAGTGGCGGTTCTTCGCATCTCCAGCGGTTCTATGTACTGCGATCGCCACATCTTGCCGTTCACAGGGGTCTTGTGCAATCCTGTTCGTAGATGCCAAGTGTGACAGTGCCCCTGTACGGTGTGGTGCAAGATGGCGTACCTTAATCTGGAGCTGGTGACGGCGGCGGCTTCTGGATTCTTCGCGGCTTCTGCTGGGGAACCTGTGGCAGGGAACGGCACAACCCAAGGGACCCACAGAAGACAACTCTACCACGATTAGCAGCGACAATAATTTATTTACTAACACACGGATTGACCGCTGCAATATCTCAATGACAAATGACAAGAAGAAATACTCAATGAACAAATATCTACAGTAAAGCATACAATCAAACAATAATCATTCTATCTAGCAATCAATTTAAATGGCTCAGAAACCTCAATATAATCTATTGGCAAATGAATCAACATACACAGTCACGTGTCAACATAATGGTCCCACGTCGACATATATCCTCACTTTGAATTAGGACCTAACTTAGTGTGCACACTGACTACGAGCATGGCAGAGCAAATTAACAATCCCTTCAATAGGGTACAGGCGGGTTCCCGTTACCTAGGGCAACCCCCTGCTAGACATACAACGAAGGCTGTAGATATAGGCTTGGCAGTGGTGGCAAATCTGGCATGCAGCCAGAGGGGTGTTGCAGGTGTCTCTGGGCTGCTAATGTCGCAGGGTGATCAGCACCCCAATAACAGTTGTCCCCTATGCAGTGGAGAGCCACTTCAATAGCTGGGTAAAGTGGGCCAATGTGGGGTGCAGGCCAGCCTGGGGGTAGGGGAGCTCCTGTACCTTAACTCTCAGCTGCAGATGCCAGCTCCTGCTGGTCATGACTCTTCAGGGTCTCACTCCTCTCTGGGTCTCTCACTCCTCTCTGGGTCTAACTCTGCCTGGCACCTATCAGCAGCACCTGATCTCCTCTTCAGTGCAGCACAGGGGAACAGCTTCTCCATTCACTGTACACACGCTGCTGGGCTTTCTCCTCTCTCTGCCTGAGCCTCTCCCTGCTCCAAGCATGTCTTCTCACTCTCTCTGTGCACAATCTCTGCCTTCTCTCCACTGCAGCAAGTTTTCTCTGTCCCGTTCTGCTGGCTGACCCCTGACCTCTCTGCTTCCTGTCTTCACACACTCCAGGGCAGCCAATCAGGGGAATGTCAGGTTCTCTGCACGTGGATGTGAGCTGGGTCTGTTAACCCCTCACATCCCTGCAGTGTCTATGAAGCTGCAGTCTTTCCTAATAGCAGCATTGGCTGCCATTAAGCCTTTTTGAGGGCACAGGGGCACTCAGAGTGGATTGCCACACTAGGACAAGCTCGTACTCTCTTTTACTATGCTAAAGTATATTAATGAACCACTCTAAGACATCCTGACATAATTTTAACTAGATCGGAGCATCTTCATAGTTTTCGTCATTTTCACCAAAAAAGTGAAACTTCAGGCCTCTTGCCAGAACAGAAGATGTTGACTTAGATCAAAATGCTTTTGCACGTTTCTTATTTAAGTCAAGTCACAACTTTTCCACACTAGCCGATTTTGAATTTCTCAATTTCAGTTTTTTCACTCCGCCCTAATACACAGTGACAGCAATTAAATCAGGTGTCAAGGCAAATTGAACCTTGGTATTTTTTACATTTCTAAGTGAAATTTCCAAAAAAAAACAGCTTTGAGGTGCACACCACCGGGTCCAGCGGTACCTTGTTGCTGAATTTGGCGGCTCTGAGTGCCACGATGTCTCCGCAATGCGACAAACATGCGCACACACTCTTCAACTTATATAGACACAAGGGTGCCTTTAAAGGGAAGTGTATCAAGTTTCTTTTTTTAATAGGTATCAGCTGCCCAGAATCTTAACCACAAAGCTCTCCTTGTCACTACCTTGGCAGCCACAGCTCTGGCTGAGTATGTCAAAACTTCCTAATACTGCTTTCACATCGCAAAATGCAGGGTCGCACCAACAGTTCAGTCCCGGCGCGACCCTGCATTTTGGGATGTTCACATCCCTCAGCGAACCGGCATTATTCGCATCCAGGGGGCACGGCAGGGAGTCAGCGTATCATCAGGGGACTCCATAGTGTGAACAGGAAACAGGTCGCTTGACCCGTTTAACCCGTTCACACTGCACAGCAACACGGCAACGAACCAATAAGAACTCTGCTTTTTTTACCAGTTCATATTGATTTTTTGCTACCCATATGTGGGACCTGGTAACCCCTTTCATATCGCACTAATTACCGAGCCGGCAAGAAATCGGCTTGTACCTGGTAATTAGTTGCGATGTGAAAGGGGTATAAGAGGCTTCACACAAGTATTCAGTGGACTTATACATTCCAGATTTCTTAATAAACAATGCTTACAGATCTTCTCATCTATGTCCATATGTTTCAGTGAACTGTATAATCTTAAAGCTCTTAACACTGAGGCAATAGCCACACTAGAGAAACAGCTAAAGAAATATGTAGGGCGGTATTCAATGAGGCTGATTCGCCAGGTTTTTATGGCGATTTTGTGCTGTAAGGCAAATTTCTGACTAAAACGGTGAATCACCCTATTCAATGACCAGATGGCGAATACATTTCAAGGTTTTTTTCGCCATGATTCACCGAGTAGCAATCGCTATCTTTTTATGGTGAAGTGGAAGGTGAACTTTTAAAATAAAGTGTTTTGTGTTTTACAATTGGTTTAAAAAAATCTGGAATTTTATTCTGAGGGGGGCATGCTATTTTTATTCATGTGCTGTAAGCACATGAATATATATTTAATTTAATTTTTTTTTTTTTTTTTTTTTACACAGACCAGCCAACAGGGGGCCGGAGCCGAGCCGCTCATTAGGTATTCATATATTCACTTCACCCGATCATTACATATTCATGATCGGGTGTAGTGAATATGCCCGGTCCCCTGCTGGCACCCCCGGGGGGCAGCCTGTGCTGCCTGGCACCCGGGGAGCCCACCTCCCCCCCACAAACGTTGTGGGGCAGGCAGGGAGACTTCCATCTCCCTGCCTGCCACCGTCCTCAGGCTCCCTGCGGCGTTCGCCGCAGGAGCTCATATTCGCCGCAGGAGCTCATATTCGCCGGTCAGGGGCAGCGAGCCCCTGATTCGTTGAATACTGGAGCCGGCAAAGCTCCGGAACGCGGCGACCAGTGGCAAATGTGCAGCGAATCCTAAACAGGATTCGCTGCATGTCGCCAGTATTCACATTGAATACCGCCCGTAGTCTTTTAAAAGAAATACCTGTAATGTATTTATGTATATATGTATGTATGTATGATATAATCATGTTTTCCTCCTTTCTGTTAGTCAGACCTTGATAAATTCTAAAAAGCTAAAGATAACAGTTGGCACTTCAAGCCTTAACATTGGAACAGTTCCGATAACGCCATACAAAGAGAGCAGAAAGGAGGAAGGGTGAAAGGTCTGTTCTTTATGTACAGTAGGAGGCTGAAAATGTAAAAAGTAAAAATAGTAATCATTATAAAGGTCAAACACAGTCAGCTGCTTGAAATACAATATATCTTGGTGATATAATGGGGCACATACAAGGCTAGTAATCTAATATTACCAAGATTCAAAGGTGTTTCCAGTGCAGATGTAATTTTACTGTGTCTGGTATTTACTGTACAGGTTGCAAAGCACAACAGGATAGAATCCACTGTGTTGAGAAAATGTGCTTCTTCTGTGGGTGAGACGACGGGTGTGGGTTGTTAGGTCTACAACAACTAGGTCGATAGTCAAAAGGTCGACATGGGGTTTTTTACTGTTTTTTTACCCGAATGTCAACACAGTCGACATGGACACAGTTTGAAGTGCACCGCATCCCCTCACATCGCTCACTTCGCTCGCAATGCTTCAGACATGATGCCTCGTTACGCTTGGCACACTATTTTATTCTCTCACCACGCCCTAGTGGATGGTAGGGCTTGAAATACCACCTGTCGGCACATGTCGGCTCAAAAAACAGTGAAAAACTCCATGTCGACCTTTTGACTGTCAACCTTGACCCATGTCAACCTTGACCCATGTCAACCTAAACCCATATCGACCTTGTTGCTTGTTGACCCAATGCTTGTCGACCTAGTTGCTGTAGACCTAATGACCATATCCCGAGACAACGACATATGGGTGGATTATTGTAACTCATATTGAGCCCTTACTGTCATGGTATTGGATATGGATCATTGGATAGACAGATATTAGGTCGACCACTGAAGGTCAACGTGACTGAAGGACGACGTGGTCAGTAGGTTGACACAAGCATTAGGTTGACATGGGGTTTTTCTCTTTTTTTCCCCCGAATATCGACACAAAAAAGCGCACCGCGTCCCCTTGCATGACTCGCTGCGCTTGCCATGCTTCAGGCACGGAGCCTCACTACGCTCGGTACATTATTTTATTCTCCTACCACGCCCTAGTGGATGGTGGGGCATGAGATACCACCTGTCAGCACATGCCGGCTCAAAAAAAAGTATAAAAAACCATGTCAACCTTTTGACTGTCGACCTTCCCCATGTCGACCTAATGTGTGTCGACCTAATGACCCCGTCGACCTTCATGCATGTCGACCTTCAGTCATGTTGCTTGCAGACCTAGTGACCATATCCCCATGGCTATATTATGCTTTATATGTGGCTTCAGTTAACAGGATGTTGGTGAAGGTGAAAGAGTTGATAAACCTTAAGGAATAGATTTATTTAGGCAGGACTGCACAGAGACAATTTTACTTCTTTGGTTGATTCAATTTTCCTATACACATTTGAAGTTAAATGCTTGAGTCAGAATCAGGGGCAGCTGTTAACCTGCCTGGATGTAGGGGGGGGGGGGTGTCCACAGACTTTTCCTCCTATATATCCCGGGGACAGTGGCGTAGCTTTGTTTGGGGCGCCCCCACCGTTAATGGGGGGGCACCCCCCTCTCCCCGCCCGTCCGTCAGTGCCCCCCCGCCTGGCCTTCCGTGCCCCCTCCCCCCATTGCCGCATGCTTACCTGTCCGCGCGTCCCGGCTCCCCTCCTGGCTTCAATTAATTCTATGCAGACGGACCACGATAAAATGGCCGCCCCATACCGCAGACAGTTTCAGAGAACAGTCTGCTTTATGGGGCGGCCATTTTATCATGGTCCATCTCCATAGCATTGATTGAAGCCAGGAGGGGAGCCAGGACGCGCGGACAGGTAAGCCTGCGGGGGGATTACTATAGCACTGCAGCCCCCCCGGCGCCCCCATATGCACAGCGCCCCCCCCCCCCCCGCAACCGCAGGGGCTGCGGTGCTATAGTTACGCCACTGCCCGGGGACCAATGGCTGATGTCACTGGGAGTGAGGCTTAGGTCCTGTGGTGTTGCTTCATTCTGGTACTGCTAACCTGGTTGGCTTCTATGGACTGCATCAGCTGCAGCCCATAGAAACCAGATAGGGCTGACATTAATACAGGATAGTGGCAGACAATGGTCCTCATTCTGGTTGACTCGCAAGGCTGCAAACTTGCGAATCTTCTGCAAGAAGAAATACAATAAATAGTATACCTGTAGGAACAGAAGAAAGAGAGTATGGGCTGTTTCACACAGTACGGTTCCTGCCGCACGGTGAAATCCCGTACGGCCAGGGAGCCGTGCCGCACACATTAGTTGTGAATGGACACTATTGTGTCCATTCACACGGGACGGCCACGGCCCGGCCGCACGGCTGCAGCCGGATCCCCCCACTGGAAGGGACGGCTGCCGGGCTGTGGCCATCCCTGCCATTATAAAATTCTGAGTGCGGCGCGGCTCCCTGACCGTACGGGATTTCACCGTGCGGCAGGAACCGTACTGTGTGAAACAGCCCTAAGTCACTGTGTGATGCACCTGGAGATCAAGTTTATTAAAATGTAACTTTTATTGTTATTACTAAAAAATAGCGAAGTATGGACACACAATAAACAAATTGACGCACATGAAACACAAATGTGGTTTAAAAAGGATAATATACCCCCAACTTAGTGTGAGCCCAATGTTTCTCCCCACCGATGGATATTTAAGAAATCAGGGTCAGAATCCACTTAATTGATTAATGTGCCTGGTGTCTGTATTAAAGAGACTGACTGTTAAGCCCCGTACACACGGGCAGGGCTATTTTTCAGCAGGCTCAAGCAGGAACTGAGGCCTTTATTCTAGTTCACTCTTTCTAACAAAATATTTCTTAAATGGACAAAACCATGTGCACTGCAGGTGAGGCAGGTGTTACTTGTGCAGAGATAATTAGATTTGGGTAGGGTTTTACACCTGCCTCACCTGCAGCGACCATCTGAAAGGGAACCTCTGCCGGCGGTGCCGCAGAGGTAATCAGCTGGTCGCAGGAGCAAGCTCCTGCAACCAGTGATTAGAAAGGGGCTGTAAATGGGAGCGTGCACCCGGCGATTTATCGCCGGGGCACACTCCCATCACTGGCAATATGATCGCCTGCGACCATATTTCCAGACATTTCAGCCCCTATCGCGCCCGTGTGTACACAGCTTTAGTTTCCAATATGCTGCAGGTGCACTACACTTTGCACTGCTGTGATTAAATAATCATTCAGATTCCCAATTTATAAATTCATACGGGGCACGTATGGTTAATTTAACTGCGTCAATGTGAGATTGAATGCAATTGCACCAGATTGGATACAAATACTCAGTCTCTCCAATAATGTGTACACATGTATTGCACCCCACTCTGAATACTTGCGGGGCATCTGAATGATTATTTAATCACAGCAGTGCAAAGTGTAGTGCACCTGCAGCATATTGAAAACTAACAGTCAGTCTCCTTAATACAGCCACCAGGCACATTAATTAATTAAGTGGATTCTGATTTCTTAAATATCCATCGGTGAGGAGAAACATTGGGCTCACACTAATGGTGTGTACACACGGTCGACATGCTGCCGTGCGATGCGAGTCCCGATGCGATCTGATGGCATCGGGACTCGCATCGCACGGCAGCATGTCGACCGTGTAGTAGAGCAGAGGACAGTACCTGTCACCAGGGTGCCGGGATGTCAGCGTGCTGCGACACCCGGGGCCGCGGCACATCAAACAGCTTCCCCCCTGCCGTGCACACATAAGGCCACACCCCCCGCCCTCCTCTATATGCGGACTTCTTCCGGGTCATCCGCCCTGCAGCGCAGCCCCAGGAGAAGCCCCTCTCCCTCTGGCCGCCGGAGCTATAGTGAGTATTCAGGCACAAAGACTATATAGTGCAGATCTGCACTATATAGTCTTGGCTGCCCTCACTATGTCGCTGCCGATTTGCGCTCACTCGGGAGCGCGCATCGGCAGCGCATCGGGCTCGTAAGCCCTGAAAAGTACTCAATTGGTATACGATATGGCTTCCGATGTGCACTATATCGTCAACATCGGAAGCCATATCGCACCCGTGTGTACACGCCATAAGTTGGGGTATATTATCCTTTTTAAACCACATTTGTGGTTCATGTGTGTCAATATGTTTATTGTATGTCCATGACACGCTATTTTTTAGTAATAACAATAAAAGTTACATTTTAATAAACTTGATCTCCAGGTGCATCACACAGTGACATACTCTCTTTCTTCTGTTCCTTATGTCAATTTATGACCAGTGATTGCACACCCTCTTGTTTTGCATAATATTTGGCATTACACCATTGATGAGGGTCCTCTCCATAAATAATTCCTTCCTGATTTTTCCTGTGCGACTGTTCTCACCCAATTCCCCCAGTGTGCCTATAGTATGCATATTACCTACACATAAGAATTGGTGAGATGTATAAAAGCTTGGAGAGAGATAAAGTGGAGAAAGATAATCTGCTCCTACTGTAACTGGCATTTTTTAGACACACCCTGTAACATGACAGATTCTGATTGGTTGGTGCTTTATCTCTCTCCCCATGATCTCTCTCCAATGCTTCATACAACTACATTGAGTGCAGTGCAGGAGAAATTATCAAAAAGGATGTTTAATAAAACCTGGGGCTGGCACTAGCACACGAGTCACAGGAGAAGAAAGGGAGTGGGAAAGCAAATATGCTTTGCGTAGTCATACTTTTCTTCCATTTCTCTAACAGTCACATGATGTATTCCAGGATAACTCGCAATATACAAGTTTAGGTCTATTGTGTTTATTATTATGAGTCTATGCGGAATCTGTGCAGAATTTGAGGGAATACTTCATTGCAAAGACTGACGCCGCTTCTGGCTCTATCTAATAAGGTGAGAAATATTCTATCTAATCCACACATGCTGCTATCAGCTTAAATATGTAATTAGCCATAATGACACAATTAGAAGCACTTACTGTATCTGCAAACCATTATTTTTACAATCAGATTGCACAGTGCAGTAGCCTTGCCACTATACTATAGTTGTGCTGGAGTTATCATTTGCTAAATCATAAACTAAAAGAAATAGAGCAGATGCAAGAAAGGAGTACATTCTCAGTGTACCTGGGACAGGTAAATTCATGGCACTGCAGCTGCTAGGAGAACATGGGCAGATGGCAAAAACATGCAGCAATTTTAGGCTACAATCTAAGGCAGGCATGTCCAAACTATGCCCTCCAGCTGTTGTGAAGTCCCAGCATGCCTTGCCACAGTTTTGCTATTAGGGAATCCTAAAACTATGGCAAGGCATGCTGGGATGTGTAGTTTCACAACAGCTGGAGGGCCACAGTTTGGACATACCTGATCTAAGGGGTCGATCCTATTAACCCCGAAGGATGCGAGTTGCCGTTCGGGTGCCATTTTAACGATGAAAACGGCACCGAATTAAACCTAACTCGCACACTTCGCAGGGCCGGATTCTCTGAAAATTGCTCACACCCCTATGGAGATGTTGGCAGAACTTAATATAAGTTGAGAAAAAGGAGGGAAATAAACCTGGTAAAAGATTAAACTTTATAAATTTTATTTTACAGTGTATATCAGTGGCTCTCAAATTTTTGGGAATTATGGTGCCATACAGCAGCGGAATTCTTTTAGCCCCTAGGCTAAAGGTTTCTTATGGATTAATTTAGAAAACAAAAATCAATTTAGTAAAATGTTTGCATATGTCATCCTTATGTTCAAGTATGTGGTGAGGGACAAGATTTGTTTATGTTTGTCCACATTTTTTGATTGGAAGCCACAAGCACTTACTTGTCTATCACATTGACTATATATAATATTAAATGGTCATGGACCACAAACACCAGGCACCCCAGGGTGCCACGGCACACAATTTGGGCACGACTGGTGTATATTGTGACAAATATATGGATTTTGACTTCCAGCAAGCACTGTATTATGCTCTATATATACAGGGGCAATACATTACATAGCGCTGTATATTGTGGATAATAATACAGATATGTAATAGCATGCAATGAACAGATGGTAAGGATGGATTACTTTAATCAGCTTGCAATTGGTGTTTAGTAGGGTGGATAGAGTTGTGCATATAATGTACTGTAGGTGGCAAGGTGGGATGTATATGGGTATTTGTAAATGTTACTCATAAGAAATTTGCACTTTGAACCTTGCTGTAACTATGCAAATTCCTCCATTGTGAGAGGACTAAAGGAATTCTGTCTTCTTTCTATTTACACTGCATACAGTACATCAGTTTCAAATGGTGCATGGTCGGTGTAATGGTTAGCATCACTGCCTCACAGTGCTGAGGCCATGGGTTCTATTCCCACCATGGCCCTAACTGTGTGGAGTTTGTATATTCTCCCCGTGTTTGTGTGGGTTTACTCCGGGTACTCCGGTTTACTCCCACAATCCAAAAATATACTGGTAGGTCAATTGGCTTCCTCAAAACTTCACCTTAGAATGTCTGTGTGTACATGTACATATTATAGGGAACAGTGGCGTAACTAAGTTTTGGGCGCCCCCCCGCCATTAGGGGGGGGGCGCCCCCCGCCGCACCCCCAATCCCCCACCGCCCATGCAAACCCCCCCCCCCAATCCCCCGCAGACTTACCTATCTCGCTGGGGGGGATTGGGGGGGTGTAACTATAGCACCGCAGCCCCCGGCGCCCCCACGTGCACAGCGCCCCCCCCCCCCCCCCCCCCCCGCGGTGGCGGGGGGGCTGCGGTGCTATAGTTACGCCACTGATAGGGAATATAGATTGTAAGCTCCACTGGGGCAGGGACTGATGTGAATGTTCAACTACACTGTAAAGCGCTGCAGAATATGTGTGCGCTATATAAGAAACTGCTAATAAATAAAATAATGTACATATACAAAAATATAGACAGCCATAGTGTAATGATATTGATGCTAACAACTCTCTGGTGGAAATTTACTGAAGGTGGCAGTTCTATTTCACATGGGATGTTGCTATGGGCAACACATCAGATACTATATATAATCTTCTAGAATATGCTGCATAAATAGAAGTAGATTCTGATTGGTTGCCCATAGCAACATCCCATGTAAAATAGAACTCCCATCTTCGTAAATGTCCCCCTCTGTATTTTCATGGGAGTAATTCTTTTCTTTATTTGAAACCTAAGTTCCTGGGTGGGCTTACTTCATGAAGATGTCTCATGGATGGTTCTAGACCAAGTATAGCACAGGTTACGTGGCAGGATGTGTGCCACGCACATCCTGCCACGTAACCTGTAGATCGCAGGTGCGTATGCAGTGCACGCACACATCTCTGGGCACACTAGTTGTGGCCAATGACTCATGTTTGCAGCAGATTGTGGCAATGATAAGCAAGGACACATCTGTATATAGTTGAATAATAAATGAGTACAGTAAGAAAATAATGAAAAACAATTGACTATCATGAGTCTGATAGGAAATAATAGTAAATAAATGACAATATTTTCAGAAATGGTTTTCCACAGTCTCCATTTCAAGCCGTTGTTAGAAAGTGTCTATTGGCTGTGAGACTTGTCGTCCTCTAAAGTTTCTTTCTTTGAAATCTTTTAATATGTTGTCAATGAAAAGTGTAATTATAGGATGAATTGGAGATGTTAATACAGGTTGAGTATCCCGTATCCAAAATGCTCGGGACCAGGAGAATTTTGGATAACGGATTATTCCGTATTTCGGAATATTTTAATATTTCAATGATGTATTTTGAAGTATCTTGCATTTATGCTGTATAAACACATAATATACACACAAATATATTTTATTACCACATAAAATACACACAAATATATTTTAATTGTTCAAAAAACAAGGTTTCAAAACGTGAAACAAAATGTGTGTACTATCTCAGCATTGAATTTGAATGCCAAGCAATCATTGTCTTGCACATATATAGTGCCAGTTACATATCATGTCCCCAGTGATGCTGTTACAAATGTCCCCAGTGAGTTTTTAGCAAAAAAAATATTTTTTTTCACTTTCTGGAATGTCCGTATTTCGGAATAATTCGGATAACGGATATTCGGATACGGGATACTCGACCTGTAGCAGTATCCTGCTTAAGGCATCCTCCACGGTTAAGCAGTCCCCACTGTTTATTCCAATGGCTGGTTGTTGTTTTTTTTACAGTGGGTGCTCTGCAATGTCACTCTGACGCTCAGGGGCAAACGCTGGATTTTCAGAAGGGGGTTTCCAGAGAGGGGCGGAGCAAAGCACGGAGATGGACACTTAGGTGACCCAGTATATGCCGGGTCAGTTAAAGTACTATAGATAGACCAAATGTATATAAATAATAATAATAATAAATATATATATATATATATATATATATATATATATATATATACATACCCTCCAACATGACCCATTCCATTAGGTACAAAATGCTCTGTTCCTGGACTTCCCTGCCAGTGGCAGTTACAGAGGTTGGACTCCAGTACAGTCCAAAATTCAAAGAGGGGGGTCACATCAACTGTCAGTGAGTGCAGGACAGTGGTGTTTGGGGTGGTAGTAGGTGTGGCTCCCCTTTTTGAATATTGGACTGTGCTGCAGGCTCACATCTGCAACTGCCACTGGCAGGGAAGTCCAGGAACAGAGCATTTTGTACCTAATGGAATGGGTCATGTTGGAGGGTATGTATATATATATATACATATATATATATAAATATATATACATAACAGCAGTGTAGACCCCTGAGCATAGCAATGTATTGGGGCCCCTACCAATCCTCCAGTGGTAGGGGTCAAGGAAGCTTTGATGTCCCGCGGGTGGTAGGGGGTATTATATCAGTAATTTCCACTAATTAACCCTTTACTGCACATATAGTGGGAGATGAGGTGGGACATATAGTGGGAGATGAGGTGGGAGAAGAGGGCATTGGGCTGAATGAAGGGGTCCCAACACATAACTTCCAGGGTGGTAGAGGATGTTTAATATGCAGAGGAGGTGTGTATAGTGGAGTGGGCTTATTATTCACTAGCTGACCCGCCCGGCGTTGCCCGGGAAACCCTTGGGGTTTCTTTATTTCCAAAATTGCTGAAAAATATCATCTTACAATATGCTGTGCCAAAGACCTAAGATTGTAATTTGTTATAGATTCCACCATAATGTTAGAATGTGTTTGCATTGATACTCAATGACGGCAATGAAATCAGGTGTGGTGTTGTTGTTTGAAACACAACGCTCCTGAGTTGATAACTTGTATGTGTTGATTAATTCTACATCCGCTCCTGAGATTTAGCACCTATGACATACCCTCCAACATCTGAGGGTCAGAAATCGGTACAAAATCAGAAAGGGACGTGGCCACACCTCCATTTCTATACTTTCAAATTGTACAGTTTCTAGGGTGTGTAATTACAGGCGCTGAGTGCGAAGGGACCGGGGTGGGCGTTACTTACCCCGCCATAATTAATTAAAAATTCACTGCTCCCTGCCACTGCCACTCCCCTCACCGAACCTGCAGCAGTCTCTGAGGTCTGGGGATCTGTAAAGCACATGCCCCGGGCATCTCTACCAAACAGTGGGGCAGCCCCTGAGTGTGGGAGCAGGTCCACGGGCCTGGCCACATGATGTCATGACGCGACGCACGCTACCCGCACCACTGTAATGCCCCACTGGGAATGGGTGCAATGGGCCAAATTCTTCCCTACACCCGCCGAGCCAATCCACTGATCCAGCCATCACAATCATCAATGGGTGCATTGATAAGGTTTGAGTGTAAGAAGTTGAAGAATAAGACTGAGAAAAAGAATTGCCATGTTACAAAGTATACAATTTACTCAATAAATCGTGAAAAGAATGTAAGTGTACATAGAAGTACAATCAAGAAATGAAAGTAGGATTAAAAAATAAGTTCTGATTCAAACTGATAATTGTTTTGATGGGGTGGGTTGTGAAACAAATCTATAGGTGGGGGTATGGATATTGTGGGCATAATTGGTGTGTGTTACACCTACATGGGGCCCTCAATTGATGGGATTTTCACTACAGTGTCACGGTCACATTGTCACCATAGGGGGATTCCCAATTGGGGTCCAGGTGGTCTTTTAGGGACCCTTTACAATCCTGTAGGTCTCTTCTCCTTGAGCTTACGGTCTCCCTTAATGATAGTCAATCACTGAGGGAGACCATAGGCTCCAGGAGAAGAGACCAACGGAATTGTAAAGGGGTCCCTAAAAGACCACATGAACCCCAATTGGAAATCCCCCTACGGTGACACTGTAGTGAAAATTTCTCATCATCTGGGTACCCCCTGTAGGTGTACCAAACACCAATTATGCCCACAATATCCATACCCCCTCCACCTATAGATTTGTTTCGCAACCCACCGCCATCCAAACAATTATCAATTTGAATCATAATTTATTTTTTAATCCTACTTTCATTTCTTGATTGTACTTCTATGTACACATATTTTTTTCACGATTTATTGAGTAAATTGTACACTATAACATGACTAATCTTCATCTAAGTCTTATTCTTCAACTTCTTACACTCATAAAATTCAAACAAATGCATGCAGCGCTCATGCCCATCGACCAAACATTATCTATGAACCAAAAGAGTCTGGGAAACCCTTAAGGCAGAGCAGTGCCTAACATCCAACTGACTAACAAGGTGAGTGCAGTGTACCCACATTGTATTGATCAACGGGTGCATTGGCCAGGATAAAGATTTCTCAGTGCAACTGGAGGACTGGAGAGACAGATATGGGGAACAAAGTAGAAATGGTACATTAGGTACAGTTTTTATTTGCCGGTACAGACTGTTGAATAAGCGGCAAATTATTTTTTATGTGTTCTGTGTGTTTGTGTGTGTTGTACTGTTTTTGTGTGTGTGTTGTAATGTATGAGGTTTTGTGTGTTCTATTGTATGTATCTGTCCAATGCGTAAGTGTGTGAGGTATGCTATGTACAGTAGGAGCCAGTTTCATCTTTTTTCCTTTGGCCATGGCTCACCATGGCTAGCCATGGCTATTCTATTGTTCTCAGCTGCAATACAATACATAGAACAATAGAGTAGGGGATTAGCAGAGTAATCCAATTACTCACTTAATCCTATTATGGATATAGATGGCAGTGGATCCCACTGTGTATACAGTATGTGTGTGTTGTGTCTTTGTGTATCTGTGCAAAGTTTAAATGTGTGTTTTGTGTGTGTTGTACTGTTTTTTGGGTGTGTGTGGTGATTGTGGGTGTGTGTTGTGCTGTTAGAGGTATGTTATGTGTGTGTATCTGTGCAATGTTTAAGTGTGTGTTCTGTGTATTGTACTGTTTTTGGGTGTGTGTTGTAGTGAATGTTGGTGTGTATTGTACTGTGAGTTGTGTGCTATGTGTGTGTGTGTTGTGTTGTGTGTATGTCTGCCGAATGTGTAAGTTTGTGAGGTGCGCTACGTATATATGTGTGTGTAGTGTGCTGTGCATATCCTGGCAATGTTTAAGTGTGTGTGTTCTCAGTGGCGTAGCTTGGTTTGGGGCGCCCCCCCCGCCGTTAATGGGGGGGCGCCTCCCCCCCTCCCCGCCGGCCTCCCCACCCCCGCCGTTAATGTGGGGGCGCCTCCCCCCTCCCCACCCCGGCCTCCGGTGCCACCCCCCCCCCCCCATCGCCGCAGGCTTACCTGTCTGCGCGTCCCGGCTCCCCTCCTGGCTTCAATTAATAATTTGATGCAGACGGACCACGATAAAATGGCCACCCCCATACCGCAAACAGTTTCGGAGAACTGTCTGCTTTATGGGGCGGCCATTTTATCGTGGTCCATCTCCATAGAATTGATTGAAGCCATGAGTTGTGTGTTTGTTGTACTGTTTTTGGGTGTGTGTTGTAGTGTGTATGGATTTGTATTGTACTGCATGCGGTGTGTTTCCAGCGATTTCAGCCCCTATATCCCCCGTGTGTACACAGCTTAAGTGTGTGAGGTGCTCTACGTATAAATGTGTGTGTTGTGTGCTATGTGTGCGTATGTGGTGTACTGTGTGTGTGTGTGTGTGTGTGTGTGTGTGCGTGTACAATGTGTACGTGTGTGTGTGTTATGTGTGGTCTATGTATATACTCAATTATTTCCTAATTGTTTAAAGCCTTCACCATAATGTTAGAATGTGTCATTCATACTCAATGACAGCAAAGAAATCAGGTGTGGAGTTGTTCCTTCGTCCACGGTTTCCCAGATCGTCGATCTTTTCCCCAGATCATCAATGAAGGAAAATTAAAACTTGGTGTTTTTTAAAATTCTAAGTGAAATTTCCCAAAAACGGCTTCGAGGTGCACACCACCGGGTCCAGAGGTATCTTGTTGCCAAATTTGGTGTCTCTGAGTGCCACGGTGTGTCCGCAATGCGACGGACACGCACACACGCACACAGACTCTTCAACTTATTATATAGATAATTTTCTGGTGGGAGGACAGCTTGCTTGACTGCAGATATCTCCAGTTTCCGGAATTAGATTTCTTAGATTTTAATGGAATTAAATCTAGAGCATCCCACCTACCAAATGGTATTGGGGACTAGGGGATCAGAGTTCAGGAGGCAGAGCAATCTGCCAACAAATATATAAAACTACATACCAGGTGTGTGGAGCTGGAGCAGTAACCAGCTACTGGAAGGCTGATATCTCTAGTTTTGGGCACAGTAGAGACAAGCTTCTAGTGTCCCTCAAAGGGGGAGAGCCCCAGCTTTTGGAATATACCCTCAGTAAAACCCCAAGTCAGACAGAACCTGAAATATCTGACTGGAAATAACAATTAACAGGCTTGGATGGGGACCACTGATTTGAAGTCAGATATCTCTGGTTCCCCAGGGCCGATTTTTAAAATTCTTGTACCCCTGGAAAGAGAGGACCCTCAGCTTTCAGACTAGGGCCCTCAGATTCCTGGGGGGGTTTCTGGGTACTCAGAAACCCCCCCTGCATGCGCTACTGGACGCTTCCTGCTGTAGCCTCCTAAGAGGATAAGCTGTGATTCATCTCAGGTGCTGCCCACGATTCTGATCACTACTGGCAGAGCTCTATCCCACAGGATTGGCTGCATTTATTTTTCTGCAGTCTGTAAATTCCGGAGGTACAGTACGCTCCACTACTGGGTGTGTGTGTGGGGAGCAAGTCTTTTTTTTCTCCAAAATGTTTTTATTAAAGCACTTGTGTAAATACATACATGAAATGTACATCTGTTTTTAAATGTAAAGTATCAAGAACGTAAGATCACCTTAAACAAGTATATAATATTGTGAAGTACATCCGTTATCTGAAATAAAAAATAAAATCGTCTCTTTCCGCATCTCTTGTCTGTGTGATTACATATAGTTGCATGAATTAGATGTACAGTTCTATCTTTATTACAACCTATTAATGGTATAAAAATATATAGTATATTGATGTACATTTCCATTCAGATATAGAATACAATGAACATATAAGAACTTGTATTGACAAGACATAAAAGAAAGAAAAGAAAAAGTGCTCTCTCTCCTTCCCCGCTCCCCCGCCCCCGAATCCCCGATTATTCAATGACTATGGCAGTGGTTCCCAAACTTTTTTGAATCACGAGCATCAAAATATTTTCAAGGCACCCCTAGGCCATATGCTTCTTATCGACAAATTCAGAAAAGAAAATATTAAATGAAGTGCATTGTGTTTATATTTCACAGTTATCTGGTGAGGGACAGGATTTGCTTCTGTTTGTGCGCATATATTATGATTGGCAGCCACCAGCACTGGTTTTGCCTGGTACAGTGACCATAAATAATATGAATTGATCTTGGTCCACCAACCCAAGTCACCCCTGCAAGTGTCCTGAGGCACCCCAGGGTGCCTAGGCACACAGTTTGGGAACCACTGGACTATGGGATGGTCCTCTGCTATAGTTCATAATAGGTACCAGGATGTGCCTTTCTAGAGATAGGGTATTTATGTAACTTTCCCACATGGAGAAAAAATTCTCGGTTCTAGATTCTTTGTTTATGGTAGTTTCAACCCAGACATTCTAAAAAGGTGGAATAATTTATATTTAAACAGCGGGAATGTGGGGGGGAGAATTGGATGTCCATTCTTGTAGGATAGATTTCCGCGCCGCCGCGCTTATCACTAGCAGTAGCCGTCTACCACCCTTGTTAACTCTTAGGCAGGGCCACCGCACAATGCCACCCGGTGCCAGCGGCAGGCACGCACAATACACCGTGCAGCCTGCAGAGCACTGAGCCTAGGATACAGAGGGGCTCGGCGCTCTGCAGGGTGCACTGTGCAGTGAGTGCTCCATCCGAGTCCCGACGCCGGGAGGGAGAAGATGCTGCGCTGCCACCGCCGCCACTGCAGGTAAGTAAACGTAATTGGCTGGGTGCTGGCGTGCGCGAGGGGGGGTGCCGCTGGGGGCCCGGGCTGAAGGTCAGTCCCGGGCCCCAACATTACTAGCGGCGGCCCTGCCCTTAGGTCTGGAGAAATTATACCCAAAATCATCCATTCAGCTGTAAAGGGAATATAGTTAATAAATGAGTTTCTGCATAGCTCTTAACCTGGAACCAGAAGCTTCTAACCATTGGGCAAGCCCAGAAGCAGTGATAGAGATCTGCCTCTAATTCCCCACATCTGTAGCATGCACTGGATTCTATACGTCCCATTAAAAAACTTCTATGTGGTGAAAGATATGCTCTGTGATAGATGTTTAAAAACATTTCCACGTAGGAAGAAGAGGGTATGGGCTTGCAAGACTTAACTAGGTCTTCGGTTTGTAAATTTAGTGAGCCATTGCGCCATTCCTTGTTTCGATGTGGAGTAATCGAAGATTGTTCTAAAATGTTGGTAATAGCAGGAGATGGCTTTTTTTCTAAGGGAGGCTGTGATAAGAGGATGTCTATGGTGTTGGTCCAATCCTTCTCAGAGAAGTGGCGAACCACTGATGTGGCATAGTGTTTAGCTTGTAGGAAAGCCAGGGAGCAGCCTCTCAAGTAATGATGTTTTTCCACTGCCTCTGTATATGTTGAAGGTCTGTGCAGGGTTCTGTCAACCAATGATCCAATGGTGTTAAGTCCACCCGCTCGCCATATGGTGAATGGGTATGTAGACTGGCCCTCCTGAAAGTCAGGATTTTTCAAAAAGGGGAGATGTATAGTTTTGTGGGAGTTAAGGCCTGCTTGGTGTCTTACCCAATGTCATGTTTTTTTAGTGTTCCATAGTAATGGGTTCTCTTTGATGTGGGCAGGAACTTCTTGGTCATGTAAATGGAGAAATGTTAAAAGGCAATCTCCCTCAACCAGCTCTCTTTCGAGTGAAGTACATGTGTAAAGATCATTTCCTGAGATCCGGTCTGATAAATAGCGGAACATGGCAGCTTTATTGTATTGTCTAATGTCTGGGAAGCCTACTCCTCCATTCCACTTGGGCTGTTGTATCTTTATAAGACTTAATTTAGGTCTTCCTCCCCATATGAATTGTCTCATATTTCTATAAATCAATTGAATATCTTTCAGGGATATGTATACGGGTAAAGCCTGTACCAAGTACATTAGTCGAGGGAAAGTTATCATTTTAATAAGGCTTATACGTCCCAAGTAAGAAATGGGTAGGTTTTTCCAGCTGGTCAGTTCCGCTTTTATTTGTTGAAATATCGGGGTATAGTTTAATTTATAAAGATTGGATAATTTTTTAGGGATTTGGGTCCCCAGGTATGTAAATGAGTTAGTAGCCCATTTGAAAGGAGTGCTATTTAAAAATTCTACTGGTAGTTGTCATGGGGTTAGTGAATAGGCCACCGATTTCTGCATATTGATTGCGAATCCCGAAATATCCTCGAAAGATTGGAAAAGGTCAGTAATGTGCTGGAGGGATTCAGTCAGATTGGAGATGTATAACAGTACATCATCTGCGAAGGCAGTAACTTTCACCCTCTTGGATCCCACTGAAATTGCTTGGAAAATCAGGTCGGCCTCCAATATTTGCAGAAACGAGTCTATAGCCAAATTAAACAGCAAAGCGAAGTGGCAGCCTTGCCGGGTTCCCCTATGCATTTCTATTGGGGCACTGGATAAACCATTAACTAATATGCCTGTCATAGGGGAGGTGTATAGGAATTTAATAAAATTAATTAAGGCTAAGTTGAAGCCTCTCTTTTTTTAAGAGTTTTAAAAAGGCGGGGCCAAATAACCAAATCAAGTGCCTTGACCGTGTCCAAGCTTAGTAGAATATTATTATGTGTCTTGGTCTGAGAAGATGCTGCTACTGCTGCGATGGCGGTCCTGGTAGCTTCGTACTGAGTGTCTACCACAGATAAACCCCAGTTGGTTAGGCATGAGGAGGTTAGGTAAGATATTTTGCATCCTATCTGCAATTATCTTGACCAGAAATTTGATATCAGTATTAATCAAGCTAATAGGTCTGCATGATTCTAATAATTGAGTATCTTTTTGTGGTTTGGGTATTAGAATTGTAGTTGTGTTTGTTAGGTGTGGGAAGGGGGTGCATTTCAAAAATAGGTCATTGAACAAGTCCACCAGGGCGGGTGCTACCTGGTGTTTCAACAACTTGTAATATTCATTGGAGTTGCCGTCAGGGACTGGGATTTTCCCAAATGGGAGGTAGAGATCACTCCAAGTACTTCCTCTATTTTAATGGGTTCTGTTATTGCATCACTTCGTGTTTGCGATAGCTTTGAGAGATTTAAGTTTTCTAGTAGATTGAATTGTTTTATGGGGTCTATCGGCCGGTCTGAATATAATGTTTTGAAATAAGTCTAAAATTCTGAGAGGATATCTGGTGTTGAAGTTAATATGTTACCAGAGGAGGGGTGTCGTATTGCCGTTATGTATGCTTTTTTGTGGCGGGGCTTGGATATGGTGGCCAAAAGTTTTCCAGCCTTGTTACCCCACCGGTAAAATTTTTTATTTTGTATAGGTGACATCTTTTTTTGCTTGTTCTAGCAGGTGAGAATCCAAAAGTTGTTTGGCTTCCCGATATGCGGCACAAGAGAGTGGGCTTGGATTATCAATGTAGTTGCGTAAGGCTGCAGTTAAGGATTGGGATAGTGTGTTGTAAGATGCAGCAGTTTTATGTGTTTCATCTGGTAACTAACTGGCCTTCATCAAGGTCATGCACTCACATTATACACCACTCTTTTTTAATTATTATTTTATTCTTCATCGCCTTATAAGTACGCACCTGGCATTCGTGGTAATATAGTCTGTAAATACTATCCCATAACCCCGTCTCTGCGTATCTATATTCGTTTCTTTAATAAGCCTGGAGAGCTACTGTTTTTATACGGGACTATTTCTTATATACCCCTTTTTTTATTATTATTATTTTTTTCTACCTTTTCCCCCTTTGTAATTAATAAATGTAATAAATGTACATATAATCTGTACGTGTACTCTGTGTATATTCACTAAATCATTTTTGCTATATTTTATTGAAGGTACTTATGTATTATCTGGACTCCCATGTTAAATGCACCCCATTTTTTCATACCCCTACTATCCAACTAAGCATGGAGTTGATTTTATATAGTGTGGCGAGCGCAGCGAGCCCCTGTGCCCGAAGCGTGGTGAGCGCAGCGAGCCCCGCGAGGGGACGCGGTCTCATAAGAAAAACGGGAGTCCAGATATTACATAAGTACCTTATTGAATTTCCTTAACGTGTTCCTGTGAATATGAATGTGTTTTTCGTGTGCTCACCAGCCTTCAAAGTCCGGGGTCTTTTTTGCCATCCATGTTCTGGCTATCATAACCTTTGCTAAAGCGCACATATTGGCAATGAATACGTTATCTCTATTCCTTAATCCATCTCCCATTATATTTAGTAAGCAACATTTCGGTGTAAGGATCGCCTCGTCAATCCCCAAGTTTACCAGGGTTCATTTAACCTTTTCCCAAAACCCTTGTACTTCCTGACACTCCCAAGACAGATGGTAGAACGTGCCTGGTGCCTTGTTACATTTTGGGCATTTATCTGATGTTTTCCCCCAAAATGTCACCAGAGTCCCCATAGTGATATAAGATCTATTTAACATGTACAGTTGTATTTGTTGTACTCTGATGGAATTTGTTACTTTATATACCAATGCAACAGCAGTGTTCCACTCTTCTGTATCTATCCACCCTAAATCCCTTTCCCATTTCTCCTTCAAGTTTGCTAATCCTTCTTCATTTTTCGCCCATAGTAAAAGATTGTACATTTTTGACACCTTCTTAACTTTATTGCCTACTGTTAATATCTTTTTAATTGGGGAGAACCCAAATTCTGAATTGTGTACTTAATACATTTCTCAGCTGTACGTATCTAGGGTTAGATTCTCTAAGCTTCAAAAGTGATAAACTGGAGAGTTATAAACAGCCAGCCAATCAGCTCCTACATGCCATGTTTGTAAAATCTCAGACAGGAGCTAATTGGCTGGCTGTTTATCACTCTCCATTTTATTACTTTTGAAGCTTAGAGAATCTGGCCCCTAATGAGGTAAGATGGCGGTAAAGAATATTCCTCTTGTAATTGATTAAAGGATTTTAGTAATCCTTCCACATACAGTTGACTTACTGATACAATCCTATATGGGCCCCATACCTCAGCTATCTGGAGATCTTTTGACTCCCTTATACCTTTTATGTCACTTAACGGATAATCTACCTCTATTGCTTGGATATCCATTATTTTATTAGATTCCCTCCAAATTTTCACCGCCTGTGTAACCAATGGACTGGACTGGCATGAGGCCATCATTTCCTGGCCAATGGTTCAGCCCTTTGCCCTTCCAAGCTACGAAGCTCTGGGCGATGACCCATTCAGCCTGTACTTGAACCTTCCTTTGTGTATAATAAATTTTCCTAGGTAAAAGACATCCAAAACTTAGATTAGTTAGTATGTTTAAAGAAAATAGCAGCAATGGTAAATGCCGTCTTTGTCTACTGATTTGCTCCTATGTAAAAGGCAGCAGCCCTTGGAGCCGGCCTTGGAGATCTGGAGTTAATGTGGAATAGTTGCCCAAACCAGCCAATCAAACTGTAAATCAAACTATGCAAGATAGATGACAGAAGCTGATTGGTTGCTTTGGACAACTTAACTTTATCTCTCTCCCCTGGTGCCTTGGTACAATTGGCACACTATTATATTGTTCTGTAGTAAGAACAAAACGGTTAAGAATCTTTTTTATGAAAAACTCATGTCGACTATGTTGTGTCTCTACCTTTTTAATGTCGACATGTTGACCTATTGCATGTCGACCTTTTGACCTCCTGCCTTTTGACCTATTGACTGTCTACCAAGACACTGTAGTGCTATCAACCAGAACCAGATCCAGCATTGCATTTTATACCACAATGTAGCACTAGTGTGCTGTCATTGGAATTCTGTAGGCAGGGTGAAAGCCTGCTTTGAGTTTAGATCGACCTGCTCACTCCAGGGAAACAAATATCTTCTGAATTCTGTGTTTTCTACAATTGATACATGCTATTTGTTTTGTGACTTGCATGTAGTTTGTTTACTCACTTATCTACAGTGACCCATGGCCTATTAGCTGCACATGAAATAATACTTTGTGCAGTGAGTAAATCTGTTCCTGATACGGTACTAGGCAACGCCTCCCCAGCCATTAACCTCACCACGCCTGTGACAATTTTGCACCAAGACACATCTTTACATCAAGCAAATACAATTTGGGGGTATTCAATCTGGGATTCAGACTGTCGGAACGTGCCGACAGTCGGAATCCCAGGCCGGTTTCGTTCCGTTCGACAGAAACTCGACAGTCAGAATTCAATGGTCCAGCTGTCGAGTGTCTGAAAGTCCAAGGTTTGCCAAATCCAAGGTTTGCCAAAAAAGGCAGTGGAGTGTCGAAAAATGGCAGAGAATTAGACAATCCATGGCTATTTCGGACAAAACCGATCCAACTTTTTTACAGTCGGATCCGTTTTGTCGGAAACCGCCTTCAATGCTATCAGAAACGACAGCAGTGAAAACCTGCGAAAATTGGGATTGAATGCTCCCTTACTGTATCTGTTATTTCTATTTGTTTTATCAATTACTATTATATGCATCAATTGTGTTTTCAATTGTGTTGCCCTTTATTTATTATACATTGTATTTATACAGTGGCAACATTATTTATTTACTATATATTCTCTGTACGGTTATATTCCTTGGTTTTTTATGTTAACATAACGAATCTGAAAAAAATAATATATTTCTTTTTTTTTTTTGCAGATCTCTGAATAAAAATTGGACTATGAGGAAACAATATTTTCGGTGGGTTTTCTTATTTGCTGTACAGACAATTATCGTTTTTGCATACTTCACGTTCACTGACATCAGATCTCACATTAAATCACCGTTCGCCAAGAGCCAAACTTACTGCAAAGTGGAAAATGAAAAAAAAAATCTAATCCTTTTGTGGACTTGGCCATTTGGGACACCGTTTCCACTAAATCAGTGCCCAGAATCGTCTTATGGCAGTAGTTGTACATTTACAAGTAACAGAAGTCTTTATCATTTGGCAGATGCTGTGGTCATCCACCATAGGGATGTAAGCACCTCTAAGGACCTGTTGCCCCAGATCCCAAGACCCACAATGCAGTACTGGGTTTGGTTCAACCTTGAGTCCCCAAGCAACTGCCCTAATCTGAAGATGATGGACAACCTTATTAACCTCACTATGACTTATCGGGCAGACTCTGATATATTTACTCCTTATGGATGGCTAGAGAGGCATCACGGGACGGAGAGCTTTAGCATACCTGCGAAATCCAGGCTTTTGGCCTGGGTTGTGAGCAACTGGAACCCAGAGTATGAAAGATCGAAATACTACGAAGAGCTGAAAAATCACATAGACATTGACGTCTATGGAAAATATAATATGTCATTGTCAGTAGCGAATCAAACTCTTACATTGTCAACGTACAAGTTCTACCTTGCTTTTGAAAGTTCTGGAGATACTGATTATATTACAGAAAAGCTCTGGAACAATGCTTTCCTTTCAGGGACTGTTCCCATTGTAATGGGACCTCCCCGTGTAAACTATGAACGTTTTATACCACAAGATTCATTTATTCATGTAAACGACTTCTCCAATGCCCAGGAGCTAGCTGCTTACATCCTGGAACTAGACAAAGATGACAAAAGGTATCAGGCATATTTCAGGTGGAGAAATTTGTTTCAACCTCATCGGTCTACCGAATGGGACGTATACTACTGTAAAGTTTGCAAAGTGTTAAAGGATGCTCCACCTTATAGAAGCATGAACAACTTGGACGAATGGTTCCGAAATTGATTTTGAAAAAAAAAAGTAAATTATTTCATTTAATACTCAAATCAGCAAAATTAAGCTAGGAGAAACATGAATAATTAGAAATACTGCTTTCTGTTTACACAAGAACTACTGTGACTATTTCCAAATTCTGAAGAAAATGTAGTATTTAAAGGGGTGTGGTATAATAGGTCTATACATATTAGATTGACAGTCAATAAGTCAACCCCATATGGTCGACATTCAAAACGTCAACAGGCTCAAAAGTTCTGCAGGGAAAAGGTCAACACACAAAAGGTCCACTTAAGGGTTTTTTATGTTTTTTAACCCACATTTTTTCACAGTCTGATTGGTCTGTGCACATGTGCATTTCCGCACATGTGCATGCGCTGGGTACACGCACCCAGGATAGCAGGCGGCGTGGGGCAGCGGGCAGCCCCAATACCATATGTGAACGCCCATTGTTTTATGGGCATTCTCATGGTAATGAGGCCGTGACGCAGGTGGGGGGATGGGCAGCTGACATCACGGGATGTCAGCTGCCTGCCCATGTCCTCCCGAGGGTGCTTGCATATGTAAGGTTACTCGGAGCAACCTTACTTATGCGTGTACGTTCCACATCATTCGATGGTCACCAACCATCGAATGATGTGGGTGTTCCCCAGCAGCCTGCAAATGGCCCCTATTCCCACACAGCACTGCTCAGTTCCTCATCTCAATCTCTTCTTTTCGGAAGAAAGGTAGAAGCAATGGGTGACAAGGAGAGGGTGGCAAGAGAGGGAGGTGAAGACAGGAGATTTAAAGGTGATAGGTGACAGGCAGAGGCAAAGGGTGATAGGGAGAGGCAGTGAAAGATGCCAGGGAGAGGGAAAGTGTCACAGGAATGTGGGGAAGGGACAATTAATAAGTGAAAGGTAGAGGGGTAATGCCTTGGAGAGACAGAGGGTGATACTAAAGAGCAGGTGATGGGATGCAGGGGACAGGTAAAGTGTGAGTAATTGGGTGATGAGATAGTGGAAGATGGAGAGGCAGAGAGTGACAGGGAGAGGCAGTGCTTGACGCCATGTAGAGAATGAAAGGCAGTGGTGATGGGGAGAGGCAGTGGGTGACAGTTAAGGGAGAAATTGTCTGGAAGGGAGCAAGCATTTCTTCAGAAAAACAAATAGTATTGTTCATATAATATAATAAAGCAGGCAGTACAGTTTTGCATGGCTATTTTTCTATGCCACAGACATGCTTCAAGTGGGATGCGGTCAATTTGCCGGCGGTCGGGATCCCGGCGTTCGGAATCCCGACACTGGAATCCCGACCGCCGAAATCCCGAAACTTTCTCCCTCCGTGGGTGTCCACGACACCCATAGAGGGAGAATAAAATAGCGTGCCGAGCGTAGCGAGGCACCGGGCCCGCTGCGTGGCGAGCGCAGCGAGCCCGCAAGGGGGGGCGATCCACGTCCCCCCCATGTCGGGATTTCGGCGGTCGGGATTCCAGTGTCGGGATTCCGACCGCCGGGATCCCGACCGCCGGGATTACGTATCGGATCCCTTCAAGTACAGTATAGTGAATAATGTTAACATTACTATGTTGGTATATTCACAATACCGATATCATGTCTTAGGGTAAGCACCTCACGGTTATCCCACTTTTTTAGCGTGACAGAAGAAAAGGTGTAACCTGGAGGACTATGCATTAGGGATGGGCATCGACTATTGATGATTCTTAATAATCAATGGTTTTTGGTCGAGGGAGAATACTTTTGCCATCGATAAGGGAGAACCAGATGGTTTCGCTACATCGATGGCACAGCATAACCATACTATATAAAATCATTGCTTATAGGTGCATTTGTATCTATCGCAACATTGAATGTATATCCAATAAAAAGTGTTTTTACTCTACTCTTTATCCCCGGGCCCTCTTTCTGAAACACTTCTTAGGTAAACGCCGCCCAGCCAGAGTGAAACTGTGCAAATTGATGTGCAGACTTGTGAAAACAATGGAAAAAACACAATACTGCGCTGAGATCTGTGGTTCATCTCATAGGATTTACCAAGCAAATAATGATTTTATAACACCACTAGGGGTCACTCTTTGCTCCTCAGCCAGATAGAATACACATTTAAAAGAAAAAAACTTTTAATTCTAACTAATAAAAAATGAATAAATTAGATATACAACAAATCATATAAAATCAACAAAGCAACAACTAATACAGAAGGATATTAAAATTATACTGAGGATGCATTTTCCAGCCAGATGAATCCCTGTGCCGGTGGGGTTAATATTTTTGTTCCTAATAGAGAGCGTATGGTAATATAAAGTCAATGTGCAGTAGATAGCAGCAATTAGTCATGGTTAGTAGATGAAGGAAAGCACGAAGCAGTATACAGTCATTAACTGGTAGTAAGTAGCAATTTTTATGGAAAGTTGTTAGTGAGGCAGACAACACCGTAGCGTAAAGTGGTTATTCCATATTGCTTAATAGTCGCATACTGGTCATTTTTGTGCAGAGAGTCGAAGTTTTATAGTTACCACCAGTAGCGTAACTATAAATTTTGCTCCCCCCTGCCAAAAAGTTTGTGGCGCCCCCGCCCCTCTACAGTGTGTTTCCCCAGTGTGTTTCCCCACGCCCATCCTGTACACAGTAGCCAATAGCCAGCTCTGTGTACAGTCGATTGAATTAGTGGGGGGGATTTGTCGTATCTGCTATGGCCTCTGGTGCTCAGCCAGTGGCAGGCAGCAGCATGTCAGTGTGTCGCGCAGGTGCCGGTGCCCACACAGAGTTAGGGTTAACTTGTTCCCCCAAGCGACAGCTGGGGCTGCCTTACAGTAGTTACGCCACTGGTTACCACTCCTTTTCCGCTGAACACAGGTGATGGTTTTTATACATCAATAGGAGGCCATCCTTCCTCACCAGAGGAATAATGATGTTGTCCCAGGCCGGGTTAGCACTTCCAATTCAGTCGGCGGCTTCCTCAGAGAGTGTGAGAGACTTGAGAGACTTGAGAAAAGCTTGTGAAAATATTGCAGCCCTGCGATTAACAGCAAATCCATATGCAAGCTGCTCACCATCAAATGAATGTTCCAGTGTGTGCAGTCTGTGCTTAGCTCAGGACTCAATTGGCGGCTGTGATAGAAACAGGCTGAATAAGGGCAGAGCGGACGTCACATGACTTCCCTTCAAACATCTGTGAATACCTGTGTTTGTCCTCTCACTCCCAGAAAATGGCTGGTTACCACCGCCCAGCCACCAGCTTCCTGTCAATCAGCTTGACTACGGCCAGCGATTAAGTAGCAGGATTTTATCGCAGGATACCCATGCGCAAGTGCAGTCATTAGATTAGCGCCTGGCCTGCGAATTTGCAGATCAGTTCTGTATAACCCATTATTAAACCCATTTCCCAGAAATACGTTCAAAACAAAAAGTATTTCTGACCGCAATAGCAGCCCCCCAAAGTGCTTTTATCAGTGTTGTAAGATATGGAGAAAATAAAGACATTTTCTGTACATCAAACTGTTCTGAAGACACGATGGCACGCGAGGCGTAAGTATAAACAAGCACAGGTGGATGAACCGGCTACACTGGGAAGTGGCGTTTTGTTTGTCGCCTGTAAATGATACAATGGTGGGTCAACACATTCAAGATCCAATATAAAGTTATCCATGAATTCAGTGAGTCCAGCCATGATTTCTAAGCTCTCATTTAAAAAACACACACAGCACCATAGCTACAGGGCAATGCGGAACAATGGGGGTTATTCTGTTTGACATTATTTATACTGTTATACAGTAAGATCCGTTCGCAGCCTAGGGGGTCCACCCACATCATTCGATGATCGACAACCTAAAAGTGACATATAAAAGTGACTCTGAAGTTACTTACATATACGTGGACGCTCGAGAGGATGTGGGCGCGTGATCCGGTGAGGTCAGCTGGCCACCCCCTGCACCCACGTCATCGGGGCATTTGCATGGGTACTCCCAGCATTCTCATGAGAATGCCCATGACATGCTGGGCCCCGCACTAGCTTGCAAGGAGATGTGTATGTAATAACCAGGACATGTGGTAATGTTATACATGCATATATATATACATAGTGAATAAGTTGATGAACTATGGTCCCTCATAGAGGGAATAAAATATTAGGAACCAGAGACCTTTTTACAGAAAAGTATGTGAGTGTCATCAGATACTGTTAGGTGAACTGAAATGTCCCTCACTTTAGGCATCTTGGACTAGTCTGCAAAGGAACCACGGACTGAACCATTCTACCGACAAAGAGGGGAGAAATTTGTATGAGCAGCCCTATAAAGTATTAATAAAGTTGGGGTGCTCGAGCCCCAGAACTGCGTGCCTACGGCATGACCGGTGTGGGCGTGTGGGGAAGGATATAAAAGCAGCAGCCGTTAACGGCTAAGGAGACGGTTACCTGGAGAGGCTGAGAAGGGCAGAGCTGCGCAGCCAGCAGCCGTGGATAGCGAGGCTGGGGCAGAGCCTGTAAGCTTACCGAGTGCTTCGGGTCTCCTGACAGGCAGCGGAGGTCAGGTCCCGACAGTCCCGGCACTGTCTGTGCGGAGAGGAGCAAGCGGAAGATTGACAGCGCAAGTGAGGGAGGAGGCTGTCTCACCCCGGTGGACCGGCAAGCAGTACCCGAGCGTGGGGAGCTGATTCCCGGTGACCAGAGGCTGGAGGATCCATTGGCGCTCTGGTCCACCCGGAGGTGTGACCCCGCCCAGCGGGGGGGTCCCAGAATCAGCAGTGAGACTACAAAATAGGCGGTGCCCGGTGACAGAGGTGCGGCCTGGGCAGAAATCCACCAACGGTAGGCGGCTGATGCCGGGAGAAGGAGGGTTAAAGAGGGTGACGCACTTAGGCCCTCCCAAAGGGGTGTAGAAGGAGACTGAGGCAGTATTCTGAGCAGTGCAGCGAGTGAGCTGCATCACAGGCAGAGACTATAACTAAACTCAGCAAATGTCCGTTTTCCCTGCATTTATTACTGCATCTATGTAAAGACTGTCTGTGCATTGTGAGACCTTGGTTCGCTGGAACTTGTATGGGCGGCAGAAGTTTTGCCCTGATACCGTAACCTGTGTAAACAATATTGCCAGATTTAGGAGAAAGCCTGTTAATGATTCGGCAGAGACAGTTACAAGATTAGCCCGAGGTAATAAACGTACAAGTAGCCGCAGATTAGCTAGTAGGGCGCAGGAGAGAGAAAAATAGAGTATAAGTACTGTTGTCCTCAGAATAAGTAGGAATACTCAGACTATGAGGAACTAAAAACTGGTCCCAAGGACACACCACCAATACCTTTTAATAAAGATTATCCAGCAGGGACAGACTTTACAGCTGTTGCAATAGGAGAGCAAGGAAAGGACAAGTAAAGCTTTGTACAGGGAGTGAGTGTGACAGCTAACATACTAAAGTGGATACAAAGGCTTATGAGCAGCACAGCACACTTACCTGGAAACGGAATGCCAGTGTTCTTCAGGAAATGTCACTGTAGTTTCTACGGATAAAAAAAGGCAGGATCAAGCAAAGCCTCTTCATGTGTTACAGAGCATAAATAGAGCAAGGAATTCTTATTACAAGTGACATCAGTAAAGATGAGAGGTCTAGTCCACTGAAGCACAGGATTACACATTGTAGCAAAGGCTTTGATACTTTGAAAGCGAGAGGTTTCTGTCAGAATCAGACAGTGTGGCTCAATAAAACAATCCGTTACATATCTGGGAAACCTTTGGGACACAAGTTGAGCTGCCTGTATAAAAGTGAAATGTGTATTTAGAACGGTAAAGTTGACTTTAATTTATTCATGGTAGATGTGTATAGTAATTGAATTGTTAGAAGAACAACGCTGAATGTTATTGTTTGCACTGCAATTTAGCTAACCGAAATAGGAGAATTTACTGCACTGTTGATTAATTGAGATTGTTTTGCCATTATATCTGTTATACGTTGACATGCATTGTCTCATATTCTGTGAAAGATGAAAAGTTATATATGTAATCAATATAATATCTTAAAAATACAAATAAATACCTTATTATAAAAGAAATTGCCTATACTTACCGACAAGAGAAGAGTCTTGGAAGCAGAAGAAGGACGTGTACAGAACCTGAAAGAGAAAGGTAGAAAATAACTAAAATAAAGTTCCGGTACATTACATGTACGCTAACACATCCACTCGCATTCGCCCACAAGGAGGATAAATCATTACGTGGTTGCTCACCCTCAAATGATTTCTTTAGCCTTCGCTCTGAAAAGTAAGTGCATACTTACATTTCAGATGCCCGCTTTCCTCTGAATTGGGGGCGGGCACTGACATTATGGGCCTTATTCTGGTTGGTGCGTACTTTCCCGAATTCTTACGGATGGCGTTTTTTAGCCGTCTGCGCATGCGTGGGGAACGCTATGCGCATGTGCCACGCATGGTCTCCGTACTTGTTCTCACTAATACCGTACAGAAATGTGCACCGCAATCACTCGTGAAATGTGGGCGTATTATGGGCGTCATTCGGAAATACACAGGGGCGTAGTTTCAAAGTGGGCTAAACTGGGCGGAAACATGGGCGGGCACGGGGGAGTGCACTTATTTTGGTAGGCGTGCATTCGGATAGCACGCCGAATGCACGCGAACAAAAAGGCAAGAAATATGCGGTGTCCATAAGCAAGTATTGCTTTGCGGACACCACTCGGTCATGCGCTAGGCAATCGGAACGCCTAAACACTACAACCAATGTCAGCTGAACACAATACAATCCACTCCTTTACTCATTACTTGTTAATTACACGCTTGTCACTGCTTCAATTGGAACCATTGCAGCTTAAATGGAACATTACTAAACACACACATATATGCTGCACTTTTCACACACTTTTACACTGCAAATAATGAACACAACTTAATATTAATAATGAAAATACACGTCACTTCTACATGTATCAAGTAAACCACACATTTGGGGGAAACAAAAAAACATTTATTAAATGAACGTATAAAATAAATTAGAAACCGTCACAAATTAAAAGGTACCATTGCAGGAATAAAAGTAAATAATATATATTAAATACATGTATTGTAGACATACATAGCCACAGCAGAATCATTAGGAACACATCAGGTGGCTTCACAACAAAAGTATAGCACCAACACTTCAAGTACAGCAGACAGTAATGCTAGCCGAAACAGGGCAACAGGGGAACCAAACATGACATTCGAAACGAGGGCAAATGTGGGTACCCTCTGCACGGAATTGGACACAGGAAGCTGACACACACAGCTCAATGAAAGATTTGGGAAGACATAAGGGTGGAGAGTAATGCGGACACAAGTTCATTTGCGGGCACGTTTGCCCCTGGCAGGCTCCTTGCCACGTGCAGCAGCTCTTCGGCCACGGCCACGGTCAGATGGTGGCCCAGGTGGAGCAGATGCTGGTGAGGGGGTGGATGGTCTTCCCCCTCTGGCAGCAGGGAGTGCTGATGGTGGGAATGCACCAGGAATGGATGACATTAGGACCCTATTGCTGGCAACTAGCTCCACCACAAGATCATTATGGTGGAGGAGGAGGTCATTTTGCCGCAGGGCTTGATCAGACAGCACCTGCAGGCTAGCAGCAATTGATTGCTGGGTGGCAGCCATAGCCTGCAGGCTCCCAGCGATACTCTGGTGGCTGCTGACCAAACCCTGCAAGACCTCCTCGGTCCTACGCACCCGCTCTGATGCCGACTCTCCCTGCTGCTGAATATGGGAAAGCACCTGCACCCACCTGGTCAATTCAGCCTCGGTCAGTGGCTGCTGCTGCTGCACGGGCCTGGTACTGGTGGCAGGTGGCACAGACTCCTCAACCTCCTCAAGAGATTCTTGACCAAGCGGTGGGGATGCTGGTGAAAGAGAACATTACAATTACAACACATTCCATGGAAAATTAGAACCAGCTACTTATGGCATGGCAAATAATTACCTTCAAGCAAAGAAGCCATGACTTCCGCTGGGGACTCGCTGTCCATGGTGCTCACCCCCCGGACCTCCTCGACTGCAATGCAGCACTCTGCCATCTCTTCCAGGGGGGTGAGCTTCAGCTTTGATGGCATGGGGCCAGCCCCAGAGGTGTGGCTGTGTTCCCACCGCTCGGTCAATTTCTTCTTGAGGTTCGTTTTGAAGTCGTGCCACCTGCAATCAAAGTTTACATATTAATACATGTCACTCCTCATGTTTGCTGTAGCACCCATTGCAATCTGCAACAGATTACAACATGTGCCTCATTACACCAAACTTACATTATATTAAATTTGAAAACCAAGCCTTAGAAGATACACTCACACTCACCCTACAATGCCTCCAAGCAACGTGACCGCCCATTTAGCAACTCCATCTAACATCTAATGTAAACATTACTGGTCTTGTACTGCTCAAATGTAACACACATGAACTTGCCTCTTCTTAACGTGCTCCGTCTCACGAACTTGTGGAGCCACCGCATTAATCTCCGCCGTTATGTCCTTCCAGATCTTCCATCTCCTTGTGTGTGTCAACCGGTCCTGTGGACACTCGATCCAATCCCGTGCGCGGGGCACCAGGATGGCAAGCTCCTGCGCTTCGAATGCCATGTTTCTGGTGGTTGGTTCCTCTGTTGCCCTATTTCGGCCACGGCCACGTCCACTGCCACGGCCACGGCCACTGCCACGGCCACGGCCACCTGTCGCTGTACTCGAAGTGCTGGGCAGGCTACTCTGTTGGGAAGCCACCTGCTGTGTTCCCAATGATTCTGCTGAGGCTGAAGATGGGCCAGCTGCCGATTGGCCTGATGTAGATGGCCCATCTGGCTGCTGTTCTCCCAATGGCTGGTCTGGGTTGATGGGGACATAGGTGGTGCTGGAGTCCATGTTGCCAAACAGGTCCTGCAACACCTGGTCTTCCTCTGAATCTGAGCCAGCCATGTTTGCAACAACATTGCATTTGTCTAACACACCTTTATATCCTATTTCTGTAATTGGCGTACATCAGCGACACCCTGCGTTCCGTACGGCCGCGTTCCGTACGGCAGCGTCGACCGTGCGGCGCATAGGCCACGCCCCTAGCTGCGAAAAAAAAAACCTGGCAACCTTAGTAAGTCTGATTTAGTAGGTAATTGGAGATTTGTACTCCAATGACCAAATAAAACTGAGGTCAGACATGAAATGTATATGTGAATGTACATCTGTACTGAGCACTTGTTTGCTATGTAGTACAAATGACAATACCCATTCCATATGTCAATCCAGACCACCACTTAGCCACAAGTAATCAGTGCTAGCATCCAAATCACATGTGAAAGGTCTCCAAATTCAGCCTTGATGCTAGCTACTTTTCATTCCACATCTCTAGTGTGGCCCAGTAGAAGGTAAGTGTACACATGGCACCAAGGCCTAATATTGGGAAAAGGTCTGGCACTATTTGCTATGTTTCTGCTGTATAGCTTTCACTATAATAAAGCTGTTTAGTACCTTGTTGAGTTAGGTGTAAGTGGCTAGTGATGCAGACTATTTCACCTGTTGCTTATACCCATGTTTGGTGAATGTAATAGATTATATATAATGGGTTCCCAAATTATTTTACACTGTCTGTTTAGGAGATAGTAAGTAATGGCATGGTCTGCTCAACTATGCAAAGGTACAGCAAGTGTGGGTTTGCGATGCAATGGGTTAGCAGTCTGTTGTGGCGCATACACGCTGTTACTGTCAAAATGAACAATAAAGTTAATACCAAATATCACTCTGATCAACCAATGACAGGACATGATTGCTTGAATTGTGCCATTGCTAAGATGGCGGCCTATGGCAGAGCAGCACCTTTCTCGCCAGCGGAGCTGAGGACACTGGTCTCCGTTATGGAGACCAGGCTGGGGCGGGCGGGCCCATTTATTACTAACCGCCAGAAGCGGAATACTTATGCGGTGGCCCGCCGGCGCATATACGCACGCACACAGGTGCGGAGGACCATCGCTCAGCTGGAGCGGCGATGGTCAGACCTGAGGCGTCAGCAGCCGGATTTGCTCCAGCAAATCAGGGCCAGGATTGCGAGATGTGAGTGTTTATACATTAAGGGGGAAATTTACCAATATGAAAAACCTAGTTTTTCGTATTGGTAGTTTCCCTACGACTGCATACGACTGTTTAAGTCGTATGCAAAGTCGTGTTCCGGAGGATCAGTTACAAAGCAGTCATATACGACTGCTTTGTAACCCTCCGATGGTGTAATGATTCGTATTAGCGGCCATATATACGGCTGCTAATACGAATTATTTGTAGCAGTCTGCACGGATCAGTCAGATCCGTGCAGGCTGCAAGGTGTAAAAAAAAATTAAATAAATAAAAAAAAAAACGGCGTGGGGTCCCCCCCACAGCCATAACCAGCACCAGGCTGAAGGAGCCGGGGCCGGTAATTAAAAATCAGGGAGCCCGACAAATAGGGGCTCCCCGATTTTTAACAACCAGCCCCAGGCTCCAGGTCCGGGGCTGGTTCCCAAAATACGGGGGACAAATTGACTAGGGGTCCCCCGTATTTCAAGAACCAGCCCCAGGCACAACCAGCCGGCAGGCTAATGCCACAGCCGGGGGGGAGACTTTTTATGCAAGTCCCCCCGGCCAAAGCATTAACCCTACCGACCAGTCAGCCTGGCCAGGGGCCCTGGGGGAGTGGGGACCCCCCCAATAAAGGGGTCCCCCCCCTCCAGGACTTACCTGACCAGGCTGAAGCCTGGTGCTGTCCTCGATGCCCCTGGGCGGTGGGCATCGAGCTGATAGTGTTGTAAAAAATAGAAAAATCTATTGTTTTTTACTGTGGCACTACAAGTGCCAGCAAGCCTCCCCAGCAAGCTGGGACTTGGAGAACCACAAGTCCCAGCCTGCTGGGCATTAAAGGGCCCGCTGGCACTTGTAGTTCTACAGTTAAAAAAATAGTGCACAAAACACACTGATACACTTTTAAAATAAAACTTTATTACACACAAAGCCCACACATACTAATACTTACCTATCTTCTCTCCGTAGGTAGCCCTGATGTCCTGTGTCGGCGTCTTCTGGTCCTGTGTCGTCTTCTTCCTCCATGTCGACCGTCGCTGTCGCCGTCCGGATCCGACGAAATCCATTTGGGAAGCTGTGGAAGGAAACCATACTCACCTGTCCCAGCGCGACGTAGTCCAGGTAAGGGTCTTTGCAAAAAAACAAACCGACACCTCGAAACCAGACCGGACTGACGGAGACGCACGTGTGTTTGTTTACATCGTGCGGCTCCGCCTCCCGAATGCCGCTATTGGGCGCCTTGCGGCCTAGCGGCTCCTGATTGGCCGCTAGGCCGCAAGGCGGCCAATAGCGGCATTCGGGAGGCGGAGCCGCACGATGTAAACACTGTGCGTCTCCGTCAGTCCGGTCTGGTTTCGGGGTGTCGGTTTGTTTTTTTGCAAAGACCCTTACCTGGACTACGTCGCGCTGGGACAGGTGAGTATGGTTTCCTTCCACAGCTTCCCAAATGGATTTCGTCGGATCCGGACGGCGACAGCGACGGTCGACATGGAGGAAGAAGACGACACAGGACCAGAAGACGCCGACACAGGACATCAGGGCTACCTACGGAGAGAAGATAGGTAAGTATTAGTATGTGTGGGCTTTGTGTGTAATAAAGTTTTATTTTAAAAGTGTATCAGTGTGTTTTGTGCACTATTTTTTTAACTGTAGAACTACAAGTGCCAGCGGGCCCTTTAATGCCCAGCAGGCTGGGACTTGTGGTTCTCCAAGTCCCAGCTTGCTGGGGAGGCTTGCTGGCACTTGTAGTGCCACAGTAAAAAACAATAGATTTTTCTATTTTTTACAACACTATCAGCTCGATGCCCACCGCCCAGGGGCATCGAGGACAGCACCAGGCTTCAGCCTGGTCAGGTAAGTCCTGGAGGGGGGGGACCCCTTTATTGGGGGGGTCCCCACTCCCCCAGGGCCCCTGGCCAGGCTGACTGGTCGGTAGGGTTAATGCTTTGGCCGGGGGGACTTGCATAAAAAGTCTCCCCCCGGCTGTGGCATTAGCCTGCCGGCTGGTTGTGCCTGGGGCTGGTTCTTGAAATACGGGGGACCCCTAGTCAATTTGTCCCCTGTATTTTGGGAACCAGCCCCGGACCTGGAGCCTGGGGCTGGTTGTTAAAAATCGGGGAGCCCCTATTTGTCGGGCTCCCTGATTTTTAATTACCGGCCCCGGCTCCTTCAGCCTGGTGCTGGTTATGGCTGTGGGGGGGACCCCACGCCATTTTTTTTTAAATTTATTTAATTTTCTATTTTTTTACACTGAAGCCTGCACGGATCTGACTGATCCGTGCAGGCTAAAACGCAAATAGAACAGGAAAATGGTGTTCTATTTTCCTGTCGTATTTGCGTGGGTGTTTCACACCACTAAGCAGCCGTATTGTCAGTACGGCTGCTTAGTAAATCAGAAACCACCATTCTTTTGAATGGTGATTTCTGTCGTATCCTATCGATGGTGTAGGGCATTCGTATTTGTAACTACAAATACGAATGTTCCATCTTTAGGACTACGAATTGTTGTATTTTTGGGATTGTAAATCCCGAAAATACAAATTCGTAAAAAAAAGGTGTATTTCTCCCTACGAATACACCTTTTTTCTACGAATCCATTTTGGTAAATGTCCCCCTAAATGGCCATTTGTACATGATTGCTTACATGACATTATTTAAGCTAATAAGGTAACCAGCCTGATCATGAGTTAAACATGGCATACACTATATGTGTGCTACTTCCTGTTTGACACCCTGTAATGGTGATAAAATATGTCATTGTGTAGGATTATTGATTGTGATGCTTACAATAGCCCAAATGTCAGATCATAACTGCCATGTTACAGGCTGTGTTGTGTAAAAGACACTAAGGAGCTGATTGGCTGTACAGTTATCTCAACTTATAACCTTTGGATTTATTGCTTGTTAAGGCTTAATACATCTGTCCAAATTACCCCTAATTGGAATTTTTTTTTTGTCTCAGACACAGCACGGGATCGAGCAAGACAGGCCCGGGAAGAGGCAGAGGTGGCCCAGGAGGAGGTTGCAGAACTGAGGGCCGAGGAGGTGGTTTTGGAGGAAGGGATGGCGGAGGAAGTGGAGGCGGAGGAGGTGGCAGAGGAAGTGGAGGAGGAGGTGTGGGCTGTGGAGGCGGAGGTGCTGCCAGCAGAGGAGGAGGTGCCAGCAGAGGAGGCCCCTGAAGAAGAGGAGAAGGTGGAGGCCTGTGAGGTCGTGCAGGCGCCCGAAATTGGTTTGTATACATAAGGATTAATTATTCCTTTTCTCATCTACTATTTGCTATGTAGCACTGGTGATTCAATTGTGTTTTTAAAAACTATAAATTCATATAACAAACAGGGTACCAACAGACACACTTATATAGGGTGGCCAATCCATCCCTTCCATCCTGGACACATATTAATGACACAGGTTGTGCGGATGGCTTTCAGGTCGATTTTAAGAGCCACTGAACCTGTGTAGTTAATCTGTATCCTGGAAGAAAGGGATGACTTGCTCATGTAAGGGTTACATGTCCCTGCTGAAAGCATACAATCTGTAGCCTCATATAGGTGAGTAGAGTTTACTGGTGATTGATCTTTGTAAACTAGATTAAGTATGGCATAAATGGAGTATGGACAGGCGTGGCTTAGAATGGGGTAACAAGTGGTCAGTGCCCCTGGGCCCTTCTCTAGCTAAACCCCCCCTGCGGTCTGCATGTATGGTTGGCACCATAATTGTGTGTTGATTTGGTCTTAGTAATGATTTTGTGCATGGGAGTGGGTTAGTGCTGCAGCTTCACCTAACTGGCATTATGACAATGATTTATGGAGCAGACCATCAGCAGGCAAGCCATGCTTGATTGCACAAATGTACTGAGCATTCCTGAGAGTTGACTAAGTCCCATGCCACGCTCCATCATATAACAGACACTGAGCGCTTTTTGATGAGTTGGGATTGGTGCAGCGCATGACATGCTTCTCAGAGCTTAGTCATGGGTGGGTTTGGATTCAGAAGGAGCACTATGACTGTGAGGTGTTCTACAGAGTAAATGGTAAAGGGGAAAAAACAGGCTTTCCATCTAGGATGTATGCATGTATGTATAGCTGTATGTGTCATATATATAGTTATATATGTGTCTACATATATACATATATATATATATATATATATATATATATATATATACACACACACCTGTCACCTTGCATGTTTAAAATTTAGGTATGACTATGTTAAATGTATGCATGAATATCATTAGAAATTTGACCCTTTGTAATATGTCCACAGATGAGCCAGCCCAAGCAGAAGAGGGTCTACGTGGGGCCCTCTTAAGAATAAGGGAACACATGCGCCAGGTCATAGCCGAGTTGGACCAGCTGCTTTTTAATTTTTAAAATTATTTTTTACATAAAAAAATTGTTCATTTAATAAATATTTTCTTACAGTTCGAAGTTGTCTGTGTGTTTTGTTTACATGGAAAAGTATATGTGTAACTTGTTTATACGCTTTTAAATTAGCAAAATGTACATACTGTATATAGATGTATGTTATGTTCACATGCTGTAAGGGTTAATGTGTGTAATGAATGTAGTAGTAATGTGGTTCAGTATGTATTAGGATTTAATTGATTCAAATAGAAAACAATCCCTTTTTAATGAGGTTGCCTAATTGCATAAGTGGGTCATGTGATCGCTGTCTGTGCTCGATAAATAGTGTTGTATTTAGCGTAAATACTCCGCATCGGTGCGTACGGCCAGGTTCCCGTACGTTCTGACGCGGTAAGACCGTGCTTACGCTGTAAGACCGTGCAGAATCTGTGCGTGTCCACCGCACACGCAAGGTTTGTATGTCGTCCGTACACATGCCCTGTTCTTAAAGAGTGAGTCCATCCAAATGCGGAGGCTCGATGGGCGTTTCTACGGACGATGTCCGCATAGCGTTGCGTGCGGCCCGCTCCGTAAGAATTCGGGAAAGTACGCACCGATCAGAATAAGGGCCTATGTGACATCAGCCGCCCGCCCCAAGGATGTATGGGCACGCCTATCTTTTCCATGGGCCCACCATTTTTTGGGCATGCACATAAAACACTGGGCGGGGTCCCCTGCATCCGCCCCATGCCTGCCTGCCATTGAGCAAAAGCCCCGGCGAATGTGCAAACCCCCACCATCGTGTCCAGGGGGTTAATTCTGACCTGAGCAATCAGGGCTGAATCACCCCCTTTGCTAGAAAAAAATTGTGCTTGCTATGAGTGTATTATCAGTGGCAGAGGCAACCCCCCCCCACACACACACACACACACACACACAATAACACACACACACAATAACACCTTATCACACCACATGGAATCCGTAATAATGTTTATGTAATAGTTCATAGTTTTACTTGTAAATTATGATTCCTGTACTGTATATTACCATCAGTGGCTGAACTTGTGAGTGGTGGGCCCAGGTGCAAAAGTATAATTTAGGCCCCGCACCAGTGGGTGACAGGGGTACAAGCTGCTTGTCTAGGCAGCAATGGGCCCCTTAGTCTTCAGAGGCCCGGTGCAATGCACCTGTTGCACCAATGGTAGTTCCGCCTCTGATTACCGTATGTATTAGACAAAGTAGTAATATAAACAGGTAAAATAATAATGTATTCTGTTGTGCCACTTACACACCTAATGTTCCGGTAGTGCCGCTTACACGCATAATGCACCCAGTTGTGCCGCTTACATACATAATGCCTGTGGTACTGTAGTGCAACTTATACACATAATGCCACCTGTAGTGCAGCTTATATACACATAATGCCCCCTATAGAGCCAGTTGTACACACAATCCCTCATTGTGATGCCTGCACATAATGTACCTTGTAGTGTCGCTTACACATAATGTCCTATGCATTGCCACTTACACACATAACGCCCCCACTAGTGCCACTTACACATAAAGGGCCTTTTTTTATGTTGACTCGCAAAGCTGCAAATTTTACAGATTTGAAAGTCATTGAAACACCGCCCGCACCCCCTTGCTCGCAGAGCTCCCTCGCATGCATGCAAATTAATGTTTTGCATATAAATCCATTCGCAGCCTTGTGTGCAGGGACAAAATCATTTGATGGTCACAACCATCGAATGATTTTGAAAGTGCTTGCAGACCTAAGACACCTCTGTGATGTCTTAGATCTGCGGGCGCCCTGTACGGGAAGTGGGCGGGCAGCTGACTTTTGCTGATGCCAGATGCCTGCCCTCCGCATGTGAACGCCGGTGGGCATTCCTATGGGTGCAGCCTGTCGTTGCAAACCCCCTCCCCCCCTTGCACTGCTAGGTGCAAACAGGATGGCGAACAAGCAGTTTGTCTCGCCCGCTCCCACTATGTGTATAACAGTTTATGCACATACGCATGCACAGTTGCTCACCATCGCTCCCCGACACGAACACGCAGGGGAGTGAATGGACCTAAATAAGGCCCGATGTCCCCTGCAGAGATGCATACACATAATATCCCAATTAACCCTCACCGCACGGATGTTCCCCTCCAGGACACACGCCAGCCTAAGACAACTGTCTTAGATTTGCATGTGCGCACCACATCATTCGATGGTTGTCAATTATGGTTATGCAAAACATCCATTCGCAGCCATGCGGGCGAATTTGTCCTGCGAAGAAGGGTAGCGGCCTGTGCGAATGGCGGGCTAAAAAAGACATGCAGCGCTGCATGTCAACCAGAATAACCTCCAAGATACATAGTAGATATATCTTCCTTCTATGATCGGATAAACAAGTTACCTTTGAACAAGTGATCCATAACCATCAAACTCATGTATACCTACATATAGCTAGGATACTGCACACTACTTGGATGCTAACATCAGTCAAACTCCAAGAACTACAAAAGGACCTTATTCTGGTTCACTCTTTTTTTTTTCAAACACGTTTTATTGTAAAGGTCACAAATGTACATGTTAGTGTCAAGGCAATAATACATTCCTTGTTTGACAACAATTCACCACGCAGGGTGACCATTATTTCAATATTTTCAATATCACAGGTAAACAATACTTATATATATATATATAGACATAAAATAATATACCAGACAGGGGAAAAAACATAGGGAAGGGAGGGTAATGGGGCCACTATATCTGAACTTCCTGAGAGGCGTGATGTTGGTTGTGACTTGCGGTCTTATAAGTTCCAAATTATGTTACTCTAATGCATTTCTGGTTCACTCTTAGAGGTAAATTCCTTCTCAAATGGACAAAACCATGTGCACTGCAGGTGGGGCAGATGTAACATGTGCATAGAGAATTAGATTTGGGTGAGTTATTTTGTTTCTGTGCAGGGAAAATACTGGCTGCTTTATTTGTACACTGCAATATAGATCTCACTTTCCAGTAAAACTCCACCCAAATCTAATTCTATCTGAACATGTTACATCTGCCCCACCTGCAGTGCACATGGTTTTGTCCATTTGAGAAGGAATTTGCCTCTAAGAGTAAACCAGAATAAGGCCCATAGTCATAACTCTATTGCTGTGTACACACGGGGGCTATAGGGGCTGAAATCGCTGGAAATATGGTCGCTGGCGACCATATTGCCAGTGATTGGGAGTGTGCCCCGGCGATAAATTGCCGGGTGCGAGCTCCCGTTTTCAGCCCCTTTCTAATCGCTGGTCGCAGGAGCTTGCTCCTGCGACCAGCTAATTACCTCTGCGGCTCCCCCAGCAGAGGTTCCTTTTTATCAGCGACCATCTCTGGTCGCTGATGAAAAGGAGACACTGGGCAATATATTGCTCAGCAATATATTGCTGAGCAATATATCTCCCCCCGTGTGTACGGGGCTTTAGTCCATTAAAAAAGTCTTACCATTCTCCCAGTATATTCCACATCTGCAGTGACCCTCAGGATGCAAGAGCACAAATGAACAGCATGGTTCTAAAGTTCCTTAAAAGATGATATCACTTATCTAGGCGGGATGCAGTAACATCCGCGGCCCCTCTCTGCCACACATCACTGGGTACTGCAAAGATAATTATTGCATATTATTATATATTATTATCGCATATGCACTAACATATGTGATAATTACTGCAAAAGACAGCTCTTGCGTTGGGCTGCCCTTTGCAATGTGCCCTCCGACGTGTGAGTGGTCCACGCCGGCTCTCCCTCCTTTTCCTGCCCGGCAGGCAGATGGTTGCAGGGCCTGCCAGGCTCCGCCTCCTGCTCCTGGAAGAGGTGCAGGGAGGAGGAGGTCACAGCAGGATCGGCAGGGGTCGCGGGGAATGCGAAGGTAGGCCCATAGGCTTCTATGGGGTTATGCCAGCTAGAGCCCCTCAGCGAAGCCCTGGCGGTGGGGCTTTACTGCATATGAAAATGTGGTAAAAACACAGAAAATGGTGTTTTACTGCATTTTTCCTGTACTGCATCTCTCCTAAAGTATTGCCACATTCCAGAACTGATGTCCTGACATCCAACACTAATCTACCAAAGGTAGACACCTCAAGGTTGGTATGGGATCAAGAATTTCCACAAATATCATTAAATTGATGCGGACGACCAAATCCATCTGGCCAATTGTCTTTCAGGACCCTACACTACCGGCAGATAAAAATACTTCCATCTTCCCATTGTTTCGCAGAGGTAGAAATATTAGACATTGTGGTACATAAGGATTTCACTGAACTGGTGACGCCCCAACCCGCACACTTTCTGACCCGCAAGGTGGGAAACTATAGATGTGTAGGGTGTATAACCTGCAGTTCATAAGGAATGGGAGATAAGTTCAAGGATCCCCAATCTGGCAAGAAATGGGTCATTAAATATCCACTCACCTGCATGAGCCAATATGTAATACACCGGATTCAATGCCCGTGTAGACTTCTGTATATCGGCAAAACCATCAGACAATTGAAAGAACAGACGGCTTTACATCATTCCCACATTAGAACTGCAATTGAGAGGAAAGGTTCTGAACAACCAGTTTCCAGACATTTTAGGGACTTACATCATAAAGTTTCCAGTTTGAAATGCCATATGATTGATTGGGCCCCCCAGCCACAGTCGCTCAAGTGTGATAAAGTCACACCTTGATAAAGTTCTCAGATGGGGAAGAAGCGTGTCGGTGAAGCCCGCACCTGTTGAAAGCTGACGGAAAAGGTTCGTTACCAGGCTGGAGAATGCATCATCTTGCCTGGGGAGAAAGAATCACCGGGATCCCTATCCTTAGATACACGCTCATGTTGAACTGTATCTTGCAGTTCTCATTCTCTGGTAATTACCTGCCTCAACGCTGACATTTTTCTGCTATACAGTACATACCAAATGTTTTATATCTTATGTTTTATATACTGTGTATGTCAATTACATTTTCAAGCTGTACCATGCCATGAGACTATACGGTGAGGACTGGCGCTTCGTACTGTTTGCCCAAGATGTTCTATTTTTGTGCTTTTAATTGGCCAATTTATTGTATACCAGAATACGGGATGCAGTTAAAATCCCGGCGGTCGGGATCCCGGCGTTCAGAATCCCGATGCCGAAATCCCGACCGCCGAAATCCCGACACATTCTCCCTCCGTGGGTGTCCACGACACCCCCTGAAGGGAGAATAAATTAGTGTGCCGAGCGTAGCGTGGCACCGGGCCCGCTGCGTGGCGAGCGCAGCGAGCCCGCAAGGGGGGGCGATCCACGTCCCCCCCTTGTCGGCATTTCGGCTGTCGGGATTCCGGCGTCGGGATTCTGAACGCCGGGATCCCGACCGCCGTGATTCAGTACTGAATCCCAGAATACACACGGAGACAGAGTAATACTCAATTGTCCATAGAATATGTCTCACGTGTGTATGTGGTTCAGGCAGCGTGTCGAGGGAAATTTGCCAATTCCCAATGTGAAACACAGAAAAAGAAGGAAAATACACGCGCTACAAACAATGTATATGAAAAAGAAAACAATAAATTTATTATACACAAATTTGCACTGGCCAGTGACACCTAATGTTTAAAATGACAATAAAAACATGTGTTACACACTGTTTACTGTTAAAAACCTGGCTATGGGTTCCTTGGTAGATCTCCTACTGAGGTAGTTTATGTCCCCAAATTATTGTTGGTTAGTATTGTGTCAACAGCTTTTATGACACTCTGGACAAATGGACGGCAGTTTTGAATGTCCACTGTCTGGCTTGACAATTTACAATCAGAAAAAAGGGAAAAAAATACACAAGATGAGGATCCCAAATAAACTCGATTTCCACCTGCAGCTGAGTGCAGTGGCGAGTATACAAAGTTTTTGTACTGGTACTTGCTTTTAGGCAGGCAGGTGAAGGATCACACTTGGAGCTCCAAGAAAGGGGAGCAAGAGGCGCCTGTGGCTGTATAACGCGTTTCTCCGCCTCCTAGCAGGTATCAGTGGCTTCATCAGATAGTACCATGCCATGAGATGCATATTTTGTATTTACATGTCTTGATGGTCTACGAGATGGATTAATACAGCACGTGGATCTTCTCATAAGCGCCGGATAGGATATATAATCCATTTGTTTTTTTATGCAGGTTGGTTGGGTGAAGGATTAAGGAGACCTTCAAGAGGGTATGGATCATTTGGTCTACAACATGATGGTCGACAAACATTAGGTCGACATTCTGAAAGCTCCACATCGGTCTAGGTCGACATGGGACAAGGTCGACATGTGTTTAGGTCGGCAGGTCATAAGGTCAACACAATCATTAGGTCGACATGGGCAAGGTCAACAGTGAAAAGGTCGACATGGTGTTTTTCACAGTTTTTTTTCAGCCAAATGTCGACATGGACACTGAAACGTAGCACCGCGTCCCCTCGCATGGTGTGCTACGCTCGGCACACTATTTTATTCTCCCTCCACACCCTAGTGGATGGTAGGGCATGAAATACCACATGTCGGCACATGTCGGCTCCAAAAACAGTAAAATAAAACATGTTGACCTTTTGACTGTCAACCTTGCCAATGTCGACCTAGTCCCATGTCGACCTAATGTTTTCGACCTAATGCTTGTCGACCATCATGCTGTAGACGAAATTACTGTATCCCCTTCAAGAGTATCACCGCTTAGGCTGCTGTTTGCGCACTATGACTCTGTTACTATCATTTTTTATTGGTATTACCTGGTGGACTCAATGAAATTTCATCATTAACTGCATTTCTGCAATCTAGCGTCACTGTGATTGCTTCTGTCTCCATTACCTCTGCTATATGATGTATGGCTTTGCCTTAGTATCCTTTGAAAACATGTGCGTTGTCTGCTTTATTTGTTGTGTCGATTTCTACAGCCGTTTTATTTACACTGTTTGTTTATAGTTTACACAAGGTTTCTATGATGACTGCAGCAGTAGTTGTAACCACCACCTCCAGAAGCATCCGGCAGCCAGCAGGAGGTCACGCTCATAACATCACAAGGGCGCTGTGACACTGGGTGATAGACAGGGTTTCTGTTTTCATGTCTTGATCAAATAAAAATGCTAAATAAATGTTAGGGTGTGCCACCCAGAAAGCAACTCAGCCACACCAACCCAAGGGGAGCCGCGCACCAAATCCATACCCAAGACTAGCAATTCATGTCAATTTTAGGGCTTACCTATATAGTGCCTCCAGTTTGCATCTGTGGCTACCAGGGACCAAGCTGGTAATATAATACTCAAATCAGGTAGGTTGGGTGCTACTTGTTGAAGGAGTTCCAACCTTCAGGTGTACAGGTGTACACAATATTAGCTTATGGGGGGATCTTAGAATGCACACCCTATATACATGAGGTGCTATCATTCTGGGAATTGTAGTTCTGCTTCTTTCTTATTAATACACTTTTAGCTTAGTTTTTCACTTGTGTGCTGCCCTGGGGTGACTGGCGATGCCAACCTTTTTGGGGTTCCGCGCCCCAGATTCAAACTTAGTATTAGGGACCGACCAGAAATTAGGTCACCGTGAAGCTGGTTGGTAGGCAAATGTACATCTGTACACCTGAAGGTTGGGACCCCCACCCCCATGGCTATAACCAAGAATGGGGTACAACCATATTTCTAAAACAAGCACCAGACTCAAGGGACGGTCCTGGTTCCCAAAATATGGGGGGAAACATACTTTTTATAGTTCCCATGGAGTGCCCTGGAAGTTGCTTTTTTTTGTTGTTTTTTTAAAGGGGAAAATTGTGCTTAATTTTGTTAAAAAGCGCTTGTTTTAGGTGTTTTTATATAAATTGTGTATGTGTGTGCATGCCCTTAAAAACTGCTTTAAGCAGTAAAAGTAAAATAATAATTTGTTCCTATGGAATAAAGGCTATGTTCAGTGGCATAACTACTGCAAGGCAGCCCCAGCTGCCGCTTGGGGGAGCAAGTGGCAGCGGGGTCTGTGTGGGAGCCGGCACACTGTCGATGCACTGACATGCTGCTGCCTGCCACTGCGCACTGGATGAGCACCGGAGGTGAGTCAGCCGCAGCACGGGTGCGGCCATGGCAGAGATGACTAATCCCCCCACTGATTCAATTGACTGTACACAGAGCCAGCTATTGGGTACTGTGTAAGGATGGGCGGGCAGATGGGCATGCTAGGGCGGCCTGGGATGCGTTGGAGCCAAGGGAAGCAGCAGTGTCTGCTGGTCTCTCTTAAGGAGCCCATACACGCTCCGTTGTGGTCCGGCTCCGTTCTGTACTATGCGATGCGCGCTCCCGAATATCAAATAGTACGGTACAAAAAGTATGTGCTGCACATACTTTTTGTACTAGCTACACATCGTATCAGATCGCAGTACATGCACAATGCATGCGATCCGATACGATACGAGGTAGGCTGGCTAACTATCCATAAACTTACCTACATCTCTGGCTTCTATCTTCAAGCGGTAGCGGTGAGATCTTCTAGCCGCTCAATGTATTCAGCGGCTTCTCTGTGACCAGAAGTTCGGCTTATGGGAGCGAGACTTTTATTGAGTTCCCAAATTATTACATCCAACACACAGAGGAAATTGTGGATGTAATCCACCATCACCTTAACATCATCCCCAGGTGCTACCAATATGGACTCTACTGATCTTACAACAGTGATTGCCTATATTATTTTTGAATAATGTATTTGTGCATTTTTATCGACTAATGCAGTGGTTCCCAAACTGATTCAGCCGGTGGCAGGGAGGTATGAGCAGCTGGCTACGGCACTTACCTGTGCCTGAGTGCAAACGGTGGTGGCTTCGGGAGGAAAGCACAGCAGGCAGTGTGGAACAGCTGTCATTTTTTTATGTTTAAAAACGCTGCTGCGCCCATTTATTGTGATCCCCAAAGCTGCCCGCCCACCCGGGTGTAGTCTCCCTCAAGATTAGCTCCTGCACACATGTGCAGGAGCTTAATAGCAGTGGGACGGGATGGGACAGACTGCACGGACATTGGCAGAATGTACTTCCGGCTCCGTGGAGGTGCATGTGCGGGACGATTCCGTGGCTGTTCTGCTGTATTCTGAAGACTGGGGAGTCATTTCCAAGGGATGGCAACCAACCACAAAGTCACACTGGGTTAGGGGCAGTTGAGGGCTATAGCAGGTAAAGGGGAGGGTAGGGGGCTCCACCTGCAGTCTGTTGGCTCATATTGAGCGCTGGTGTGCTCCTAGGGGATCAGTGGGGACACTGGGGAGGAGGGTGTTAATAAAGAAAGTGCTATGGCATTCACAGAATGCTGGTCTGTGTGCCAGGACCACAGTAGGGGAGTGTCCCTGTCCAAAACCCTGTCCCTATTGTCCATCTGTGTCCCGGCTGTAATTCCGTCCCGGCTGTCCCTGTCCGTCTCGGTGTCCCTCTCTGTCCCTTCCATCTCTCTTGGTGTCCATGCCGTCCCTCACCTGCCTTTGCTGTCACACTCTCTGACCCGACCACAGCCTCCTCTGCACCACTGCAGAAGCCAACCACAGCCACTTCCACACCACCGCTGACCACAGCCTCCTCCTCCTCTGCAAGGTGTTATACATGTGGGGCATAACATGTAATGGGCATTACGGTGTGGTGTCATGTGTAATAGGTATTATGGTGTGTGGCGTCATGTGTAAAGGACATTACGGTGTGTGGTGTCATGTGTAATGGGAATTACAGTGTGTGGCATAACATGACCATTCCCCTATTGTCATGTAGCTACTCCTCTAGCTTTGTGTGACCACACCCTCTCTTGGCGCTATCAGTACCACCAAGAAAAATATGTTAACGAGTGTTGTCAATTGTTCTTTGAAAGAAAGTGAAATTAAAGAAATATATTTTTTCTTGGATTTATGTTTATTATTTTTACAAACAAGTGAATACTTTTAGCATTGTTTTAACCCAACTACTTTAAAAAAGGGACAATTTGTTAAATATTTTGTGCCTTCAAAAAGTCATGGAGACCCAAAGGGTGTCTTAAACTGAAAAAGTTTGGGAACCACTGAGCTAATGTGATACCCCCGGGAGGTTTTGGGATATATATTGTTTTTTATGTTGTAAAATAAATTATTAATTTATACAATTGCTGTTTATTTGTGTTTTAAGCACCATCCACAAACCCCAGTTTGTTCTACACACTGCACCGCCACCCGGGGTTTTACCCTGCAGCTAACTGTCAGTACTGCCTGGTTCAGACACTGGGGGTTATTCTGGTTTACGCACAAAGGCAAATTCACTCTCTAATGGACAAAACCATGTGCACTGCAGTTGGGGCTGATGTAACATGTGCAGAGAGTTAGATTTGGGTGTTATATTGTTTCTGTGCAGGGTAAATACTGGCTGCTTCATTTTTACACTGCAATATAGATATCAGTTCGAAGTACAAACCCCACCCAAATCTAACTCTGCACAAGTAACATCTGCCCCACCTGCAGTGCACATGGTTTTGTCCATTAGAAAGTGAATTTGCCTTTGCGAGTGAACCAGCACCCCCCCCCCCCCCCCCCCCCCCCCAAGAGTGCTAATCCCCAGAAGTAGGATTTTCTTTTTCTTACAGCCTCATGAGCAGCAAGGAAAATCAGGCTTAAATGCCATTTAGTAAAGAACCAAGAACTCTCAATTCATAAATAGCCCTCTGACGACAAGGAACAGAGTATGCACAGATCTCAAATCACCCAATCTTCCCTATTACAGCAGATTTTCTTGTCTATACAACATATGTGCCCCTCCCCCTCTTTCCACTTACCCCTAGGGCCACCATAACACTAATCACAAGATAAATGTTTATCACACAGAATTTTAATGTAAATCTGCAGCAAAATGTATGTACAGTAAATAATCCGGTTTTGCTTTATTTTTTATTCGTTATTCAAAACAGTTTGGAAGGTTAAGTACTACAGTATATAATACAATTTACAGACTAGATAGAAACTCATGATGGTGTCCATAGGAACTGAACTCCGCAGGATTATCATGTGTTGGCCAGGTCTTTTGTGGCATCAGAAGGATTAATGTTAGATGTTTTTTGTTCTGTAGTGAACTCAGATTAATTGGCCGATGCAGAGTTGGAGGTACAGTAAAATGGGCACATCTTATGGAAAATAAATGTGCATTAAAAAATAAGAGCGGTCTCACACTAGAGCCAGATGTATCAAGCTTCAAATAGTGATAAGTGGAGATAAACCAGCCAATCAGCTCCTACCTGATATGTTATAGGTTGGGTTTGAAAAATGGCAGGTAGGAGCCGATTGGCTGGTGGTTTATCCCTCTCCACGTTACCACTTTTTGAAGCATGGTACATCAGGCACGAACACTAATGCACATTCAAGGATACTTAAGCCTCTGTGTACGCAGCACGTGTCAGTGTGTACTTGCACCTTCCCTGTATGGGTGAACAGAAGGGGATATGGTCACTAGGTGGACCCTAATTAGGTAGACATGCATTAGGTCAACCACTGAAGGGCGACACTCAAAATAATTTGACAGGGTTGGCATTAGTTCAACAGTCAAAAAGGTTGACATGATTCTCACTTTTTATTTTTAAGCCGACAGGCAGTATTTCATACTCTACCATCCTCTATAGCATCGTGAAAGAATACAATACTGTGTTGAGCTCGGCGAAGAACCGTGCCCAAAGTTTGGCGGGTACAGCGAGCCATGCATGGGGGTGCATTACACTGAAATGATGTCCATGTCGACATTCAGAACAAAAAAAAACATAAAAAAACTCAGGTACTTGTTTCCTAGCACGGCCACAATCTTGGGCATCGTGTACCTTTAAGTTAAGGTACACGATGCCCACGATGGACCGGATTTCCTTTGAAATCAGGTCCATTTTGCAGGCAAAGGAAAAATCGCGGGCATCGCGTCCGTCGGGACCATTAACATTGGCCCCGACGCGATGCCCCCGATTTCCCCATAGGCTTCAATGTTAAAATAATTTTTAACATTGAAATCAGGAGCATCGCGTTGGTCTTGTGCCATTATAATGGCACAAGATGAGATGGCCTTGATTAAGTCCATCTCACATAGTAAAAAATGTGATAGTAGGGGAATGAAAAGGTCGGAGGACGCGCACCGCCGCCGCTCGCCACGCTTCGGGTTGGCGTCAATCATGGGGTGGGGTTTACGGTGTGAAATTTGTGGGTCTAGGGAATATTTTACATTGAATCCAATGTAAAATCGGGTCCCAGGGACCCTATTCACATTTGATTCAATTAAAAAATCGGGTCGGTCGCATCGCATGCGACCAAATCGCATGCGATGCGACAGACGCGATTTTTCCGACACGACCACCCCGATGGAAATCGGTGTGGCCGTGCTAGGAAACAAGTACCAAAACTCATGTCAACCTTTGGACTGTTGACCTTCCCATTGTCTATCTAATTCTTGTGCGACCTTTTGACCTTAGCCATGTGAACCTACTTTAGGTGTTGACCTAAGCCCGGTCGACCTTCAGTGGTTGACTTTAATAGGGTCGACCCAATGACCCATACTCAACAGAAGAGTGTAGATTTTATGAACATGTGCAGTGCGAAATGATGCAAGATACAGATGGAGCCACAGTCAGCCGGCCCACCAGATCTGAACGGCTGGGGACGCGCAAGCTGCTCGCGCGGACAGGGTGCTTCCCTGCACGTCTCCGCTTGAGGGTCACAGGCAGAGAGTGGGCAGCTGTGTACACCAGAACATTTTAAAATGCTTCTGGTAGAATTACACCCATGTAGGGATTCCGACGTCAGCATTGTTAGGTCAACATACTCGCTGGACATAGGGGGTATTCAAATAGCGGTGGCTAATGATACCACGCTATAGTAAACCCCCGCATTGCATATTCTCGCTGTGAATGAGGTGTACGGCTGGCACAATCCATTATGAAATGCTATTACACTGGTCACCACTCATCGCAAACTAGGAGTAGCCAGAGACTTACTCAGCGGCTGTGATGAATACCGGCCTATCCGGCCCGGTGCTGACATCACACCCCCTCCCCCAAACTCTAGGGCACTTCTGCGGTTTTCTTAGCACACCCATGAAACGGCTGGTTACCACCCCCAGACGCGCACTTCCTGTCAATCTCCTTGTAAAACGGATAGTGAAGGAAAAAGGTAGCAAGATTTCTTCTCTAGCAGGAGTCATCCACGTGCACATAATCAGTCGCTGTGCGAATTTGCAAAGCAGCAATCAAGTCTGAATCAGGCCCATAGTCTGTATCGATCATACTGAACCCAAGCCATCTACCAGCCATACACCAACAAAGCTGATCAGAACACCAATGCTTTCATCATTATCAATATGTTTTATAACAACATGAATAGAACAATATAACAATATGAATAAATGGATCATGTTCTGCAATACAGAGAACCCATATCCTACTAGTAAGAATCTGAGAGCGTGCATGGATTCCTGTACACAAACCTGTAGTCCTCTGCTCAATGATGCCTTGAATAGACATAGACAGCACCGGCTAGTGGCTAGACCATCATGTAGTACCAGCATCAGATGATTAGGTCATAGTAAAATCTACCGAGCCTTTGTAAGCATCCTTCCTATTGTATGAATATTATAGACACGTGTGCGCTTTGTACAGGTATAGAAAACAGGCGTCTTACTTTATACCCTTGTGTATAAGCATGATCACTAGCATGAATCCCCATATCACACCCAAGCCCTAATTACATTCTCACTTCATGCACTGAAAATGACACACACACCAATTATAGAACCGGTTGTAGGAGTTTCTAATTAACACTCCAGTACACAGCACAGGCTGTGGGGGATGTATTGGGAGTGTGTGGAGAATATAATAGTATGCCGATTGCAGCGAGGCACCGTGCCGGAAGCATGGCAAGTGGTGTACATGTTGACCTATGTCGACATTCAGGACAAAAAAAAGTTAAAAATAGACCTCATGTCGACCTTTTCACTGTCAACCTTCCCACTGTCGTCATAATGCTTGTGTTGATCTTCAGTGCAGAGAGTGGTTAAGAGCGGGATGTTCTAACATCCGCTGCCCTGTATCGCCGGGCATCGCATTATTAATAACCACATATGCTCTAACGCAAGGGACAGCTCTTGCGATAAGAGTTGTCCATTGCGATGCGGCACCGGTGCTGGACTTCCGAGTCTGTGACCCGGGAGTCCATCTGTTCATGTGCAGAGCATGGCGCCGGCCGCAGGGCATGCTGGGAGGGATCCGTGACCGATCTCTCACACAGTGCTGCGGTAAGAAGCCCATAGGCTTCTTCAGGGAATCACCAGCTTTTGCTGGCGATTCACTCCGCAGCAGTGACACTGCGGAGGGGGGACAGAACATACAGAAATGCGGTAAAAACCCAGATAACGGGTTTTTACCGCATTTCTGTGTTAGAGAATCGCCCCCTCAATGAGTAACTCCCAACCCCACCTTTGCACATCGCCTAGAACTGAAGTGATCCTATAGACCAGTGGTTCCCAACCCTGGTCCTCAAGTACCCCCAACAGTGCACGTTTTCCAGATCACCCAGCAGGTGCACTCAATATTCAGACACTTTTTAAAAGATCCACAAGTGGAGCTAATTATATCACCTGTGATTCTGTGTGGAGACCTGAAAAACGGGCACTGTTGGGGGTACCAGGGTTGGGAACCACTGCTATAGACCACAATATATCAGGTTAAACCCACAAAGAGCCAACATTTTTTTAGAAAATTTGAGTAATTACATTCTTGAACAGAGCCTAAAATGAGAGTACCCTTGTTTGAAATTCTTTAAATGTTTTAATGTGATACCATGCAGTTGCCCGGTATCACCTGTCCCAGCCACAGAGAACATGCTACCATCAAACACTAAAACCCCGTACACACGTGGGAGATATATTGCTCAGTTTCTCCTTTTCATCAGCGACCAGAGATGGTCGCTGATGAAAGGGAACCTCTGCCGGCAGTGCAGGCAGAGTGCAAGCTCCTGTGACCAGCGATTAGAACGGGTCTGAAAACGGGAGCTCGCACCCGGGGCACACTCCCATCACTGGCAATATGGTCGCCTGCGACCATATTTCCAGCGATTTCAGCCCCTATCGCCCCCGTGTGTACACAGCTTTACTTTACAGGTGATTGCGACAGACGTTTTATGGCCAGCTAGATTCCACTCAAATTAGGCCACTGAGATTCAGACTTTACTACATTCATAAAAATGTTACAGTTATAGAAAGCAATGGTAGGAATTAGCTCATAACAAATCAATATATTTCAATGTACTTGTCAAGAATTTTTGACCAAATAACCAATTGGCACTGGGTAGGTGTAAATGAAACTTTTAAAACTTTTTTTGGGTTTTAAAATAAATGTCAGCTTGATGGCCGAACCAAACCGCAGCTCCGTTCTTTCTCTGTAAATAAATAGCACTACAGTATTCACTACAACAGTGATGGCTAACCTTGACACTACTGCTGTTGTTGAACTACACATCCCAGCATGCACTGAATCAGTTTTAGCATGGTCAAATAGTAAACCTGTAGCAGGGCATGCTGGGATGTGTAGTTCCAACAACAGCTGGGAGTAGCAAGGTTAGCCATCACTGCACTACAACATGGTTGTGATGTGATTCATGGCAAAGCAACATCATCATGCCCTTGCTTTCAAAAATGGGCATAGGGGGCAGGAACCAGAAATACTAGGCGAGTACTGTATGTTTTAGATCCCATTAATTCAGTATAAACCTGGGGTAGCCAACTCCAGTTCTCGAGCGCTACCAACAGGTAAGCTGGTTTTAACATTGCAAACCTGCTTTCAACCAGTTTATATAAAGGTGTCTTAAAACAGGTCAAAAGCCAGTTAAATCCCTTTCATTTTGCATGTTGTAAATGGTATATTGCAGTTTCAATACCGTTTTTGTACCTTTCAGATTCAACCCGTTTCACCCATAGAAAGCCATACAATGTCATTTTAAATGGCCTTTTCCTGCTTGTGGGCGGGGATCATGCAGGGAGATCACCCTTGTGTGGTTATCATTTGTAGCAAATACAGTTTCTGAGCTGTTCAGACTGCAGGGAAAACGGCTCAGAAACATGAAGGATCCTGCTTTTAACACGTTTCAAAATACTGGTATTCTGTAACCGGTAAATTGACAATGGAGCTGTCACACTGCAGCCGTACCCGTTTTAAATCAATGGGAGAGGGGTATTAATGTTTTGCAGATCTCCTCACAGAATCACAAGTGAAGTAATTAGCTCCACCTGTGAATCTTTTAAAATGTGTTAGTGAGTAATGAGTGCACCTGTGTACATGTGAGCCGAGCTGGAAAATGGGAACGGTTAGCTCTGAAGGACTGGAGTTGGCTGCCACTGGTCTAAACTAACTCCACATAAGTACAGTGGTATGCACCTTCCAACACCATTTCCCTGTAACCAGCTCCTGTGTGGCACTTAAGTGACTGTTCAGTGGCGTAACTATAGTCCCGCAGCCCCCGCGGTGGTGGGGAGGTGCTAAGAAGGTGTGGGCGTCGGGGGGTCTGTGGGGCTATAGTTACTTGCTGCTGTCTGCCCGCTGGCGCTTCTGGGTGCGGGGAGCTGGGTGGCTGGCTACTCCTGTTTTCCGGCTAGCTGTCAGTGACAGTGTGGCCGGGCCGCACCCCCTGCTGCTGCCGGACACCAGGTAGGTGAGACGCGGCTCCTACTTGTAAACATGCTCCCCACATTGGCTGCCAGCGACGGGCACCCTGCCCGCTGGCACCACTTCTGTCGGGTCCCGGGCCGGCCCCGGCTGCTAACAGAAAGTGACGCACGGAAAATGGCTGCCCCCATACCTCAAAAGCTGTCTGCAGTATGGGGGCAGCCATTTTCCGATTGTCACTTTATATTAGCAGCCAGAGCCGGGGACCCGTCAGAAGCACTGGCGCTAGGAGGTACCGGCCGCGGGGGAGGAGAGCTTGTTAACTCTCCGTGGGGGGGGGGGAGGCGGTCCAAATTTGCGGCCGGGGGGCGAAAAATTTATAGTTACGCCACTGTGACTGTTCTTGCTTTCAATTTAAAAGAAAAAAAAGGGTTATTAGGTGTTAAGTCAAGTGAAAGATCAAAGTTCTATTACATGGATATACCCTAGTATTGTAATTAGTTAGCCCAATTTACTGTGTTTACGAATGTCTGTGTAATATAAAAGTGGGAAAGTGCGAAAAAATAAATAAAAAAAAAACAAGCAAATAAAACTAACAAGATCTGATTAAGTTTATATATCAAATGAAAACCATACTTTTATTCTTATTTGCAATCCAATTTGGTCCAATGTCAGTAACCCAAGTAAAACACTAATGGGGCCTATATGCGGGTAGATTTTACTAAGCGATCTGATCAATGCAGATCCCTCGGCACACAGCGAGGTGTACTGGGCGATCTGTCAGAGCCACTATCACTAGTGTGAGAACACTGGCCCCTGACTGGCAATCGCGCTAGATTTATCCTGCATGCAGGATATTAATCGCCGGTGGATAACGACACGCGGTACACATGGAGCGAGGTAGGGGCATTTTCTAAGCGATCTATTCTGATTGGTTAGAAAATGCCCTGCGTGTACGCCCCATAAGGGGAGTATTTATCAAAGCTCCGAGAGATACAATTATGAGAGATAGGTACCATCTGATCAGGTTCTACCATACACTTTACAGGCAGTGTTTGAAAACAAACATTCAGAAGCCGATTGATTGGCATTTTATCCCTTAACATTTTCTCTCTAATGTTGTGTACACACGGTGAGATTCCTTTGCTATTAGATTTAAGATTCGCGTGCTATACAATCTTTGCTATCTCTGTACTTTTAACATACAATCAGCATTAAATTTTCACTATATAGGGGAGTATTCAATGAATTTTTTTCTCCATGTGCAGCGAATCCTGTTTAGGATTTGCTGCACATTCGCAAAGTTCCGGAGGGCTGGAGCATTCGCTGCCAGCCCTCCCTGTCACCCTATTCAATGTCGCAGGCTCGCTGCCCCTGACAGTGAATTTTAATCAGGAGCCAGGGGACGGCGGCAGGCAGGGAGATGTAAGCCTCCCGGCCCCAGAATTTGTGGGGGAGAAGGAGAAGGAGCACATGAATAAAATAGTATGCCCCTTCACAGGAAAAAAAATTCTGATTTTTTTTTTACACAAAAAAAAAATTATTTTAAAAGATCACTTTCCAGTTCACCTAAAAAAGATGTTGAATGCAAAACAATGAATCATGGCGAAAATCAGGGAGAAAGCAGTTCTCCATCCTAGCATTGAATACACTCTTGGCGAACCCAGTGAAAACCCCATTGAAATACACCAGCGAATTGCAGCGAGCATGAAACGGAGAACTGGCCGGCATTCACTTTCGCTGAACAGTGAACATTGAATAGGGTGAATCAGATTTTCAGTGAAAAAGATTCACTGCAAGGAGGAAAAACAGCCCGATTCGCCAAAAAAAAACGGTGAATCGGGAGCATTGAATACTGGCCTTAGTCATTGCTGACCTGTCTATTTGGGTCTTGATTTGTGCTGTCACGGGAGCGCGCATCGGGATCGAAAGGTAAAAAAAACCCTGTGCGATCTGCATGTGATTTTGACTATATAGTCAAAATCCAATGTCAAATCTCACCGTGTGTACACAGCATAGGTTGGACTATGCCTGTTTTCTACCAGCTTTCAATATTTTACCTGTCATATGTGTAAAACCTTTCATTGCTCAACAGAATGAATATAGAACAGGAGTCTAATTCAGGCCTGATCGCAGGGCACATTTTGGTTGCAAATGGTCAAAACCATGTTGCACTGAAGATGGGACTGATGAAAAACGTGCAGAGAGTAATGTAGGGTAGACACCACAATAATCATCATAGTGAGCAGATTGTGAGACGCCCATACGATGGTCGCGCGATCTGTTGGAACACACAATATGCATACGTTCCGATCACAATCTGTACCCAGTTGAAGGGATCGTTTTCAAATCTGACTGCGGTAGGTATGATCTGCAAAATGACCAGTGGGGATGCACATCGGATCGGATCTAAAACATGCAATCGGTCGAGATTGTATTGAAATTGGGGGAATTTATGCCAAATCGTCCTGGCGTGTACCCAGCATTAGATTTGGGTGGGGTGTGTTCAAACTGAAATCTAAATTGCAGTGTAAGAATAAAGAAGTCAATATTCACATACAAATAACTCACCCAAATCTAACACTCTCTGTACGTTCCATCTGCCCCACCTGCAATGCAGCATGGTTTGGCCCATCTGCAAACAAAATGTGCCCTACGATCAGGTCTGAATCAGTCCCCATGAGATACTAGCCTCATCAATGCAAAATCTAACCAACCAAATAAAAACCATAACACGGGACATCATAAATAAATATCCTCCAGCGAATGAGGGGACATTACTGTGGAGCGCATTGAAGATACTGAAGATTGCAGGAAGAATCAATTTTCTCATCCAAAGATCCGGATTTACCTCTTAACTTCAGAGTCCAAAGAGAACCAGATCCACTGGGTAGGCAACAACTGTCGTGTCATTAACCCCTGTGCTGACATATTACTACCTCATGATGTACACGGAACATATCCAGAAGACAAGAATTGACTGGATAGAGAAATACAGTATAATTCCCAGGTTAATCATGTTTGAGTCTTTAGAGCAGCTTCTCCACAAAAGGCTGGGGGTCTTCTAATCTCTTCTAATACTTATTCACCTGGGTGTCTGCTACTTGGCTGGAGGAGCAGAACGGGGGGAACCTTCTTCAGGTCAGAAGTTGACCAGTGACCCTAAAAAGAAGAAAATAATAATAATAAACCATGTTCAACAGAAATATGAAGCATTTGCATAGGTAATCTAAAATTAGAGATGTGTAGAATCTGATTTATTCTGATTTCAAAGCAGGATCTTATTGGCTATCCCAAATCACATAACAGTTGTTGACAGTTGATAGCCAATAAGATCCTGCTTTGAAATCAGAGTAAATCAGAGCCTGCACATCTCTATCTAAAATAAACATACAAATAAAAAAATCAAGAATAACTCAAGCCAAAAATAAAATACCCGACAATGTGAATTGAGTGAAAAATGAAGAGGCTTTATTTTTAGAGTGTTCTATTTTCACAGTAGTTTGTGCCAGATTCAGGCTCACTCTCCCCCCCCCTGGTCTTTTTGCATACGATATATGGATACGATGGAATCCCAGCCAAGCCAGTCCATCACGGTTGCTATCCAACAGACCGCTTCTGCAGCCGGTGCGACTCGCAGACTCCGGTGCGATGTGCACGGGCCTGCACATCGTATTGGACAATCGCATGAAGAGCACCCAAATCACATGCGATTCGCCCTAGTGTATAGGCACCTTAACACCCAGACACAAATGCATTATGTAGCCTTAAGTGTAAGTGTGTGTTCATATTGTGTGTACAGAATCAGGTGTATAACAAACAGCTTGGGGGCTAATGCAATAAAATTATACTGTTCCTATAGACCCCACCTATAGGGAGAGGTGCAGATCGGACGGCGCAATGGTTAGCATTACTGCTTCACAGCGATGGGGTTGGGTGTTCGCTTCCCACCATGGCCCTAACCGTGTGGAGTTTGTATATTCTCCCTGTGTTTGTGTGGGTTTCCTCCTGGTACTCCCGTTTCCTCCCACAATCCAAAAATATACTGGTAGGTTAATTGGCTCCCAACAAAATTAACCCAAGAGTCAATGTGTGTGTGCGTGTGTGTGCATGTGGTAGGGAATATAGATTGTAAGCTCCACTGGGACAGGGACTGATGTGAATGTTCAAATATTCTCTGTAAAGTGCTGCGGAATCTGTGTGCGCTATATAAGAAACAAAATGAATAATAAATAAAATCGGCAGTGCTCTGCAATTCTGCTTATATTATCACAATCAGATTTTTCGGCCACATGAATTGTGATTAGAATTTTTTCCCATTTGGCAGAAAATGATATCCTAGTTATGGCATTCATTCTTTCAGGTGTTAAACATACAGTTAAATTATACCTGTCTGAACTACAATAATTATAGATCCAATAATCCCTTAATAATATAGAGTAGGGAAAGGTCAGATACTAATTAACGCCATCCACACAGCACCCCAGCCGGTCACGTGTCCAGATCACGTGACCGCGCCCGCCCCATGTGTCTACACAGCCTCATTCTTATTGGTTTAGTCTAAGATTGTTTACATGTATCTATAATAACATACCCTCCCACTGGAAGATTGGCAGAAGGTCTGACCAATCACTCTTTATGAAACTCTGACCCGTATTATTATTCAGTATTTTTTATTTTTCTACATTATGGTCTGTCTATATATATATATATATATATTATATATATATATATATATATATATATATATATATATACATACATACATACATACATACATACATATATATATGTATATCCTTGCCTCTCTGTTCATGCATTACTCTCTCCTCATTTTTATTGATATTATGATTCATGTATGCCCAGGTGCACTCATTTCCCTATAATGGGAGGGGTATATAAACCCTTAGCAAATGCTATGAGACTATCCTTTGATAAAGCTGCTCCTTTATGCAGTGAAACGCGTCAGGCACCACTGCACCAGCCACCTATTACCAGCCAACATCTGCCATCAACCAGCTCTCGGGGATCCAGACCAGCCGCCACCGGATTGTACCATCTTCCAAACAGACCGCTTGAATGGAGTCCTGAGGCCAATTTACTCAAAACCAACTGTTGGACTTTGCTTTTATGCCATCCTAAGAAGGATTAAAACCACCTGCAGTAAATATCACTCTAACCCTATATATGAGGAGACTCTTTATTTCCGGAAATAGGCGGCATTTATAGGAATGGACCCTATCTTCAGGCAACCAATCTTTTTAGGTGCTGGTGCATTTGTTTTATGAATTTGTTTATTTTTAAATTGTTTGTGCACTTTATATATTAAATGTGATACTGCTTTTATATGGTCTAGCGCTACTACTTTTTTGTAAATTATTTTGTTGATTACAATCTCATACAGAAACGGTCTGGGGGGTTACAGTAACCTTATATAGTCATTGGCTTTAAGAAAAATATAGTCTCTTGTTACTGGTACATCAGTCAGACTTACACATGAGACTCAAATTTGCCGGGTGTAGAAAAAATCATAATCATTGCTTTTGCCCGTTTCACAAAAAAGTTGATCCTGCAGACAGTACCATAAACTACCTTGCATTATAACAGGATCATATGAATAGTTTTCACAGGAACCCCTAGGGGCAAAGGTTCCTCATTGGCCAGTATTCAATGCCTCTGATTGTCCATATTTTCTGGGGAATCAGGCAATTCGCCGGATTTACAGGGAATTTTCTCACAGGAAAAACAATTCGCCCTATTCAATGGACACAATTCTCTGCAATGAAGAGCGAATGTCTGGCGATTCTCGGTTTGTGATTCTCCAGGATTCGCCAGTGGTTTTCAATGGGGTTTTTAGTGGAATTCGCCGGGAGTGTATTCAATGCTGAAATGAAGAACTGCTTTCTCCAGTGATTTTCGCCATGATTCTCCAATTTGCATTCGGCATCTTTTTTGGGGGAACTGTTATGTGTTCTTTTTAAATAAAGGGTTTTGTTTATTTTTGGACTCAAAAAATCATTAAATTGCATTATGTAAATGGTCTTGCTATTTATTTTACTGGTCAACGCACACAAATATATTTGTATTTCTTTTTTTTTTTAAACATAACATATGCAGGGGGGGCACTGCTGATTACATACACTTACATTTTGCAGGGGGGGCTCCGCTGATCTCACATAAGGGCTGCACCTGCCCGCTGGTGGGTGGCATGCAGCGGGGTCTGGCAGCGCAGGGTCATGTCAAGTAGCGCTGGCGGGCAGGAGGTGGGAACTAGTGGTTCTTATCCACTGCAGGGACCCCGCCGCTGATCTCACACGCAGGGACCTCATGCCAGACCCTGCTGCATGCCACCCACCAGCGGCCAGGGGGTCCACCATCCCCGACACGCCGCCCGCTCTGCTCCCCGACCCCAGAAGGGGAAAAGGTGGGACACTCAGCAGCTGTCAGCAGGGAGAGACCTGTCCAGCAGCAGCAGTCACAGTCAGTGGCGTAAGTTTGTTCCAGGTGCCTGGAGGCAAGATATTTATTGGTGCCCCCCCACACACACACACAAACCCTATATAACCTCTCTCACCCATTTCTTACCCTTACAGGGCCAGGCTGCCGCTGCAGCGTCTACTAGCCAGCTTCTCCAGGTACTGCTGTCACTCACCAGCCGGCAGCAGATCAGTCTCTTCAGTGGGCAGTATTCATGAGTCTACCTCCCGGCTGTTTGTACTGGGACTGCTGCTGGCTTGCTCACTCACAGGCCGCCGGCGGATGTCCGGCGACTTTGTCAGAGAAGTGAGCAGCCAGCAGCCGGGTGACAGGGGGGGCGGTGCCACGGTCGTCGTGCACCGAGTGTGTGGGGGGGGGGAGGGGGGAAGCTCCGGCAGCAGCTGTCACTAGGGAGAGACGGGTCTAGCAGCAGTCGCAGTCCTCTGGCAGCCCCAGCGATGTGATAGCAGATGTCAGCACCGGGGCTGCTGGAGCCGGAGGTCTGCTGCTGCTGCTGGACCCGTCCTTAGGCTGTGCGGCATCAATGTGCTCCCCCGCCGGGACTCCGCTCTATCCCCTGCAGTGGCAGTGTAGCCGCAGGAGCAGGGGAGAGAGCCAGGAGCACAATTTGTCATAGGGGGTAATTTTCGCCGTCAGGGGCTGAGAGCCCCTGACGCGTTGAATACTGCGGATGGGCGGCTGCTGGCAAATCTCCCAGCAGGGAGAATCACGGCGAAAGTGCTGCGAATCCTACACAGAATTCGCTGCCGCCCGCCACCCCAGGCCATTGAGTACTGGCCATTGAGAAAATCAGAAAAAAAACATTAAATTGAGTAAATTGTGTTTTTTATTTCTTATCCTTCGGGACAGTTATCTGGTAATGGACATAATTCACTTCTGTTTGTCTATTTGCCTATTACATTGGCCAAAAATAATTTGTATTGGTCATGTAGCACCAAAACTAGGGCACCCCTGCAGGTCCTTCAAGGCACCCTAGGGTGCCACGGCACACAGTTTGGGAACCACTGACATACACACAATATATTTATATAGTATGTTATCAATATTCATATACATTTAGCCCCCTCATGTGGCCTGAGTAGTGTACTACACCATCAACATTTCCTGTAGGTTTAACGGATGATACTAAAGATAACCACACGCAAATAGATTCTGTTGCTCTGCCCAAGTACTATTAGAATCAAATGTAACCAAGGTAAACACATATGTAAGCAATGAAATTGGTCCAAGTCCGGACATCAGCCACTAAGGGTTGAGCAGCTATATAATTTCTGGTACATAATTATTACATTTCACTGGACCCAAACATGTTCCGGGCACAATGATCAATATACCCTGATTTGATTAAGCAGTCTGATATTTGCTCACTTTCACTATTTTTTTTTTTTACATTTTTAAACAGTAAACACTACTGTGCTAGAATTGTGGCCATCACATTTTTAAAACTGTGAAAATGTATAAATGTAAAAAACTTAGTATGCAAACTGGTCCAACAATATAAGAATTTAAAATGTATATATTTAACCCCTTCCTGACAGAGCTAGTTTTTGCGTTCCTGACAGAGCCATTTTTTTCAAATCTGACATGTCTCACTTAAGTGGGAATAACTTTTTTTTGCTTTTACTTATCCCAGTGATTTTGAGATTGTTTTTTCGTGACACATTGTACTTCAAATTAGTGGTAAATTTGGGTCGATACAGTCTGTGTTTTTTTGTGAAAAATACCAAAATGTCGTGAAAAAATGGAAAATTTAGCGATTTGCAAAATGTTAAATTTTCTGCTTGTGAGACAAATAATCATACCACTCAAAATAGTTAATAACTAACATAGACCATATGTATACTTTATGTTTCCATCATTATTTCAACTTTCTTTTAATTTTTTTGGACACTAGGAGGCTTACAATATGAATAGCAAATTCTCAAATTTTCAAGAAAATTTCAAACACTGATTTTTTTAGGGACCAGTTCAGTTCTGATATGACTTTGAGGGACTTGTATGTGAGACACCCCCATAAATGATGCCATTTCAAAAACTGCACCCCTCACAGTATTCAAAACAGCATTTTGGAAGTTTGTTAACCCTTTAGGTGTTTCACAGGAATTAAAACAAAGTGTAGGTGAAATTTCAAAAATTCATTTTTTTTGCAGATTTGCAATTTTAATACATTTTTCTAAGGAACACAGTACATTTTACTAGAGAAATGTGACTAAAAATTGATTCCCCCAATTCTTTTGTTTTCAAAAATATCCTATATGTGGCCCTAGTGTGCACGTTGACCAAACCACAGGCTTCATAATAGAAGGAGCACCTACTTGATTTTGGAGCCTCCTTTTTATGAGATTATTTTTTAGGCACCATGTAGGTTTCTAGGCACCATAAGATGCTAAAATTTAGGAACCCCCCCACAAGTTACCCCATTTTGCAAACTACACCCCTCAGGGAATTCATCTAGGGGTATAGTGTACATTTCAAACCCCCAGGGGTTTCACCAATTGTGGTACAACTGGGCAGTGAAAATGAAAAATTACATTTTTTACACAAAAATGCAGTTCTGGCTCAAAATTTTTCATTTTCACAAGGAATGAAGGAGACAAAGCACCCCAAAATCTGTGCCCCAATTTCTCCCGAGTACCGCAATGCCTCACATGTGACCAAAAAATACCAGTTGGGTGCATGGCAGGACTCAGAAGGGAAGGAGTGATTTTTGGATTTTGCAGCTCAGATTCTGGTGGAATTTTGGTGGGTGCTATGTCGCATTAGCAAGACCCCCCAAGCACCAATACAGTGGAACCCCCCCACAAGTGACCCCATTTTGCAAACTACACCCCTCAGGGAATTCATCTAGGGGTATAGTGTACATTTCAAACCCCCAGGGGTTTCACCAATTTTGATACAAGTGGGCAGTGAAAATGAAAAATTACATTTTTTTACACAAAAATGCAGTTCTGGCTCAAAATTTTTCATTTTCAGAAGGTATGAAGGAGAAAAAGCACCCCAAAATCTGTGCCCCAATTTCTCCCGAGTACGGCAATGCCTCACATGTGAACAAAAAATACCAGTTGGGTGCATGGCAGGACTCAGAAGGGAAGGAGTGATTTTTGGATTTTGCAGCACAGATTTTGGTGGAATGAATGGTGGGTGCTATGTTGCACCAATACAGTGGAACCCCCCCACAAGTCACCCCATTTTGCAAAGTACACCCCTCAGGGAATTCATCTAGGGGTATAGTGTACATTTCAAACCCCCAGGGGTTTCACCAATTTTGATACAAGTGGGCAGTGAAAATGAAAAATTACATTTTTTTACACAAAAATGCAGTTCTGGCTCAAAATTTTTCATTTTCAGAAGGTATGAAGGAGAAAAAGCACCCCAAAATCTGTGCCCCAATTTCTCCCGAGTACGGCAATGCCTCACATGTGACCAAAAAATACCAGTTGGGTGCATGGCAGGACTCAGAAGGGAAGGAGTGATTTTTGGATTTTGCAGCTCAGATTCTGGTGGAATTTTGGTGGGTGCTATGTCGCATTAGCAAGACCCCCAAAGCACCAATACAGTGGAACCCCCCCACAAGTGACCCCATTTTGCAAACTACACCCCTCAGGGAATTCATCTAGGGGTATAGTGTACATTTCAAACCCCCAGGGGTTTCACCAATTTTGATACAAGTGGGCAGTGAAAATGAAAAATTACATTTTTTTACACAAAAATGCAGCTCTGGCTCAAATTTTTCAGTTTCAGAAGGTATGAAGGAGAAAAAGCACCCCAAAATCTGTGCCCCAATTTCTCCCGAGTACGGCAATGCCTCACATGTGAACAAAAAATACCAGTTGGGTGCATGGCAGGACTCAGAAGGGAAGGAGTGATTTTTGGATTTTGCAGCACAGATTTTGGTGGAATGAATGGTGGGTGCTATGTTGCACCAATACAGTGGAACCCCCCCACAAGTCACCCCATTTTGCAAAGTACACCCCTCAGGGAATTCATCTAGGGGTATAGTGTACATTTCAAACCCCCAGGGGTTTCACCAATTTTGATACAAGTGGGCAGTAAAAATGAAAAATTACATTTTTTTACACAAAAATGCAGTTCTGGCTCAAAATTTTTCATTTTCAGAAGGTATGAAGGAGAAAAAGCACCCCAAAATCTGTGCCCCAATTTCTCCCGAGTACGGCAATGCCTCACATGTGACCAAAAAATACCAGTTGGGTGCATGGCAGGACTCAGAAGGGAAGGAGTGATTTTTGGATTTTGCAGCTCAGATTCTGGTGGAATTTTGGTGGGTGCTATGTCGCATTAGCAAGACCCCCCAAGCACCAAGACAGTGGAACCCCCCCACAAGTGACCCCATTTTGCAAACTACACCCCTCAGGGAATTCATCTAGGGGTATAGTGTACATTTCAAACCCCCAGGGGTTTCACCAATTTTGATACAAGTGGGCAGTGAACATGAAAAATTACATTTTTTTACAAAAAAATGCAGTTCTGGCTCAAAATTTTTCATTTTCAGAAGGTATGAAGGAGAAAAAGCACCCCAAAATCTGTGCCCCAATTTCTCCCGAGTACGGCAATGCCTCACATGTGACCAAAAAATACCAGTTGGGTGCATGACAGGACTCAGAAGGGAAGGAGTGATTTTTGGATTTTGCAGCTCAGATTCTGGTGGAATTTTGGTGGGTGCTATGTCGCATTAGCAAGACCCCCCAAGCACCAATACAGTGGAACCCCCCCACAAGTGACCCCATTTTGCAAACTACACCCCTCAGGGAATTCATCTAGGGGTATAGTGTACATTTCAAACCCCCAGGGGTTTCACCAATTTTGATACAAGTGGGCAGTGAACATGAAAAATTACATTTTTTTACAAAAAAATGCAGTTCTGGCTCAAAATTTTTCATTTTCAGAAGGTATGAAGGAGAAAAAGCACCCCAAAATCTGTGCCCCAATTTCTCCAGAGTACGGCAATGCCTCACGTGTGAACAAAAAATACCAGTTGGGTGCATGGCAGGACTCAGAAGGGAAGGAGTGATTTTTGGATTTTGCAGCACAGATTTTGGTGGAATGAATGGTGGGTGCTATGTTGCACCAATACAGTGGAACCCCCCCACAAGTCACCCCATTTTGCGAAGTACACCCCTCAGGGAATTCATCTAGGGGTATAGTGTACATTTCAAACCCCCAGGGGTTTCACCAATTTTGATACAAGTGGGCAGTGAAAATGAAAAATTACATTTTTTTACACAAAAATGCAGTTCTGGCTCAAAATTTTTCATTTTCAGAAGGAATGAAGGAGACAAAGCACCCCAAAATCTGTGCCCCAATTTCTCCCGAGTACGGCAATGCCTCATGTGTGACCAAAAAGTGGCAGGACTCAGAAGGGAAGGAGTGATATTTGGAGTTTGCAGCACAAATTCTGGTGGAATGATGGTGGGTGCTATGTCGCATTAGCAAGACCCCCAAAGCACCAATACAGTGGAACCCCCCCACAAGTGACCCCATTTTGCAAACTACACCCCTCAGGGAATTCATCTAGGGGTATAGTGTACATTTCAAACCCCCAGGGGTTTCACCAATTTTGATACAAGTGGGCAGTGAAAATGAAAAATTACATTTTTTTACACAAAAATGCAGTTCTGGCTCAAAATTTTTCATTTTCAGAAGGAATGAAGGAGACAAAGCACCCCAAAATCTGTGCCCCAATTTCTCCCGAGTACGGCAATGCCTCATGTGTGACCAAAAAATGGCAGGACTCAGAAGGGAAGGAGTGATATTTGGAGTTTGCAGCACAAATTCTGGTGGAATGATGGTGGGTGCTATGTCGCATTAGCAAGACCCCCAAAGCACCAATACAGTGGAACCCCCCCACAAGTGACCCCATTTTGCAAACTACACCCCTCAGGGAATTCATCTAGGGGTATAGTGTACATTTCAAACCCCCAGGGGTTTCACCAATTTTGATAAAACTGGGCAGTGAACATGAAAAATTACATTTTTTTACACAAAAATGCAGTTCTGGCTCAACATTTTTCATTTTCACAAGGAATGAAGGAGAAAAAGCACCCCAAAATCTGTGCCCCAATTTCTCCCGAGTACGGCAATGCCTCACATATGACCAAAAAATACCAGTTGGGTGCATGGCAGGACTCAGAAGGGAAGGAGTGATTTTTGGATTTTGCGGCTCAGATTCTGGTGGAATGAATGGTGGGTGCTATGTGGCATTAGCAAGACCCCCGAAGCACGGTGAAATTATGAACCTAATATTCCATAGATGTGTGGTATATTTTAAAACACTCCTTTATACATAGGCCGGGTTTGTCGGGGCAAGTGTCACACTGGAAAATAGTTTGCTTTCTTATTCCCTTTTTATAGCAAACTTTGCACCTTTTTTGTGTCCTGCCCTTTTTTCCAGTGGAGGGGATTTCATCAGGAAAATGCTGCCCTGGTACAATACGGGGGCCAGTACTAGAAGTACTGGGGCCCTCTGCCTGCTGGTTCCCAAATATTAGGCCCTTTATGACTTCCTCTTGAAAGTGCATAAATGTCCCCCTCTGGCCGGTAGAACGGAATAGCACGTAAGCGTTATACAGTGCCATCTGGATGATATACACGGCCACCTTCTTGTACCAGATTTTTGTTTTCCGCAGGGCACTGTACGGCTTCAGTACCTGATCTGAAAGATCCACTCCGCCCATGTACCTATTGTAATCCAGGATACAATTAGGTTTTGAGGTGTGGGTACTGGTACCTCGTACAGGGACGGAGGTGGTACTGTCTCCGTGAATTGTTGTCAGTATAAGGACATCCCTCTTGTCCTTATATTTGACCAACAACATATTTTCGTTGCATATTCCCCTGCTTTCACCCCTTCTCATTACTTGGGCAATGTGCGTTTTTGGAAGGCCTCTTTGGTTCTTGCGCACAGTACCGCAAGCTGCTGTACCTCTTGAACCAAGGGCCTTAAACAGGGGGATGCTAGTGTAAAAGTTATCCACATAGAGGTGATAACCTTTATCCAGGAAGGGGTGCACTAAATCCCAGACAATTTTCCCACTAACACCTACGAGGGAGGGGGGGCATTCTGGCGGTTCAATTCTTGAATCCTTCCCTTCATAAACCCTAAACCTGTGGGTGTACCCTGAGGTGCTTTCACACAGTTTATACATTTTTATGCCATACCTTGCCCTCTTACTGGGAAGGTACTGGCGGAATTTAACCCTTCCTTTAAAATGTATAAGGGACTCGTCGATACAAATAAATTTTTCAGGGATGTACACCTCTTCAAATTTGGCACTGAAATGATCAATGACCGGCCTGACTTTGAATAGCCGGTCAAAGGTGGGATCATCTCTGGGTGGGCACTGTGCATTATCGGTGTAATGTATAAATTTAAGAATTGTCTCAAATCGAGTCCGGGTCATGGCCATACGGTAAAATGGAGTACTGTACAGAACATCTGTACTCCAATATTGCCTAATTTCTGGCTTTTTTACTATGCCCATATGAAACACCAGACCCCAAAACGTCATCATCTCTACTGCATCTACAGGGGTCCACCTAGCAAATGATGACGTGGGGTTTTGAGCAATAAACTGCTGGGCATATAAATTAGTTTGGTCCACCATTAAATTTATAAAATCATCAGAGAAAAATAATTTGAAAAAGTCAATTTCTCTGAGACCTGTGGAATCAAATTGGATTCCTGGCATGGCCAAAAACTCAGGAACCTGGGGCTCAAAATTGTCTGGTGGTGGGGTCCATACGAGATCAATTGTTGGGGGGGGGGGGTCTCAGCTGCTCTACGGGGGCGTCTTTGAGGGGGTCCCTCATCACCAGAGGAGGAAGAGGAGCTTAAGACGAATCCTTCAAATTCCCCGCTTGCATCACTGGCTGTGTCAGAGTCAGAAGCAAGCATGGCATATGCCTCCTCCACTGAATACATTCTCCTGGATGACTGGGAGGACATTTGGGAGGACATTTGGGATGCCATTTTTATTTTTGTGTTACTGGTAGTGAAATGTTTCAACACGTGTATAGTGTAGGGGGGGGTACAAACTTTATTTCAACCTGGGGGGAATGTAGTGTGTAATGTGTATGTAGTGCAGAAAAAAAAAATACTTTATACCAAAAAAGAAAATTGAAGGGGTTAAAAAAAAAAAAAAATTGAAGGGGTTAAAAAAAAAAAAAAATTGAAGGGGTTAAAAAAAAAAAAAGGTCCTGCGCCAAAAATTGAGCACAGATGTTGGTCAGTAACGTTTGTCACTGAACAGCGCTCAAAGGCAACAGGAATTTGATCAAAAAAAAAAAAAATAGATCAACCCTGCGCCGAAAAAGCTGATCAGTGATGTACGTCACTGATCAGCGCACAGTGGCCACAGGACACCCACAAAATCACAGTGTGTGTAAAAAAAAAATTAAAAAAAGACCACACAGCACCCACAAAAAAAAAAAAGGTGATCAGTGATGCGACACTGATTACCAGTGAGGGGCAGCAGGTGCACAACCTTTGGTGCAACTGACAGGTATATATAAAAAAAAAAAAACCTCTGTACCCCCAAAAAAGTTGCTGATCACCTCAGATATAGTGATCAGCACAAAAGGCGGGGGCAGCAGACACAAAATTTAGCACTCTCTATCACTCTCTGTCACTATCTCTCTCTATCTCTCTATCTCTCACTATCTATCACTCTATGACACTGCAGCAGCAGCACTGACAGGTATATCTATATATAAAAAAAAAACCTGCGCCCCCAAAAAGTTGCTGATCAGTTAATTTATACTGATCAGCACAAAAGGAGGGGGCAGCAGTCAGTTATATAAAAAATATATAGCACAATCTGTCACTATCTCTCTCTATCTCTCTCTATCTCTCTCTATCTCTCTCTATCTCTCTATAACTATCACACTGCAGCAGCACAAAATATAGCACTCTGTCACTAGGCCTCTATCTATCTCTCTCTCTCTATCTCTCTCTATCTCTCTCTCTCTCTCTATAACTATATCACACTGCAGCAGCACAAAATATAGCACTCTCTGACACTATCTCTCTCTCTATCTCTCTCTATCTCTCTCTATCTCTCTCTATCTATCTCTCTATCTAGCTATTACACTGCAGCAGCACAATTTCACAGCACAGTATCTCTCTCTATCTCTCTCTATCTCTCTATCTATCTCTCTATCTAGCTATTACACTGCAGCAGCACAATTTCACAGCACAGTATCTCTCTCTATCTCTCTCTATCTCTCTCTATCTCTCTCTATCTCTCTCTATCTCTCTCTATCTCTCTCTATCTCTCTCTATCTATCTCTATCTATCTATCTCTATCTATCTCTATCTATCTAGCTATTACACTGCAGCAGCACAATTTCACAGCACAGGAAGGCACAAGTAGCAACAGGATCCAGGAAGCATCCAGCACACTACAAGCACAGATCAAGCAGTGATCAAGCAGTGATGAAGCAGTGATCAGGTAAGTATGGAGCAAGGTTCTGGTCAGTATATCGCGGCAGCTAGGCACGGTGACCGCACTGCACGCAATTCCAGACCGGAATGGCGTCTGCAGTGCAGTCACCGTTAGTTTAAACCCCCCTCCATGGCTGTGATTGGTCCGTCGGTCCGACGGACCAATCACGGCCTTTGGGGGCGGGCGGGGTGAGGTGGGGTGACACCAGTGTCACCCTTACACCCCGCGGTGATTGGTGCTGTACTTTACAGCACCAATCACCTCCGATCCCGTGTCACCGGCGAACGTTATTCGCCGGTGACACAGGAAAACGCTGTGAATGGCTGTTCACACTGAACAGCCAATCACAGCGATCGCCGACGGGGGGGCGGCATCGCAGCCCCCCCTGGGCATGCACGGACATGTCTGCTGTCAGGGACAGCAGACATGTTGAAACTGTCACCGCGTCTATAGACGCGGTGACAGTTAAATGGCATGACGTACATTTATGCCATGTGTCGGGAAGTGCTTCCCGACCATGACGTAAATGTACGTCAAATGTCGGGAAGGGGTTAAAAAAAAATTCTGTCAAATTCTCTCTCTGAAGTTAAAAATTCATCCCTGAAGAGTTTAAAAAAAAAATAAAACAAAATAAAGTTTGTGGATAGCTTGTACATCTCAAACAGTCTCAATCAAAATCGGTCAGATAAAAATGGTTGGTACTCTTTACCTAGAAGGGCGCCCGCGATTGGAATCGCGGGCGTCGGGGTTAAAAAATCGCGGGCATCGCGGGTAAATCGCGGGTACATAAAAATCGGCTGCCCGCGATGACCGCGATTTTCCCATAGGGAACAATGTTAAAAAGGATGATTGACCGCGATTTTAATGTAAAATGCCTCAATGCCCGCGATTTTACCATAGGAATCAATGTTAAATGGGCTACAGAGCCCAAATAGGCACAATTAACCCTTAAATGTCCCCCCAAATTTTTTTTTTTTTTGACTTTTAAGTTTTTTATTGATTGTTACAAGTCACGTTTTACAATAAAGCAATACAAACAATCAAATGTATAACAATCATTTTTAGGGGGTTGGTACAGAAAAAAGAAGAAAAGGGTTGGGGAAGGAGGGGGAGGGGGGAAGGTACGGTACGGTTTTGAAGTTATCCTTTCTTGAGAGTTATCCTTAAGCTTAAATTTTTCCTAGCAACTGAAATTTCCCTGTGTGGTGATCACTCACTCTGCCCATTTTTCGTAAAATTTGCTCATTTTGAATTCTACCCATGGTGTCCACAATTTGGTCGCCTTGGTGTTAGGCGGTACGAAGAAGCGCCATCTTGTTGCTTCAAATTCGAAGTGGGATTGTACCTCCTTCAATATCTCTGCCAGGCCAGGCACCACCGTTGTTTTCCAGCGACGGGCTAGTAGCCGCTTTGTGGTGGCCAGTATGTGGCCTATTACATATCTGTCAGGTGGCAGAGCCGAACCAGGCAGGACATGAAGCAATGCCACTTTTGGTTGGGGTATAATGGTTTCATGTAGTATTATAGAGATACATCTGAACACTTGATTCCAAAGGTTTATAAGTGATGGGCAGGACCAGAATATATGATAGAGAGAACCTATTCCTCCACACTCGCGCCAACATGTACATGGGTTAGTGTTACTAATCTTATTGAGAAGGGCTGGTGTAATATAAAGCCTATGCAGTACTTTGAAATGTTGTTCTACGTGGGTTGTACAGTTAGAAAGCCTAAAACATATTTGGAAAGCCATTTGCCATTCCTCTTCTGACAGGCTTAATCCAATATCCTTCTCCCATTTAATCTGGGATGCTAGTTTGACGTATGTTTTAGGAGTGTTGATACAAGTGTACCATCTAGATATTGCTCCTTTTGAGTTAGTTTTAAGCAGTAATGCGCGTATGTCATTGGGTAGGGTCTTAAGAGATTGGGGTGATGGAGATATCGTATGCAGCCAGTGTCTTATCTGCAGGTATTTGTAAAAATCCGTTTTAGGTATTTCAAATTTTTCCTGCATTTGTGTAAAAGATAATAAAGTATTAGCCTCAAATAAATCTTTCAGTGTCCTAACGTTCTTGGTCGTCCATGTATCCAGGGACAAATTTGGTATTAAGCGTGCCATTCCCCCTATAGACAAATCTAGGGTAAGTTGAGTTCCTTCTGACGCCATTGACCTCAAGGCATACCAAGCCCTGCATGTCGTTTGTACAGCAACAGACTTTTGTATGACGTGTTTAGCCTCCTGTGGTGGAAGCCACAGAAGGTCCATTAGCGGGAACTGGGAGACCATTCCCCTCTCCACCGAAACCCATGGTTTGGGCTCATCTGATGCCATCCAGTCTCCTAAGGAAGAGAGCACCGAGGCCAACTGGTACGCCCTGAGGTCTGGATATGCCAAACCCCCATGTGATTTAGGCAGGGACATGGTCTTCCTTGCTAACCTGGGCTTTTTCCCCTTCCAAACATAAGAAGTAAATACTTTATTAAATTTAGCCAGTAGGGTTTCAGGTAGCAGAATTGGTATGGTTCTAAATAGATACAGTAATTTTGGTATAAGGACCATTTTTAAAGCTGCTATGCGCCCCATCCAAGATACATGTTGCATCATCCATTCCTGAGTCAATTTTTTAAAGCTTGACAGCAGTGGGATGTAGTTCCGTAGTAGTAAATCCTGAGTTTTTTTCGGGACATGTACACCCAAATATTTTATACTAGTTTCTTGCCAGGCGTATGAGTACTTATTTTTCAGTTGGTTTACCAAGGGGGAGGGGAAGTTTATCGGCAGTGCCTCCGTTTTGGTACAGTTTAATTTATAAAAGGACACCGCTGCATACTCCTCCAAGACTCTATGCAGACCTTCCAAGGAGGTACATGGGTCCGTGAGGGTCAAGAGGACGTCGTCAGCGAACAGACAAATCTTGTGTGATTGTCCAAACAGAGAGGGCCCTGAGATTGATGGAGTGGTTCTAATTGTCTCAGCTAATGGTTCAATTGCAAGGGCAAAGACCAATGGGGACAACGGGCAGCCTTGGCGGGTACCGTTTGTTATAGGGAAAGGATTTGACAACATTCCATTAGTTACCACTTTTGCAGTGGGGTTCGAGTAGAGAGCCAATATTGATGATAAGGCCCTACCTCTAATCCCAAACTTCATTAACACTTCTTTTAAATATCCCCAGTGCAGACGGTCAAATGCCTTCTCCGCATCCAGGGAGAGCAACAGTAGCGGTTCCGAGGCCGCGGAGAAGGCGTCAAGAACATCCATCACCCTTCTAGTGTTGTCAGACGCTTGGCGTCCCCCCACAAATCCCACCTGGTCTTGATTAATAAGAGATGGTAACAGCTTTGCAAGCCTGTTAGCTATAAGCTTTGCGTAGATTTTCACATCAGTATTAAGGAGTGCTATTGGGCGGTAGTTGGCCAGCATAGAGGGGTTTTTCCCTGGTTTGGGGAAAGCAGCTATTTTAGCTTCCAACATTTCAGTAGGGAATGTCCCCCTCAGGGTCGCTTCTTCAAATACCAATTGCATGGGGTGGGCTAGGGTGTCTTTAAAAGTTTTATAGAATTTATTTGGGTATCCGTCCGGGCCGGGAGCTTTCTCTGAGGGGAGATCTGATATGACTTTGCTTATTTCCTCCGTTGTCCAGGGTTTCTCTAGAGATTCCATGGAGGACTGATCTAAGGAGGGGAGGGATATTTTTTCTAGGAAGTTTGCAATACTCTCCTTAGTGGGTTGGGGTGTGTTTGCATCATCTTTCAGATTATATAATGAAGAATAGTATTCTGCGAATGCATTGGCTATTTCGGCTGGGTCCGACAGTTTTGTTCCCTTTAAGTTCACTATCCCCTTAATTCTCTCTTGTGCGATTTTACCTCTAAGTTTGCGCGCCAGGAGTTTCCCTACTTTGTCATTTTGTGAGTAAAATTTTTGTTTTAGCCTGAATAAGTTTTTGTTAACTTCCTGCAGGGAGAGTACGTTCCATTCCTCTCTTACCTTGAGTAATTCTTTATATAGAGATTTATTCGTGGGGGAGGATTTAAACCTAGCTTCTAGTACTGTCAGTCGGGTTTCAATCTCACTCATCTGCCTGTTCAATTTTTTACGTCGCCTAGCTATTGCTTGTATCAGTGTACCCCTTAGAACCGCCTTCAGCGTGCACCAAAAATTAAAGACCGTGGTATCCTTGGGGTCATTAGTGTCTAAAAATAACTTTAAACTTTCCTGCACCGATTCTTTGATACTTGGGTCGTCCAATAGATAGTCTCCCAGTCGCCACTGTCCCGCGGACGGACTCTGGTAAGCCATGTTCCATCTCAGAGACAATGCCGAATGGTCCGACCAGGGTATAGGAATTATATTCGCTTTTTTTATCTGTTGCAACGTCCATTTATCTGATAAAGCTAAGTCAATTCTTGAAAATGAATTATGGACCTGAGAGTAAAACGTGTAGTCTCTACAGGTGGGGTTTCTGGCTCTCCAGATATCATAAAGGGCAAACTCATTAAGTATTCGCCTAAATTGATGTGACTGATCTGTGGTTGTTGTTTTGGATAGAAGGTGTCGTGGGGAGTATTTATCAACGTGAGGTTCTAACACTTGGTTGAAGTCGCCCAGAAGTAGTACCTGGCCTGATTGGTTGGCACGCAAAGCCATACAGAATTTTCGGATGAACCGGGTTTGCTTGGTGTTAGGCGCGTATACATTTGCCAATGTCACTTGTTTATCTTCTAATTTACCCACAAGGATTAAATAGCGGCCTTCCTCATCTGCTATTTGCTTGTCTAATGCAAACTTACAGGTTGCGGAGAAAAGAATTGCTACCCCCGCCTTTTTCCTAGGTCCATTGGAGGTATAGATCGTAGGGAATTTGTGATTAGTGAATGTAGGCGCTGAGGGGGCCATGAAATGAGTCTCTTGCACTGCCACCACGTTCGCCTTCAATTTAGCAAAGTGGTGCAACGCTAGGTTTCTTTTATTTGGGGAGTTAAGACCCTTAACATTTAATGATAGGACATTAACCATAGTCGAATTTCAAGGGTAAAGTGCTAACGATTGCTGTAGAACAAGTCGGAGCTTTGGCCGCGTTGGCCGAGACCAGCTCGACCCCCGTGGTTCGCTCCGCTAATTGGGAACTCTGGGGACTAGAGGCGCACCTACTGCACCGTACCATAGGGATGGGCAAGGAGGGTAGATTAGGGTACCATAAAGGGGATGGAGAGTGCCAACTTGGCACTGTTAGATATGGCCGCCGCTGGGGGCAGCTCATTTAGGGGGCGTGGAGAGAAATTTGTGCCTCCGTCCATCCTAAAACTTTATAACTGACTGGGTATCAATAGTGCAATATATTAATAAAATATTAAGTGAACGTAACATTAATAGCATCCATATCATAACCATTAACATATCCACTGCAAGCCATACTGCCATTTGCATATGTCAGTGTCGGGAGGGGAGGCCACCCCACCAGTCCACCCCCGCCCCGGTTGTACACGAGGTCTGACCCATATTCAAGCCTCGTCGATCTGCTCGGGCAGAGTGGCGCTGGCGGAGCGCCCCCCCCCCCCTCCCCAGCCACAACATAACATTAAATGCAATTATAGAGCATGGCAGTTCCCAACAGTAATTCTCAGCTCAACGGAGCATAAAGGTTACTGGCATGCAGTAGCAACTAATAACAAATAAGATCGTTCAATTCACTTAGCCTTGGACCATTCCGTTTCGATCCTGGGGTGTCTTGAGTTTGCCGCTGAAATATCATTTAAGTTCCATTTCACAAGGAGCTTGACGCCCTCCTCCGGAGTTGTCACCACCGTAGTAACCCCGTTCTTTCGAACAATCAGCTTAGTGGGGAAGCCCCATCTGTACTGAATTTCAGCTTTCTGGAGTGCCTTGGTAACTGGTAGAAATGATCGGCGCCGAGCTATGGTGGCAGCTGAGAGGTCGCCAAATATTTGGAGATTGCCGAGGATTGAGTCCGCTCGTTCTTTTGATCGTGATGCTTGTAGGATTTTTTCTTTAAAGTGGTAATAGTGAAACCTCATGATAGTGTCCCTGGAAGCCTCCTGGGGCGCTGTTCTTGCTTTCGGGAGTCTGTGAATACGATCCAACAATAGGTCTTGTTCGCTGGCGTCTGGGAGCAGATCTTTGAATATTCTTGTGACATAATGTTCTAGATCTGAGTTATTTACTGATTCCGGGATTCCTCGTATCTTGATGTTATTTCGTCTAGATCTGTCCTCGAGTTCTCCCACTTTGTTGCGTAGAAGTTCCACCTCCGCCATCAGTTCCTCATGAGATGTTAGGAGGGTATTGTGAGATGTCACCATTTCTTCGCATTTATTTTCCAGATGTTCTGTTCTATGGCCAATCTCATCTATAGATTGCTGGCACGAATGCAGGGCTGTTTTAAATTCCGCCGTTATGTCTGACTTAAAGGATGCCAGCAGTTGTTTTATCAGACCAACGGTTAATGGGGCGTCGTCGCCCATATTAGAATCGTCCGTTGGGGTGCTCCTCCTTTGTTCACCCGTTGATGCTGCCGACTGGACTTTGTGGTTCGGCAGGGCAGGGGAGGGCGAGGGCTTTGAAGTCGATGGGGAGGGTTGGGTTCTGAAGAAATTTGTTTGTGGGGTATTGGAAATGTCCTTCTGTCGTTTCGTTGGCATGCTATTTCCGTATAGGGTTTTGGTTGAAAGATTCTTGTTATGGCGCTTTGCCCTTGGTCTCGATAACGGAATGGGCTCTGAATGCACTATTTTCGATAAGTAGGATGACAAAGGCACTTTTATAGAGTTACTTCATACTGGAGCCTATGCAAAGGTAAGGTAAATGGATTATTGGGTGTCTTTTCTCCCCTGAGTCACTAGGTGGTGCTGTGGGGCTATATCAAGTGTAATTGACTTGTTTCTCCAGGCTCTGTTCACTGTGCCCGGAGGCCTGCTTTGTTTTATTATAAGGTCAGTGAGGAATGATGCAGTGAGTAATCTTATCCTGACATGTACAGGGCACAGCTCATATCCCGTACAGGCAGTCTCTAGGGTGGTCAAAGCTGCCCGGTAAGCGATGGGGCTCTGTGAATCTGCACTTTTTCCCTCTGGGGGGGGGGACTCACTGTTCCCTCAGAGTCAGTGACATGGGCAGGGAGAGGAGGGTTTCAATTGTATGCCCCAGCGAGTATTCCCAGGTCAAAGGGGGGCCAGGGGTTCTTAGGAAGTCGGCACAGGGGGGTTAATATTGTGTATTTGGAGGTGCTCTGCTCTGTAGGAGGCCCAGCCGCCGAGTGCGCCTCCTCCAAGATGGCGGCCGCAACTCGGGCAGCGCTGCCTCAGGCAGCCTCCCTGGGTTCTCTAGTGGGGTGCCACCTCCAGGGCTAGCGCTGCAGGGCTGAGGGAGCTCTTTTAAGGGTGGCTGCAGGAATCGCCGCTCGCCCGGGCAGCCTCTAGAGCTCGCGGCGTCCCGCGCGCCACATCCAATATGGCGGCCGCGATTTAGGTTCCACAGCTCCAGGCGGTTCCCCTTACCTCCCTGGCCGGGATAGCGCTGGATCCTCAGCTGGTAGTGGGCAGGGGGTGCCTCTTCTCCGGTGGGCTCCGGTCAGTGATCGCTGGGGGGTCCTCCCGATGGGCTAGCACCTCACGTCAGGCGGCGGTGAAATCGAGGCCCCGGCTCCTAGGGGGTACTAGGCCGCAGTCCGCAGGGACCTCCAAACACGGTCCCCCGACTCCGCAGCCGTTCCCTCACCTTCCCCTTACTGTCCCCAAGCTGCTTCTGGTCCCTGGGGGCACGGATGGGCATAGATGGCGTGGATTCAGCTTGGATTTAGTGGCGCTGGACAGGAGCTCAGGGAGATCACGTCCTGCTCCTTCCACTGTCAGGCCACGCCCCCGTCCCCCCAAATTTTTAACGCCACCCCACGATCCACGCCAACCCGAAGCGTGGCGAGCGCAGCGAGCCCGCGAGGGGAGGCGGTACGCGTCCTCCGACCTTTTCATGCCCTACTATCCACGTCGGCGTGGAGTTGAGAATAGAATAGTGTGGCGAGCGCAGCGAGCCACCGAGCCCGAAGCGTGGCGAGCGCAGCGAGCCCCGCGAGGGGACGCGGATACCTTCACAGGTAAACGCGTCCCTTCGCGGACTTCACAGGTGTCCGCGTCGCCACGGACACCTGTGAAGCCCGCGAGGGGACGCGTATAACTGTGAAGGTATCCGCGTCCCCTCGCCACGCTTCGGGCTCGGTGGCTCGCTGCGCTCGCCACACTATTCTATTCTCACCTCCACGCCGACGTGGATAGTAGGGCATGAAAAGGTCGGAGGACGCGTACCGCCGCCCCTCGCGGGCTCGCTGCGCTCGCCACGCTTCGGGTTGGCGTGGATCGTGGGGTGGCGTTACAAATTTGGGGGGACATTTAAGGGTTAATTGTGCCTATTTGGGCTCTGTAGCCCATTTAACATTGATTCCTATGGCCAAATCGCGGCCATTGAAGCATTGAATGTAAAATCGCGGTCAGCACAAAATTTAACATTGAACCCTATGGGAAATCGCGGTGATCGCGGGCATCGCGTCGCGGCCGTTAATGTACTGCCCGCGATCACCACGACGGGCGCCCTTCTAGGTAAAGAGTACCAAATGGTTTTCTTCCAGGCACTGGACAACTGCATTTTTAAATGTTAATGGTTAATGTTAATGGTGATGGTGATGGGTGATGGGTGATTCATCAGCGAGGAAATAGATTTGTACTAACGATTCATTCAAGATTTGCTTGTTTAGGTAGCCTCCAGTATAATTGTGTAGATATTGATATATGGTTGTCCATCAGCAAACTAATTGTGAGGATCATGCAATTAAATAATTATTTGTGATGAATGCACCTGCTCTTAAGCTGGCCATACACCATAAAGGTGCCAATACAGGTTACAATTATTGTATACAATATTGTATACAATATCACATATCGGTTTTGCGATGAGATGAGATCTAGTACAAAAAGTATGTGCTGCATGTACTTTTTGTACTAGATCTCATCTCATCGCAAAACCGATATGTGATGAGATGTGATATTGTATACAATAATTGTAACGTGTATGGGTACCTTAAGATTTATTGTCCGATCTAGCTGGTAGGAACAAAAATCTGGTAATCTCTGAATTACTTTTTGTCCGTTTTCCAGCACTTTGAAGCAAATGGTCAAATGTTATTTGCTCCCAAACTGTAAGTTACCAGATTTTTGTTCCAACCAGCCAGATCGGACAATATATCTTTAGGTGTATGGCCAGCTTTAGATAATATGCACAGGGCCACCAGGAGGGGAGAGAGAGGCTATAGGAGCCTGTCCTCTCTCCCACTGCCCGGCTCTATGCAACTGGGAAGGGGTAGCAGGCCCCAGGCACCTCATCAGACCCAGGCATCAAGAGGAGGACAGGAGCGGGTATTTGCCCATTTCAGCAGTGCTGCAAAAGGGGTCAATATCCCCCATAGGAGCTGACCCAGGCCCCATGCGGATTCCTCCACCAAACCATGTTCCGGATAGTTAGTAGCACTCAGATGTGTATACAATTTTGATGTCAATTAGAATTTTGTAAGGAAACAAATGCATTTAAGAAACTACTGTTGGGAAAGTTTATTTGATATTCAGTTGCTCACCTTGGTCAGGATACCACACACTTGCAGTTGAGACATCCCTTCTCGCTCTCATCTGGAGGATTCAGTTTCCGTAACTTATGCTGTCTTATCTCTCTCACTAATGTGTAAAACGCGTCTTCCACTCCCTGGAGAAAAAAAAAACCAAGATACAAAAGCAAATATATTTATAAGAACATTGAATACATCAATAGTGGCAGAATAGTTCCTTCAGAAGGGCCCTTCTGAGTGATATCTTTTAATTTCTCATCTAGGGCCAGATGTATCAAACTTCAAAAAGTGATAAAATGAAGAGTGATAAACAACCAGCAAATCAGCTGCTACCTGTCAGGTCACATGGTGGTTGATGATGAGAAATTAAAAGATATCACTCAGAAGGGCCCTTCTGAAGGAGAGAGATAGAAATAGAGGGCGAAATGTAACAGGGTGCAAATTTTTTTTTTTGCGTTTTTTTTTGTTGCAAAAACGATTGTTTTCGGGCATTTCCCGAAAATTGCATATTTTATAGGGTGCGATTTGTTGCAAAAATATTGCACTTTTTGCCCCGAAATCGCCCATTTTGAAGTGGCGATTTTTAGTCACACTTCAATTCGCATCCAGATGTTTTCCCATTGGAAAGCATCTAACTCGCACATGTAAAAGGGTGCGATTTTTGGTAAGCGTTACCAAAAATCGCAAAAAAATTAGACCAGGTTCTGGCTGGCCCCCAGACCGGGACATAGGCCCGCCCACCAGCCAATGATGGTCCAGCATGGGGGTTTTCCCGGACTATCATTGGCTGGTGGGCGGGCCTATGTCATGGTCTGGGGGCGGAGCCCCAGATGTAAACAGAAGACCGGACCGTGATTACAGTGCTACTGGGCACCCGGAGAAGCACTGAAGACGGCTGTGAGTTCTCTCCACAGGTACCCCAGTGGATTCTACAGGACAAGGGGACCGATCTACTATCAACATACAGTAGGTGAGTATGGATGAATGGGCTCCGTGTGAAATAAAGTTGTACTGTACGTGTGTGTGTATTCATTTAACTATTTGTGCTACTGTGGGACTACAAGTCCCAACGGGCCCTTTATTGCTGGGACTTGTGGTTCTCCAAGTCCCTGCATGTGGTGCAGGGTTGCTGGGACTCAGTTCCACTGCAGTATACAATAATATTTCTATATTTTTAAACCATTTCTCAGCTCGATGCCCACCGCCCAGGGGCATCGAGGACAGCCCCGGGCTTCAGCATGGGCAGGTAAGTTCTGGAGGGGGGACCCCTTCTTTGGGTGGGTCCCCACTTCCCCAGGACCCCTGCCCATGCTGACCGGTCAGGGGGTGAATGCTTTGGCTGGGGGGACTTGTATAAAAAGTCTCCCCCCCGGCTGTGGCATTACCCTGCTGGCTGGTTGGGCCCGGTGCTGGTTCTTGAAATACGGGGGACCCCTAGTCATTTTGTCCCCCGTATTTTGGGAACCAGGACCGGCCCTTGAGCCTGGTGCTGGTTTTATAAAATCCAGGGGACCCCAACTTGTTCGTTCCTGTGATTTTATGAAACCAGGACCGGCTCTTTGAGCCCGGGGCTGGTTATGCTCAGGAGGGGGGACCCCACGCCGTTGTTTTCTTTTTTTTTTTTTTTTACACAAAATCGCATGTTTTAAAATGTGCACATTTTCATTAGTAAAAATCGCCCGAATTTGCCTCAAAATTCGCATCTCATTACATATGCGAATTTGCGATTTGGTGCGATTTTTTTTCTTACGAAAAAACCGCACCCTATTACGATAGAGATAGAGATATATATAAAACCTCTATATTGTTAACAATGCATGCTCCTGTGCATCGTTAACAATGGGGGATTGGCTGAACATTCAGGTCTACTTTGGCTATGTAGCCAATGACCCACATGTTCAACGGGTCCCGACACAGACATCGTTCAGTGTGTACACTCAATATCGTTTGACCAGCAGCACCGCAGATATTGTTCATTAGGATCATCGGTACCCCTAGTCATCTAGTGTGGATGGGGCTTCAGATTGAAAAAGTAAATCTGAAAAGAATAGGTAACGCCTTGCTGCCGCTAGGTTAGGAAGGGCTCTATTTAGGAATGAGCCATAACCCCTTTAGCACTTGCTAAAGGCTTAGCTTCATTCCAATTATTTATCAGTGTCTACTGTTAATCAATTTGACTGCCGTGGGGGCGGGGTGGGCATAGGAGGTTTTGCGAGTGGCACATGGGTGGGCATAAGACAAGGTGTGAGTGGCACATGTGGGTGGGCATAGAACATGGGGCCAGGTGCACTAAGCTTCAAAGATTATAGAGAGTGATAAACAGCCAACCAATCAGTTCCTACCTGATATTTTTCAAACATGAAAGTTAGGAGCTGATTGGTTGGTTGTTTATCACTCTCCATTTTATCACTTTTTAAGCTTAGTGCATCTGGCCCAAAGTAGGAGTAGAACATGTGGATGGGCATAGGAGCAGTTGTCAGTGCCTTATGGCAGGTGGGCATAGGAAAAGGTGTGGGTGGCACCTTTGGATGGTCATAGGAGCAGTTGGATTTAGTATTACCAAATAACATAGATTTAGTTTCAAACACCAAAGTAATTGAACATCTAGGGAACAGTGACCACAACATGGTTTCACTGGAAATCAACTCCAGTAAACTACAAAAGCCAGGCAAATTCCATCTGGTAGTACTTTATCTGAGGAGCATTGGCGCCTCCATCCCAGATTAACAATGGGGTGGAGGGAGCTCCGCTCTCCGAACTGCAGCTCAGTGTCTCTTCTCTGAGCTTCTCCCGAAGAGGAACACACAAAAAGTATCCAAGCACGCTAATTGAAATGCACAGTATGGAACCTGATCCCTAGAGGAAGAGAAGAGCCCCATGGCAGTGGGGCTCATTGGGGTTTTCTCCTGGGTGTGGTATAGGGTTCCGACAGTCATTAGCCCGACTGGCCGGACTCAGACAGCATGGCGAGCACAACAAAGCCCCTTGCAGGCTCGCTACACTCGCCACCTATTCTATTCTGCCTCTATGGGGGTCGTGGACCCCCACGAGGGAGAATAGCCGGTGGCCACCAGGAACCCATCTGTCGGTGTTTTAAACAGTCGGGATCCCGACGTCGGGTAAATGACTGTCGGGACCCTTTCTCTGGTGCACGTACACCAACACTGGTTTTCGACCATCATGAACTCTCACTATCTGATAGATCATGCCTGGGCCAACCTGTGGTTCTTCAGCTGTTGTAAAATGAGAAGTTCCAGCATGCCTTGCCACAATTTTGCTATTAGAGAATGTATGCAATGCGTGCAGGGAAGTGTAGTCTCAAAAACAGCTGGGGAACCACAGGCCAAGCCTGCGATAGATGAACACAGCCCCGATCAAGAGTAATTCAAGTAAATTGTAGAATCAGTCTGAGCAGATATGGCTCAAATGAAATTCACACATTTTGATTAGAACTGGGGGTGACCATAATAAATACAGTACTACAAAACTAAATACATTAATGTCAAGCAGATAGAAGTCCAAGCTATTATCTCCACATCTTCATATTTTTATTTGAACATGGTTACATTTCTGATGTGAAACATACCACTATTCTAAGTTGTATATGGGGCACTCCTAGTATAAAAGGCTCTGCACTTACCTGCCTAGTTTTGGCTGAGGTTTCAATGTAAGGGATGCCATAACTTCTGGCCAGGTCCTGAGCTTGTCGTGTCTCCACAGTTCTGGCTGGGAGGTCACATTTGTTCCCCACCAACACCATGGGGACATCATCTGAGTCCTTCACCCGTTTAATTTGTTCTCTATATAAAAGAATACAGAAAAATCTTAAAATGTTTTTACCATTTAAATGGCTACTTTAAAAAAAAAAAAAAAAGATTAAATATAGGGCACGATTTAGACCTCAACACTGAGCTGCAAATCCACAGCCCGAACGATTATTAAGGGACTGCAGGCACACGTATTGTAGCCAGCACCGGCATATTAACACTGGCTATATACAGGGAGACAGAGCAGCCGGCACTTGGGCGGGGGATACCCGGCTGATTCCTGGCAGTGACCAGGAAAACCGCAGGGGAGACCAGTCATTTCCTGGCTGATTGGTCACTGCACACATGGGGGGAAGGGGATGTTTCGATGGTGGGCGATTGCCAATGGATTTGCAGAAAATCGCAAGGGTGCAATGCCATTCGCTGCCTTGAACATGGGCTGGATTTCACTCTGGCAGCTAAACGATCACGGACCTCTGAAGACTAGAAGCCCAGCAATCAGGTGTGAATCAGGTCCATATTGTTAATGCTTTTATCAACCGCACTGATAGCACTTGGAACCTCTGTGGTCTTAAATGTTGGCACTTACCTGTAATGACCTCATTGTCAGTGGCAAAGTCGGTACTTATATGTTAGTTGGGCACCCACTATAGTTAGTACGCTCATACCCCCACTATCCATGTCGGCATGGAGTTGATGGTATATAGTGTGGCAAGCGCAGCGTGCCACCGAGCCGGAAGTGTGGCGAGGAGACGTGGAAAACTAAGCAAATAGCTTAGTGGGAGCCCAACTAACATACCGTATATACTCGAGTATAAGTCAACCCGAATATAAGCCGAGGCACCTAATTTTACAACAAAAAACTGGGAAAAAAAGTATTGATTAAAGTGGGACCCTCACTCGAGTATAAGCCGAGGGAGGCTTTTTCAGCATAAAAAAAAATGTTCTGAAAAAGTAGGCTTATATTCGAGTATAAATGGTAAGTACCGCAAAGTCTGAGTCATTGGGAAATGACTCAGGCAAAAGTATTTTATTTCTGTCCACCCACAAAAATAACAGATCTCTTTTTGTTTAGTGGCTATTATGTAATTTCACAGTCACTAACCGTTGACAGTGCTGTTAGATTATATATCTGATGAGGGGAGAGTTCTAAGCCTTTACCAGGAGCGGCCTGTTGTTGCCGGTGCGTGGTCTAGAACTGTGGGGTAAATGTATGAAGCTTGGAGAAGTGGCATCTATCCCCATAAAGAACGTTATATGCAAAGTGATAATGCACCAGCTCAAATATGTAAATTGACAGTTAGAAGCTGATTGGCTGGAGCATTATCACCTTGCACATAACGGGCCAGATTCTCTAAGCTTCAAAAGTGATAAAATGGAGAGTGATAAACAGCCAGCCAATCAGCAAGCCAGGGGGTGGGTGGGTCGGTATCTGTGGTGCGGGTCAGTGGAGGCGGCGATAGAAGCCCATAGGCTTCTATAGGGTAAAGCCACCCAGAGGTGGCAATACCCTGCCCGGCGAAAACGGGGCAGCCGGGGTGTTGGTACATTTGAAAATACAGAAAAAAAACGAAAACGGGGGTTTTACCACATTTTTCGCTTAGTACATCCTGCCCAAAGTGTGTAAAATACGGCTCTACAACCTACTAACCCCACTTGCTGAATTGGCAACAAACAAATACCCCTTTCACACCGAGCGTAAAATCTCAATTATTGCCCAGGTCCCGACTCAGGCCCTTAGGGCTATTTCACACTGTCCGGCTCCTGCTGGACGGCGAAATCCCGCACAGCCAGGAAGCCGTGCCATGCACAGTAGTTGCGAATGGACACTTGTGTCCATTCCCACGGGACGGCCACGGCCCGGCCGTCCGGTTGCAGCCGGATCCCGCCACTGGAAGGAATGGCTACTGGGCTGTGGCCATCCCCTCCATGATAAACTACTGGCCGTGCGGGTTTTCGCCACCCGGCAGGAGCCGGAGTGTGTGAAACCGCCCTTATTCTGACTCACTCGCAAAGGAAAATTTCTTCTCAAATGGACAATATGCAGATAGAGTTAGATTTGGGTGAGTTATTTTGTTTCTGTGCAGGGAAAATACTGGCTGATTTATTTTTACACTGCAATATAGATCTCACTTTGAAGTAAAACCCCACACAAATCTAATTCTCTCTGCACAAGTTACATCTGCCCCACCTGCAGTGCACAAGGTTTTGTCCATTTGAGAAGGAATTTGCCTTTGCGAGTGAACCAGAATAAGGGCCTCAGAGTGAAAGGCATATCCAGTCTTGTGCATCCAGAGTTCGGTACCACCAGTTGTGACCAGGGTTAATCCAATGTCTGAACAGGGGAGGCAACAGTGCGTGTGGTGTGACCCAGGTCATGCTAAATATCTGCTAAATGGCCGTCAATGGCAGAGAAGGCAGCACAGAAGACGGCAGACACAAGTACAGTATAAATGGGGTTGACCTGGGCCCAACGTGCGGTGAGAAAAGGGTCTTAGTCAGAAAGCAACATGCTAGATCTAGACCTTGCTTAAATACACTGAGTGCTGTAATAATTTTCAGCAAGAACTCAGGGCCAGAAGTATCAAGCTTTAAAAAGTGATAAATGAAGAGTGATAAAACAGCCAGCCAATCAGCTCCTGCCTGTCATGTTATAGGCTGGTTTTGAAAAATGACAGGTGGGAGGAGCTGATTGGCTGCCTGTTTAGAACTCTCACTTTTTGAAGCTTGATACATTTGTCCCTTAGTTCCTGAGCCTCTCATTAAATAGGACCTAAATCAGGAACTGGATTTCTGAACCTGCCCCAAAATTATTTTAAAGCGGTTTTTGAGTGCCTCCTCTCTTTCGGAGTTCCGGAACCTTTTTTCCAGACAAATAGTACTGGACTTACCTGTATTGATGAATATCTTCAAATGATTTTGTATTGTTGATGGCAAATACACATAAAAAGCCCTCTCCAGTTCTCATATACTGATCCCTCATAGCACTGTATTCCTCTTGTCCAGCTGTGTCCAAGATGTCAAGTAGGCAGGTCTCTCCATCTATAACCACCTGTTTTCTGTACGAGTCCTGCGGCATGAACAGGAGACAAAGATAAGGCAAACTGGAAACACATTCCCTGGTTTTAAGATTAAATTTTCTGAAATGCTTCAAACAAGCAGCACCCCAACCGCTTACCACCTGTATGTCGTACCCAAGCAAGCCCATACAGGGGCATTACATGTGCTGCCATTTACACTGACAGCAGTTACAGAATAGCAGACTATGAGGACATCATGTATAGAACCAGATGAGATCCACTGGTCAAAGACATACCCAATCAGTAAAACCTCTGAAGGCCTAGATACTTTTAATTAAAGATAATTATATACACATCTATATTTACTCTGAGAAAATAAACACAGTAAGTGTACACATGTAATTTACCATATAGGTCAGGCACTTAAATGTAAAAGAAAAAAAAAAGTACATATGTTCTTGGGCCTTATGTAATAGTCTGCGAGCAATTTATACCATATTGTTAAAGAGGAAATCCTTTACAAAACTCAGCGTGCCCATGGGCAGCACCTGCTGGGGTCGGCACGGCATTCCCCCTCCTCGCGGGTGAAGGGTTAAAATCTAGAATCCATGTAGCATATAAGAATTTGCACGTAGACTGTTTTTTCATGGTTACATCGCAAGGTCATTGTAAGCCTGAGTGTGTCTTATCTCTCTCTATACTGTTTCTATTTCCCCTTGGAATTGGTATGCAGCGTGCACCTGCATAAACTCTTGTATAATCGAAACCCCCCCTTGTTACTCATTTCTTTTGTGTATAATATTTTGTATGTCTCCTGTTTAATCTGCCCAGCAACTGTTAAACAGCCAATAACAAAGTACCACACATTTGTCCACACCCATGTATCATGTCTTTTAACTTACTGTGAAACTCCTAATAAACCAGAGTGAATCTTAACCTACTACTGTGTGTTTCATGTGGAGTTTAAGTTTCATCTCTCACGGGTACCTAAGGGGCCACCAGGTCGAGGGGCTACACATTTATCCTTACAATTTGAGGGCTTCGTCTGGGATTCAGCCGGCCGTCCCCTCCACGGGATTGCGGCCACCTGCTGAATTTGAGAATCTGAACTCACTCCGTGTTCCGGGAACACGTGACAAGGTAATATTTAAGTCCGGGACTTAATATTACGTAATTGTATGTAAGGAAATTTATGACGCCATAAATGTATCAGGGATACAAGGACCAGGGGTCCACGTCATAAAAAAGGACCTGGGGTCCACGTAAAGGTAATTCAAGTCCGGGACTTGAGATTACGAAACAGGTATCCGGGATACCGCAATTGAACCAGGGGTTCACAGAGAAAGCCTCCTCGATCTGATCGCCTAAATATATGTACGGTATGTACATGTTTGTCTGTTAATGTTGCAAACTGTGTATTTGTTTAAACACTCAGTAGACGGATGGTAAGTGTACGTACGCTGAAGTGTTCTGTCTGCCTTTATGTATGTTTTGTATTAAGGATACTCAGTGAACGGGTGGTAAGTGTACGCCACTGAGTGTTATTGCTGTTTAAAGTGATCCTAAGTAGATTTGCAAAGTGATTTGGCTACTGAATGTCATTTTGTTTAAAGTAATTTTAAGTACAATTGCGACTTGACTTGTGACAGATATTATTGTGACTATATTGACTGACATACTGTTATATTATGGGATTATATTAGAGTAAAGAAACAGAATATTCCCCGCTTTTACCAGGAGAGACATGTAAAGAATATGTTGCCCGTGTCTCCCCCACAAGTTACTATTTCATTAACCCTTGAGTAGACAATTTAGCGGGATAGATAGGATAATTAAAAATTGTCCCAAAACAATAATAACACCAATAGGATGTATAATATATTTAAAGAAAGCATGCAAAGGACGCAGCTTTACCCAAGGAGATATGAGACTCATTGTTAATGATATAATTGACCATTACAATAAATGAGACTGGGAAAAAGTTCCACTTATCAGTGTACCCTCAGTCACACAAACAACTGTAGGTTACCCACTTAATACACAAGAAGGCATAGATGCTATGTGGGATCAACTTGCTGCACATATGAATGAAGTGTTTAAAGCACGCTCATCTCTCCCCATAGCTGTAAGTTGTAAGCAGAAAGTGTCAGAAACAGTGACAAATTTCTGGAAAAGATTCAAGAAGTGCTGGACCGAGGAAGCAGGTCTGCCGCTTCTGCATAATGATAATTTACTTGTTTCCACTTTCATTAATAATCTGCTGCCGATGTATAGCCTCGCTGTGAAGCAGAGTGTTTCAACTTAAACCTCTGATACAGTGAAGGATTTTGAAAAACATTTGTATAAAAAGGAAGCAGCAGGTTGTTTTGAAGTTAAAAGAAACACTGTCACACCATCACATACCCCGTTCATACGCTTCCAAAATCAAAACAATCCTAGGAGACAGAATAAACCATTCCGTCCTCCTAGAGACAGACTACCTCAGAGGGCTCCTGCGGGACCCCCACCCAACAGGCAGACAAGCTGCTATAACTGTGAAAGGGATAGCCATTAGGCTAGAGACTGTCCGTTCCCTTCAAACAAACCCCGACAGATCAGTAACCCCATGCAGCCCAGCCAACCCAGACCTAGAGACAACCCCAGATTTCAGATTGACTGGCAGAGACAGACCTTAAAGGGCCATGACATAGGAAAACATGAATTTACTGTAATACCTGACTGCCCAATGAATTTGCTAGGCAGAGATCTTCTCTCTGTGCTAGAAATCACAATTAGTCCATCAGAAGCAGGAAAGGGAATTGATGTTTCATCACCACACTTGCTCATGACTGACAGTTCTGACCCAAACACAGAATTAGACACTGTAAATCCTCAGACATGGTCAACAGGACCTCAGAGCAATAAACCAATTAATTGTTCCCATTGCACCCACTGTACCTGATATAAACTCACTCATCTCAGCCATCCCTGTAGATGCCACCTACTTCTCAGTAACCGATTTGAAAAATATATTTTTTAGCATATCTGTGGACACCCAGACACAACTGTTATTTGCATTTTCTTTTGAGGCCAGCAGTTAACATGATGCAGACTGCCACAGGAGTATATTAACTCCCCTGTTGTGTACAGCATCGTGCTCCAAGCCACAACCCCCCTGGCACCCCCCTATGGTTCAGTCCTGCTACAGTATGCAGATGATCTGCTTATCTGTAGTTCAACAAAGGAGGCATGCCGAGAGGATGGTATATCACTGTTAAACTGGCTCTGTGAATGTGGGCACAAAGTGTCAAAAAGCAAAAATGCAATGGTGCAAAAAGAATGTTGAATATTTAGGTTTTGTCTTGACAAAAGGGGAAAGGAAAGTCAGCCCACAACGCATTCAGTCTGTACTGGGTCTGGTCCGCCCAAACACTATTATTGCAGACAGTGGATTTCTGACTGTTCCTACTATGATAACATTTTAAAACAAGCCACACTCAATGACAAACCTAAACAGATACAATGGTCACAAGAAATGTTAAATGCATATGAAAGCCTTAAAAAATGTATGTTGATGAAAAGTCCGGCATTGACCCTCCCAAACTATGTACAACCATTTCATTTATATGCAAGGGACAAAATGTAAAACCATGGCGGGTGTGCTGACACAAAAAATATGGAGGTAAGCTGCGCCCCGTGGCATTTTTTTTCCAAAGTGATGCCGATGTCGGTCCAAGGTATGCCTGCCTGTCTTCGGGCACTGGTGGCCTGTGCAATGGTAGCTGAGATGGCAACCACACTCACCCTAGGCTCACCCACTGTTCTCCATACCACACATAATGTTGTAGCATTACTTAAAGGGCTACACACACAACATGTCAGCCCAGCGTCTTAGTGGAGATGAGGTTCTGTTGCTAGGAAGCCCCTCACTCACCATTAAGTATGCAAACGCATCCTCAGGCCCCGCACCCATTCTTAATGCACTTTTAGGACTAAAGGGCTCCCAGGATGACATTCCTGACGATCATGACTGTTCTGCATCAATAGAGTCAGAGACCTCCCCTAGACTTGACATTTCCCTTGTAACAATACCAGGTTCTGACCATGTATTTGTGGATGGTTCTTGTAGTAGACCCAATGACTCGACATATCAGGCAGGCTACGCAGTGGTACGCCTCCCAAATGACATTTTAGAAGCGAGACCCATTCCATATCAATCAGCACAAGCTGCAGAACTCATAGCGCTCACAAGAGCTTGCCAAATGTAGAAAGATAAACCTGATCACTGAACTACAAAGCTCAGCATCACAAAAAAGACTTGGATGACTGGTTATTTCCAATATTGCAGAAAAATCCTATAACAGGATTGATCTGCAAAGAGGGGAAGCCATGCATACCACAATCAAGCGCCCCATTGTTCATTGCTTACTACCATGGGGTAGGACTTTATAGCAAAATCACCACAGCTATACTTTTGAGCAAAGACTTTTATATCACAGATGCTAAAACATTGGTAGATTAGTACATTAGCAGATGTATTACCTGTCTGCGCAACAACCCTAATAACCCAATGAAAGCAAAGCATCAACACCCGGAGTACCCAACTACTCCTTTCACACATTTGCAAATTGATTTTACACACATACCTAACAAAGGTACAAAACAGGAGTATGCTCTGGTCATAGTAGATATGTTTTCCAGATGGCCAGAGGCATTTCCCACAAAAGCAGAAGATGCAAAAACAGTTGCACGCATACTAACACAAGAAATCATCCCTAGATGGGGATGCCCGCTCCAAATAGATAGCGACAAAGGCACTGCCTTTACAGCAAAAAAATCACACAAGCTTTAGTGAAAGCATTTCAAATAGAGAGGAAATTTCACATTCCCTATCATTCTCAAAGTTCAGGGATAGTGGAGAAAAGGATAAACTTAGGAAAGCCACAGGAGGAACATTTAATAAATGGAAACAAACCCTCCCCATAGTCCTAGCAGAAATTAGAATGACCCCCCAAAAGACTCTGGGTTATTCACCCTTTGAAATTCTGATGGGAAGACTTTTTCCCACACCTTGGGCCAAGAAACCAATGATAGTCCAGGAAGGAGATCTAGAACAGATTAGAGAAGAGTATGTTAGGTCCCTCATCACCAGACTTAGTGAAATTGAACATGGTGTTATTTGTAAAAATCCTTCTAATCCACAGGAACCAACACACCCCTTCCAGGTTGGAGACAAGGTCGTTGTGAAGGTCCTCGCCAGAAATAAGAGCCCAGGAGACTTCACCTATGGTCCAGAAACAGAGATCGTAGCGGTAACAAGGACGGCTGTCCTTACAGAAGAGAGTCTAGTGTGGATACACGCATCCAGGGTAAAGAGAATCCCGAGTAACGTCCCGGATAGAGAACAGATCGAGGACGAGGTACTAACGAGGGTAGACAACCCTGACCTCCAACAGGACGAGGTACTAACGAGGGTAGACAACCCTGACCTCCAACAGGACGAGGTACTAACGAGGGTAGACAACCCTGACCTCCAACGTGGAGAAGAGGACCCATTCCATGATGACTCCAACTCTGGACCAGCCCCTGATATTGACCCCAATAACTTTGCTCGTTCTTGCTCTTTGCATTCCCCTTAAAGCTGAAGTAGATATAACCCAAAATGGTGAACTACTAACCCTATGGTTTAACTCATCTAACACTCATACTGCCACATTTGTACTTGATTATTTCCAGTTCCCAAAACTAGCTGATACACATAATAGAAGTAATTGTTATGTCTGTGCAAAATCCAGGCCTCATCTAGGCACTGTACCTTTAAACATCCCAGAATCCCAAGAGAATTGTTTTTTTCAGTTTATATAATGGTACTCGTACAAATGATAGTGAATGTGAGTTATGGAAAATGAAATATCCCATATTGTCAAAGAATTCTAACCCAGGAAACACCATCACCATTTACCCAGGTAACTACACATGTTATGTATCCAATGACACAACAGGAAGAAATTTAAGAACCTTTCCTGATGGATACTGTAGTAAATATAGACACATTGTACTTGTCAACCAGACTAAATCCCTTGGTGACATTTACTATATTTGCGGTGATATGAAGATAAGAACTAAGCTAGATACTCCTTGGCAGGGACAGTGTGCTCTAGCCAAAATTATTATGCCCTTACACATACTACCTGCAGAAATAGAGGCACCTTTGCCTGAAGACACAATTAATAGAAAGAAAAGGGAAACACCTTTAGGGAGTTTTGATCCACATGTATATATTGATGCAATTGGTGTCCCAAGAGGGGTCCCAGATGAATTTAAGGCCAGAGATCAAGTTGCGGCTGGCTTTGAATCCATCATACCCATAATCACTGCAAACAAAAATGTTGCTTGGATTAATTACATTTACTACAACCAGCAGAGATTTGTAAATGATACAAGAGATGCTTTAAAAGGCATTGCAGAACAATTAGAAGCCATATCACAAATGACATTTCAAAATTGTATGGCTCTAGATATGATATTAGCAGAGAAAGGAGGAGTTTGTGTTTATATAAGGAAAGTTGAAGGATGTTGTACATATATCCCTGACAATACAGGCCCCAATGGTAAAGTTACTCTAGCTATTAAAAAACTGGAGGATTTATCAATAGAATTGAAGAAGAATTCAGGCATCGATAACCCATGGAGCCAATGGTTTGGATGGTTTGAAAACTGGAAGCAGGCCCTTGTTCAATTAGCAATCTATATATTGATTATTCTTACTATTATCTGTATTGTTGTATTTTGCATTATACCATGTTGTAGAAAACTTGCTACCAAAGGTATTGAAAATACTCTTATGTATGAATCCATTGCCCCTGCACACGCAAATTCCCCTGAAGGCTACAAACAATATCTTGCTAAGCACAGAAATAAGGAATTCAGTAAGAAGAATCATATCATCTAAATTCATGATTCTAAGAGGGGATTGAAGGGTTAAAATCTAGAATCCATGTAGCATATAAGAATTTGCACGTAGACTGTTTTTTCATGGTTACATCGCAAGGTCATTGTAAGCCTGAGTGTGTCTTATCTCTCTCTATACTGTTTCTATTTCCCCTTGGAATTGGTATGCAGCGTGCACCTGCATAAACTCTTGTATAATCGAAACCCCCCCTTGTTACTCATTTCTTTTGTGTATAATATTTTGTATGTCTCCTGTTTAATCTGCCCAGCAACTGTTAAACAGCCAATAACAAAGTACCACACATTTGTCCACACCCATGTATCATGTCTTTTAACTTACTGTGAAACTCCTAATAAACCAGAGTGAATCTTAACCTACTACTGTGTGTTTCATGTGGAGTTTAAGTTTCATCTCTCACGGGTACCTAAGGGGCCACCAGGTCGAGGGGCTACACATTTATCCTTACAGCGGGCGGCATCCATGAATCGATGAAGGGATGGTCATGGGAGAATGCCAATTGCTGGGAGGCAAAAATGTGTAGTGTATGGGTTGCCTGTTACTTAAAGCCAGCCCTGAAGAGAGCACAATAGATTTGGCAGATTGTGTGCTCAGATCCAGGATGGCCTAAAATGCAATACAAATTCATAAGTTGGGCTTCAGAAATACTAAAAATTGATAAAGACTAGGGGGGAGATTCTCTAAGCTAAAAATGCGGTAAAAACCCCGTTATCTGGGTTTTTACCGCATTTTGGGATGCTGTAAGCATCCCCCACCGGGTTACCGCGGCGGGGGGCATCGCCAGAAAAATCAGGCGATGCCCCATAGAAGCCAATGGGCTTCTATCGAAACCCTCCGCCGCCCCGCATCGCCCCCTCCCCCCTCACCTGTGTCCGGGCAGCACAGAGCTGTGCTGCCCGGACCTGTGACCTCCTCCCTGCACTGATCCTCTTCCGGGCGCAGGGAGGAGGAGAGCCCGGCGCAGTAGCAGCAGCGCCGGGTGTGGGAGGGAGGGGAGAGCCGCCGGGACCTGCTGGGACCCGGCGACTTTCACCGCAAAGGACAGCTCTTAATGCAAGAGCTGTCCTTTGCCTTAATTATCGCATATGTTACAGCATATGCGATAATTAAATATGCGAAGGGGGGCGGAGATTCTTAGAGAATCTCCCCCTAGGGGCGGGATGTTGTAACATCCGCTGCCCATTATCGCCGGGCATCGCATTATTAATAACGGCATATGTTCTAACATATGCCGTTATTAACGCAAGTAACAGCTCTTGCGATAAGAGCTGTCCCTGCGATGCGGCGCCGGTGCTGGACTTCAGGTCTGTGACCTGGGAGTCCATCTGCGCATGCGCAGAGCGACCGCAGGGCACGCTGGGAGGGATCCGTGATGGATCCCTCAAACAGCGCTGCGGTAAGAAGCCCATAGGCTTCTGCAGGGAATCGCCAGCTTTTGCTGGCGATTCCCTCCGCAGCGCTGTCTCTGCAGAGGGACAGTACAGCATACAGAAATGCGGTAAAAACCCCGATAACGGGGTTTTTACCGCATTTCTGTGATAGAGAATCTCCCCCTTAATCTCTGTATATGACATTTTTTATAAAATACGCGCTATTAAAACAAACCGAATGAAATGCAACTGAACTGCGTTAAAAAGTATCAATATCCTTAACAGAGTTAAATACTGCCATCTAGTGGCAGAAGGTGAATACAACAACAGCAGCAAACTTTCATTTCTATGCACATAAGCACTATGGATACAGATGACAAGTTATTTAATTGTGACAAACCTATGTGAAAATACGGTGGAAAGCAAAAAGATCATGAAAGATAGCTACTTAAAAAACAATAAAAGACTTTTAGAAGTAAAAAAATAAATAAAAAAGGATGGCTCACTTCAGAAGGGCATAGCGACATCTAGTGGCAGCTGTAGTCATTGCACTTCTAATTATGTGTACTGAAAAATAAATTCACTACATGTGAAAAAGTAGTCTGCCCATATCTTGGCTATACATATACCCTTCTATTAAGCCACATTTAATTCATCATAGGCAATAACAAAGGCCTCAAATAAAGACATAAAAAAAAAAAAAAAAACATTTTTTTTCAACATCAGTATGTGTAATATGGATGAGAAAAATATATGGTCTATTTTGAAACCACCCTATCCCTAATATATGTCCTTTTGCTCACAAGCAGAAAATGTTTTTGCCATTTGTAAGGAAAAAAAAAAGGAAATGGCAGCTCAACGACGGTGGATAAAAAAGTACCACTGTTTGAAGGCAGGTGGCGTTGCTTTGGTATGGCGTGTTTAAACAACGCCATACCAAATTTCAGATTGATTCATAGGTTAGTTTTTTTTAACACCACGACAATGCACCAGCTCCCTCACCTGGAATTGTTGCGGCCAAATTGCATGAATTGCGCTATAAATTGTTGACGCCAGGGTCGGCGCCACCACTAAGCAAGTTTAGGCATTTGCCTAGGGCGCCGGCCACTGGGGGGCGGTAGTGAGCTGCAGCCGGGGTGAAGCAGCAGCCAGCAGGAAGCTATGCTGTTGACGCTACCGCAGAGCAGAGCCCGGAGAAGCTGCCAGGCCTGCAGAGACAACAAGCAAGCAGCTATTTGTGAGTAACTCTACTTATTTGGACCCCCACCGTCCCCGGCCCGTCCCCCCGCGTACTAGCCAGCTGCTGCGCTGACAGACAGACTCCCCAGTTATCAGGCCTGCCTGCTACAGCGGGAAACTTCGTAGCCCCTGTCAGTCAGTCAGCTGCCTGTCAGCGTTAATCCCCTGCCCGCCTCCCCACCCTGGATGGTCTGGACCGGACATCGACACACATGATGATGCGGGCGGCAGAGCAATGTACTGACTTTGGCGGGTGGAGGAGCCGCCGCCGCCCACCCAGCTACTTAGTGAATGTGTTTCACTAAGTAGCTGGGCGGGCGGGCGCTCCTCCACCCGCCGGAGTCAGTACATTGCTCTGCCGCCCGCTCGTGTGTTTCGGTGTCCGGTCCAGACCGTCCAGGGTGGGGAGGCGGGCAGGGGATTAAGTAACGCTGACAGGCAGTTGACTGACTGACGGGGGCGACAAAGTTTCCCGCTGTAGCAGGCAGGCCTGATAACTGGGGATTCAGAACTGTCTGTCTGTCAGCGCAGCGGCTAGCTGGTACACGGGCGGGCTCCGTGTGTTAAACAGTGAGTCAGTGGAATTAAAATTTTAAAAGAACCTGCATTTGCTCATGGGGGTGGCCGGGTGCGGTGTGTGTCTGCATCATATATGGTGGCAGTCATTTACAAGGTGGTTTTGTTCATTCTGACTGTTATCAGGATTTGAGTCTAGGGTAATGTGTTTTTGTTTTGGGGGGGGGGGGGCAGTATCCTGTAGGTTTGCCTAGGGCGCCTAGATGCCTTGCACCGGCCCTGGTTGACGCATCCACCATACTCACCCGACTTGGCTCCCTGCAACTTATTTCTGTTCCCTAACCTGCAAACGTGGCTTGCGTAGAAAAAAAAAATAGGATTTTGGGTACCTACCGGTAAATCCTTTTCTCGTAGTCCATATGGGATACTGGGCTTCACTACTATGGGGATTGAGACCTCCGCAGGAGAGACAGGCACATAAAAGAACTTTCAGTGTGGGTGCACTGGCTCCTCCCCTCAATCTCCCTCCACTAGTCAGTTAATGCAAAAACTGTGCCGAAGGAGAGCATGTGAGGAGTATGTGATAATGTATTGTGGTGAGATTCATCCAGCACACCCAAACGAACAAAAAACATATAAAAGAGGTGAATCCTAACAACTTAAGAGGACACCTGTAACTAGAACAAATCTATAGTCATATTTATCCTATAGAAAACAAGGCAATAAGCCTAACAATGAAGTAGGTCTGACAGCAGAAAAAGCCGCACTGAGGCGGGCTCCCAGTATCCCATATGGACTACGAGAAAAGGATTTACCGGTAGGTACCCAAAATCCTATTTTCTCTACCGTCCAATGGGATACTGGGCTTCACTACTATGGGGAGGTCCCAAAGCTACCAGAACGGGTGGGAACGTGCGGATTCTGCTGTAGAACCGCATTCCCGAACTGGGAATCCTCCCTGGCCAGGGTGTCAAACTTGTAGAACTTCACAAATGTGTGTTGCCCTGACCAAGTTGCGGCCCTGCATAGCTGCATTGCCGACACCCCTCGAGCAGCCGCCCAAGAGGTACCTACAGACCTGGTTGAATGAGCCTTTACTGAAAAAGGAAGCGACAAACCAGCTGATGCATAAGCCTGCTGGATAGTACATCTTATCCACCTTGCAATGGTACGCGTTGAAGCAGGTAAACCCTTCTTCTGCGCATCATAAAGCACAAACAGGCTGTCCGTCTTACGGATCCTAGCTGTGCGCTTGACATACCCCTTAAGGGTGAGGACCACATCCAAGGTATCTGGTATATCTGGGTGTGTCGCGCTAGAAGGAACCACAATAGGTTGGTTTAGGTGGAACCCTGACACCACCTTTGGAAGGAATTGTGGTCTAGTCCTGAGTTCCGCCCTATCGTTGTGGAACACAAGGTAAGGGCTCCGACAAGATAAGGCCCCGAGCTCGGACACCCTCCTGGCCGAAGCTAGAGCCAGCAGAACAACAGTCTTCCAAGTGAGGTGTCGCAGCTCAGACTCCTCCAGTGGAACAAACCGGGCTGATTTTAAGAAAGTAAGAACTACTTCCAAATCCCATGGTGCATTGGGAGGCACAAAGGGGGGCTGAATCCTCAGCACCCCCTGTAAGAAGGTTTGCACTTCCGGCAAGGCCGCAATCTTTTTCTGGAAAAACACAGATAGTGCGGAGATTTGGACCTTTAAGGAACCCAATCTGAGTCCCTTATCCAAGCCAACCTGAAGGAAACGTAGCAGACTGTTTAATCGAAAACTGGCCGGAGGCAAGTCATTCTTCTCACACCAGGCAATATATCTGCGCCATATTACATGATAATGAGACGCCGTCACCGGCTTCCTGGCTTTTATCATTGTAGTGACGACAGAGGGATGGAGACCCTTGTGGACTAAGATCTGCCGCTCAACCTCCAGGCCGTTAAACGTAGCCGCTGTAAGTCCTGGAAGACGAACGGGCCCTGGAGGAGCAGGTCTTCTCTTAGGGGCAGACGCCACGGGTCTTCCACTAGCATGGCCTGAATGTCCCCGTACCAGGCCCTTCTTGGCCAGTCTGGTGCCACCAGTATGGCCTCCGTCCCCTGATGCCGGAGCCGCTTTAGCACCCGAGCCAACAATGGGAGAGGTGGGAAGAGGTACACCAATTGGAAATCCCAGGTCCAGGTGAGAGCGTCCACCGCTATCGCCCCTGGGTCTCTGGTCCGTGCACAGTACATTGCTACCTTGTGGTTCAATCGTGAAGCCATCAGGTCGATCTGAGGGAGCCCCCACAGATCCACTATGGCATCGAACACTTGAGTGTGAAGGCCCCACTGTCCCGGGTGAAGATCGTGACGACTCAGGAAGTCCGCCTCCCAATTGTCGACCCCCGGGATAAAAATGGCAGACAGGGCCTGGACATTCTGTTCCGCCCAGGACAGAATTTTTGACGCTTCTCTCATGCAAGGCATGCTCTTGGTACCACCCTGCCGATTTATATAGGCCACAGTGGTGGCATTGTCCGACTGGACCTGGATCGCCTTTCCCTGTAACAATGGAGCTGCCTGTAACAGGGCATAGTAGACCGCCCTCAACTCCAGCTTGTTGATATGAAGGCCTGACTCCAGTGGAGACCATCGACCCTGTAGGCGGACTCCCTGTGTCACAGCTCCCCAGCCCCTCAGGCTGGCGTCCGTGGTTACCAGAATCCAGTCCTGGATCTGGAACCGTCTGCCTGCCAACAAATTGGATGAATCTAGCCACCACTGTAGCGAGATCCTGGTTTTTGTTGCAAGGCCAATCCTTCTGCGCATCTGCAGGGGGGAGCCGGACCATTTTGTCAGAATATCCAATTGAAAAGTCCTGGAATGGAAGCGGCCAAATTGTATTGCTTCGAATGAAGCCACCATCTTGCCTAGAAGCCGGAGGCAAAGATGGATCTGTACCAGAGGTGACTGTAGGACCTCCCTGACCAGCTGTTGTATTGCAGTGACCTTTTCCATCGGCAGAAAGACTCTTTGTTCCGATGTATCCAGGATCATGCCCAAGAAAACCATCCTCTGGGTCGGAACCAGCGATGACTTGGGCATGTTCAGGATCCACCCGTGGTCTCTTAGAACCTGTATGGACAGATTGAGAGCACTGCTTAAAGCCTCCGCCGACCCTGCTTTTATTAGCAGGTCGTCCAGGTATGGCACTACATTCACCCTTCGGAGCCTGAGTAGTGACATCATTTCCGCCATTACCTTTGTGAAAACCCGCGGGGCTGTCGACAGGCCGAAAGGTAACGCCCGGAATTGGTAATGGTCGTTCCCCAAGGCAAACCTGAGATAGATTTGGTGTGGGGGCCAGATAGGAATGTGTAGATAGGCGTCTTTGACGTCTATAGAGGCCAGGAACTCCCCTCTTTCTAGGCTGGCGATCACAGAGCGCAAGGACTCCATCCTGAACTTGAACACGCGCAGGAAGGGGTTCAGTGACTTTAGATTCAGGATGGGTCTTACTGAGCCGTCTGGCTTCGGTACCAGGAATAAGTTGGAATAATATCCCTGGCCCTGCTCCGTGTCTGGCACCGGTACAATTACCTGAGACTGAAGCAGCCTGGTAATGGCCCCCTGAAGGAGCACCTGATCTTCCTGGGATGCTGGAAGTGCCGACCTGAAGTATCGTCTGGGAGGGGGTTTGTCGAATTCCAGCCTGTAACCTAGAGAAATGAGACCTCTGGCCCAGGAATCCAGACCCGAGGCGTCCCACACATGGCTGAAATGCAACAATCGCGCTCCCACCGCGAGAGAGTCTCGTGGCGGGAAAACCCCGTCATGCTGCAGGCTTAGAGGAAGTCGCGGCATTTGGACGGTCCTGGGTGTTGGAGGTGTTAGGCTTCCTAAACTTGCCTCTCGTGCCCCTGCTGGCATTGGAGGCGCCCCTAGCCTTGGGGCGAAACCTGTTCCCACGAAAGGACTGCTGGGAAGCACCTGTGAAGGTACGCTTTGCAACCGTGGGGGCTGATGGAAGGAAGGTAGATTTTCCTGCCGTGGCTTTGGAAATCCAACCGTCTAATTCACTGCCAAACAGCCATTCTCCTGTAAAGGGAATACCCTCCACACTCTTCTTTGAGTCTACATCTGCAGACCACTGACGCAGCCACAAGGCCCGTCTGGCTGAAACCGCCATGGCTGAATTGCGCGCGTTTATTGCGCCCAATTTCTTTTGTGCCTCGCACAGGATTTTTGCGGTATCCTGAATGTGACGCAGGCTGTCCCCTATCTGGGCCACAGTCATGTCACCCAACAACCCTTCCTGAATCTGGGTTGACCAGGTATGAATAGCCTTGGCCATCCAGCAGCTGGCTAAAACTGGACGCTGGGATGCCCCACTAGCCGTATATATGGACTTGAGGGTAGCTTCCAGCCTTCTGTCCGCCCGTCCTTAAGGGTGGATACCCCTGGGACTGGTAACAACACCTTTTTAGAGAGGCGGGAGACAGAGGAGTCCACTACCGGTGGCTCCTCCCACTTCTTTCTGCCCAAAGGTTCAAAAGGATAAGCATTTGTGAACCGCTTTGAAAGGGTAAACCTCTTATCAGGGTTTTGCCATGCAGCCCTGAAAACAGTTTCTAACTCCGCCTGCTCAGGGAAGTATACTGGCTGTTTCCTCTGAGTCATGAAGAAAGGATCTCCTTCTGCGGATGCCTCCACTGGGAGATCTAAAACATCCCTAATGGCCGCCTCAGGAGCTGGTTCCTGCAGACCCTGCTCCTCACCCTCCTCCAATATGTCCTCATCATCATCATCTGTGTCAGGATCCATTGCAGTCGCCTGCCTCCTTTGAGGCTGTGCGGGGGGAGGAGGTACATTAAGGGTATGAAGAATATCCACCCTGGCAGCTAACATGGACAATTCCCTCTGAACCCTCTGCGTTTGCTGAGTGTTAGTGGAAAGCTGTGAAGCCACAGAATCCAACAAGGTCTTTATGTTGGAGGCCCAAGCAGGCTCCTGCTCGTCTGCCTGCGACGGCCCCACAAGCTGTGGGGGCACCCCACTGATCTGGGTGTCAGCACTGCTGGGCTGAGGTGACATACAAGCCTCACAAGTAACCTGTGACTTGGGCACAAACTTGGTGCTACACACCATGCAAGTGAACTTTTTCACCATGATGAGACAGTACTAACAATGTCTGCTGTACAATCTGCAGTACAACACAACCCCCACGCAGTCACACACGTGCACACACCGCACCACTGGATATGAAAAACAGACTATGTGCTTGTTTTATGCTGTGTTCTGTAACTAATCAGTGGGGAAAAAACAGAGCAATTGGGGAGCCAAGTACACCGTTAACCTGAACTCACAGATCTGGGTGAGCTGGTAACGCTTACACAGTGATATGAACAACACAGTGTCTGACTAAGCCAGATAGCGCAGCAGCGCTAAATCGCTATGAAAACCTGCTGTCTCTGCCGTGCTGCAAGTACCCGGATCCACCACGCCAGTGAGGAGCCCTCTGTAATGGAGTCTGGCAGCGTGTTGAAGAAGCAGGAAGTGACAGCGCGCGCCCAGCAGAGCTTGGTCCCGCTCTGAGTGAAGCCCCGCCCCCTGTACACGGAGCTGGCGCTTCTATATATTTATACTGACATTAATAAAGGTGTAAAATATATATAATACATTATAACCTGAGGGGTGTCCCTGGTGGTCCAGCGGCAGCACCCCTATGCCAGTTACCAGACGCGGTGTTCACGCGGTCCCTGCTGGAGAGCCGCCATTACTAGCCGTCGTCTTGCCGCACCAGAAATGGCTGCGGGGACCCCTTGTGGGACCCCCAGCCTGTACTCACCACTGAAGTCTTCAGACCTGTCAGGGGTGTGCGGCGGCTAGGAGACTTGCTCGCCACAGCGCAATGCTGTGCGGTGACAAGTCCCACGCAGGACCGAAATGTCCTGTAGCAGGGTCAGCTCTGCACCTGAAGAGGTCGGGGACTGACCCTTCCCCTGACACCCACGAAGCAGGACAGCTGTGTGGTCACCACAGCGCCCCAAAATAACAAACTTAAAAAATAAATGTAGAAAAACTCTGGAGCATCCAGAAGCACTGCCTCTCCTGAGGCACATTTTTCAAAACGGACTAGTGGAGGGAGATTGAGGGGAGGAGCCAGTGCACCCACACTGAAAGTTCTTTTATGTGCCTGTCTCTCCTGCGGAGGTCTCAATCCCCATAGTAGTGAAGCCCAGTATCCCATTGGACGGTAGAGAAAAATACATTTCATAGTGCAATTCTTGCAAATTGGCCGCAAAAATTTCGGATGAGGGAGCTGGTGCATTGTTGTGGTGGTGGGGGGGTACATATGAATCAATCTTAAATAAGGTATGGTGAAAGATGGTAGTACACAATAGTAATACAGACTTTCCTCAGCAACACCACCTGCTTCAAACTCAGGTACTTAATGATCCACCCTCATACTTTGCTAGAGTCAATATTAGAAGTGGTTGATAGCAGCCAATAAATTAACCACTATTGGTTGACATGGGACAACGGATTCCATAGTGGTTGATTCAATTCACAGTAATGTGAATATCGCCAGGAGGGAGTTCCCAGAGCTATTGAAAATCGGCACGCTTTTATGCTGGTACTCGCGAGTATTTGGATTGCGAGAACCGGCTTCTTTCGACTTCGTGCCCCCCCCCCCCCCCCCCCCACAATGCGGTCTACGCTGTGCTAGAGCAAAAAAAATTATAAGTGGATTACTGCTCACACCCCGAATCTACTTGGACACACGCTGATAACATTAGCTCCTGAAGCTCCCCACTACCGCTATTCACATTGCTGTTAATTGAATTGATCCCATTAGCTCAATGTAGCTCTAGGAAATAATTCACCTCTAAAGATGGCACCGTATGAATTGTTATATGGCAGTTGAGCGGTGTATGCACTGTACTGGTATCAAGACCAGTTACGTCTGCTGGCATAGTATTTTGGTTTACCGTGGACCCGTTTTCTAGTTACAAAGTTGTAATTTTTTGGCGGGTTTGAATTAGGTCTCAATGTTTAAAAAAATGTTGTTGTGTAAATGCTTTTTTGATGTATACAAATAAGGACAGTGTGTGAGGGGACCCTTCTCATCCTGCTGTTCCTGATTACAACTGAATGCAAAAAATGTATCACCGCTGTATTCTCCGGTAATACATCACTGCTGATGCATCCTTCAAAATAACACCAAAGGAAACCATGTATGTGTGGATGATGTGTCTGATGTGTGGAATGTAAAACCCTAGATTAGAATGTCACATTCATACACAGTTTTTAGTTAATTTTGCACAGCACTATGGGAAATTGGTTTTAGGTGTTCATAATTTTTTTTTACTATTCCTAATTCAGGTCTCTCTGCTATCACTGATTTATCACATCTGAAAATTATATAGGTTTAACAAACCCAAAACGTAAAATATTCTCATTTATCGATTCTTATATAAGAAAAGTTAACCAATTATTATTACTTTTTATTGATATTTGGTATTGTTAGATTGTATTCACCTGAGTGTTTTGGTTCTAATTAGTCATTGGGCAGTATTCAATGAGAATTTTGACGATGTGCAGCGAATCCTGTTTAGGATTTGCGGCACATTCGCCACTGCCCGCCGCGTTCCGGAGCCTTGCCGGCTCCAGTATTCAACGAGTCAGGGGCTCACTGCCCCTGACCGGCGAATTTTAACTGAGGACGGCGGCAGGCAGGGAGATGGAAGTCTCCCTGCCTGCCCCAGAATGTTTGTGGGGGGGAGGTGGGCTCCCCGGGAGCCAGGCAGCACAGGCTGTCCCCCGGGATAGCCAACAGGGGACCGGGTATTCACTACACCCGATCGTGCATATGTAATGATCGGGTGCAGTGAATATATGAATATCTAATGAGCGGCTCGGCTCCCTGCTGGCTGCTCTGTGTAATAAAAATTGCACATGAATAAAAATAGCATGCCCCTCCTCAGAATAAAATGCCTGATTTTTTTTACACCAAATGTAAAAAAACAAAACACTTTATTTTAAAAGTTCACATTCCACTTCACCATAAAAAGATAACGATTGCTACTCGGTGAATCATGGCGATAAAAACCTTGAAATGTATTCACCATCTGGTCATTGAATAGGGTGATTCACCGTTTTAGTAAAAAAAAAAAAAAAAAAAAAAAATCGCCGTACAGCACGAAAATAGCACAAAATCGCCATAAAACATGGCAAATCAGCCTCATTGAATACTGCCCATTGTGTTTAGATTTTGGAAAATCCACCCTCAAAGTGCTTTGGTTCAGATTCTTTGGTTTAAAATTAATAAAAAGAAAAAAACCAGAACCTGAAATTCAGATTTAAAAAATCTGAATTCTGAACTGTGGGATGATTTGGACCGCGTCTCATTTCGGAACTCCTCCGGGAATCCGACCGGTGCTTTGGATCAGTACGGATCCACAAGAAATTCGGATGGATTAGGATTCCTTGATTGCCGAATTGCACACTTCTAGTCACTGTCTATGTAATAATCCACACCCATTAGGTCAGTGATGGCTAACCTTGACACTCCAGCTGTTGTTGAACTACACATCCCAGGCATGCCCTGCATCAGTTTTAGCATGGCCAAATAGTAAAACTGTAGCAGGGAATGCTGGGATGTGTAGTTCAACAACAGCTGGAGTGTCAAGGATAGCCATCACTGGCCTAAGTCAACAGTCATTATTTTGACCACTACTGTTAGACAGTGTAAACATTGACGCAAGCAAAAGGTCAACAGTTTGGAGCTAAGAAGGGAAAGGGGGGACGTCATAGAAACTTTGAAATATATCATGGGTTTTAACAAGGTCCAGGAGGGAAACATTCTTCAAAAGAAGTATTATAACACAAGTACATGCACTTAGGGGGTTATTCTGATTCACTGGGAAAGGCACAATCACTCTCTAATGGACAAAACCATGTGCACTGCAGGGGGGCTGATGTAACATGCGCAGAGATCTGGGTATTTTATTGTTTCTGTGCAGGGTAAATACTGGCTGTTTTATTTTTACACTGCAATATAGATGTCCGTATGAAGTACAGCCCCCACCCAAATCTAAGTCTCTCTGAACATGAAACATCAGCCCCACCTGCAGTGCACATGGTTTTGTCCATTAGAAAGTGACTGTGCCTTTCCGAGTGAATTAGAATAACCCCCTAAAACTGGAGGGAGGTTCATCGGAAATCTGTGGGGAAAGGACTTCACAGAAAGGGTAGTGGACAAGTGGAATAGCCTCCCATCAGATGTGGTAGAACAGGCATGTCCAAACTATGGCCCTCCAGCTGTTGTGAAACTACAAGTCCCATCATGCCTTGCCATAGTTTTGCTAATAAAGAATGCTAACACTATGGAAAAGCATGCTGGGATGTGTAGTTTCACAACAGCTGGAGGGCCACAATTTGGACATGCCTGTAGTAGAGGCTGACAGTAGAACAACTTACACATACATGGGATAGACAGAAGGATAGCCTTACAAAGAAATTAGACTGAAATAGTGTTTGAGGTAACAATATGGTAAAAAAAAGGGGGAAAACTAGATGGGCCAATTGGTTCTTATATCTGCCGGTCTATGACCAGGAAATGGTCAAAGCTTGATTAGGGCGACACGAGTTTTCGTGTTTTTCTTTGTCTATGTCAACATCTGTCAATATGTACCCACAATTAGTGTAACATGTACCTTTTACAGTTCCCATTTGTAGTTCACGTGGATCGGAGTGTAAAAAGATCATGTCGGCCTTTTGTGTGTTGAACATGTCGGCCTATTGCTTGCGTTGCCTTTTTGTCGACCTTTTGACCCTAGTCATGTCAACCTATTTCAGGTGCCGGCCTAAAGGTGCCCACAGACGCTACAATTGTACTGTGCTATGCGTTTTTGACTGTACAATGGTTCTATACAATTTTTCTTCCAGCTTGCTATGAGATGTGCACTTGGATGCATGTGATGAACCCATGTTTGTAATGTTAAATTTCAGATGTAGTCTAAAAAGTACGTGCAGCACATACTTTTTTAGACATACAATATCGGGCTCCCGGGAACATAAACACCATCCAATAATTGTACATAAGATGCAATTTGTGCTTAAAAAGTACAAAACGCATTCGATAATTGATGCGTCTGTGGGCACCTTAAGCCCTATTGACCTTCAGCGGTCGACCCTATCACCCATACCCAATGTAAGGATAAAAGCATAAAATATATTTCTTCCAAAAAAAGAATAAGATTTATATTTGTTTTCATTATCGGATGAACTGATGAGTGACATGTTTAGATCGTAGTGGACAAGTGTTTTTACATAGAAGACGTTGTTGAAAACATGTTGGTGGAGCAGTCTCTGAATGGCGCGTCCTTTCCCCGGCACCAGCACAGGAGGACTGGTGCACTGGTCTGTTCCACCTGCACTCTATTTTCACTTAACCAAGCCCTGCTTACAAGTAGGAAACTTATCTGTTCTTAATGTTCAAGAAGTTGTATTTGTGTAAGTGCATTTTATGGAATACATAACCTAGTTATACAGGATAAAGCTTTGGAGAGTGTTTTCTCTAGGCTTGGCCCGGAAAGTCTAATAAACCACTGAATACAGAAGGACAGAACAAGCACGCTGCAAATCCTATACGTTCTATGGCTCAGAGATAAGAGAATGACCATAGACAAGATTGTTGAAAACCCTTCCTCCAGAAAAAAGGAGTGCGTGCTATATTATTATTAGGAGTAAGTGGGGAAAACAACAGACTTCCCCATATGCTCTTGGATTTTATTATTTCTGTAAACATTAATACAGGTCATGGTCAGCCGATTTTGTGCGTACCCACTGAACGAAATTGGCCCCCGATATCGCTAATACCCCTGTCACACCACAAAAATAACCAGGGTTGATCCTGGGTTGTTGCCGGGTCAGCGTGCGGTGTGAAAGGGCCATGTCAAATATCCTGAGTCCAACAACCCGGCAATCCGACCCAGGATAAAAGCAGTGTTCTTCCCAGGTTGCTGGGTAGTGTGAACAAGTAACCCAGGTAGAGCGACCCAAGTCCCATTCACTTCTATGGAGGAGGTAGCAGCATCACCTCAGTACTGCCTATACCCCCAGCCCCCACCTGATGCACTGCCGCCCCACCCCGCCCCCCAGATGACATCAGCGACCGGGTAATAAGCCGGGTCACTTAGCAGCAGGCAGTGCAAATGCTGGATCGCTCTCAGATCGGACCCATGTCCAAATCCTCAGTGCGACACGGCATTTGCGATGTGAAAGGGCACCGGAACCCGCTGAACATGCAGGTCCTTTGGCTATATATAGCTAAATTGACCTGCAATATCAGTAGACCTTAATCATCATTAACGACTTGTGGGAGCGTGCATCGGTAACGATACTGAGTGTACACAGACGATATAGTGAACGATATCGCTCAGAAAGCCCTTTCTGAGCGATATCTTTTACTATATCCTCCAGTCTGTATGGGGCTTAATGGGTTCATTTACTAAGATGGGAGTTGTTGAAGATGCAATTTTGCTATGGGCAACCAATCAGAATCTTTCCATTATCTTCTATGAGGTGCTAAATAATTAAGAAGTAGAGTCTGATCCCATCTTCAATAGAACTCCTATCTCTGTAAATAAGCCCCTACATTTCCCCAAGTCAGAAAAAAGGGGTGGAGCGCTGTTCTTATATTAACCTAATAAATCATTATCAGATATAATTACTTATATTAAAATAATATAGTATGATCAGTTGGGTATCACAATAAGATATATTTATTATAATATATATATATATATATATATATATATATATATATATATATATATATATATATATATATATATATATATATATAAATATCTATTAAAGATAAAAAATTCAAATAAAAATTAATACATTTAATGATGCAAAAAAATAGGAATAATAAATCTCATATGAATTAAAATACAATTGGAAATTAAGAACAATGAATGGTTTGTGGGAAAAGCATTATATAGTAAGATGCTTAATGCAGTCCCGCTTGTTCCTATTATGCTCCCCTATAAATTAGCAATCCACAGACATAAAGTCCATAGCAATATCTCTGGAAATTAATGGGTATCCATATACCTGACCGGGTCCTTGGTACAAACTTGGTTTTCCGGAGGCAAATGACTTGAATTGCCCCAGAATTGAGCAGGTGGTGGTGTCCCGATATGACGCAGTCCAGATTTCACTAAGATAAAGTAGGTGTGGAGTCAGGGAGCTGGTTCAAGCCAGGAGAGGAGTAGGTCCCACAATCTAAGCCACTAATAACCATGTGTACTAACGCATTTCGTCGTCTGCTGACAACTTTTTAAAAGGTATGACACTATAGACTGTCATGGTTTAAATACCATACAACAGGAAATATATCACAGCTCATTAGCATAATTACCCAACTGATCACTCTACATTAAAATATAATAAAATTGTTCTCTGATAATCTCTATTAGTAATAATTATTATAGGAGGCAGACCTACAATATATAATATTAATACTAAAAAAGAGAACAACAACCAGCATATGTTATGAAAAACAGTAAGAAGTGCCCACCTTCCGGTCAGTGGAGTGCACACCATCGGCTCCAACATATATTCATCAATAATATTCCTTTGGTGTCTAAAAGTTAGTCACCTGATAATAGTTATACCCCGTGAAATTAGCGCCCGCCCATAGAGGCATTTTGGAGAGTCGGGCCGTTTTCCCCAAGTCATTTAATGTTTACATTTACTTTGGTTTATTGAGTAAAATGGATGCATTAGAAACCCTCCCACACCCCGCCTACTTCACAATGAAGTGTTCAGGGTGCACAATGACATAATACGCTGTTAACTGTATCACCATGGCAATAGGATAGCATCACAGCAAAACATACACGTGGACGTCCCATCCCCCCTCCGAACCTGCACGAAGGATAAATACAAAAAGGAGTTAAGCATAGGATGGGCATGTTGCCCCAATTCTTACCTCCTTCCTGCACCAAATATCTGTGACCTTGGAGATATATAAAAGGTCAGAGCTCTGCTCAATCCCGAAACATACCTGCTTTCTATGTAATAAGTAAATATTGCATATGGCACCGCTACAGTATTCTCCAACAATATACCTTGGCCCTGTAAAATTCACTTACAACCTTACAAGTTTTCAAATGGTGATTACAGCTGTAAAGCTTCTTGCCAAGAACTGTACATTAACATACAAGGCTCATAGGCTCTGCTCAGACTGCTGCCTGCGGAAGGGTTACCTAGCAAGCCGCACATTTCTGACTGTTTTCTCCATCACCCCCTTCCTGCTAAATCATAAAACCTTCTGTCTGCAGATTAATATCCACTGTGCTTTCACTTACATACTTCCAGAAATACAAACGCCTAAGTACTTCTACATGTGCAATGAGACGGCCGATCTTCTAATATCAATGCTTTTATTACAAGGAGATCCTGTACGTCATAATGTGCATAAAAGTCTGGCTTTTACTATTTTTTCGAAGCTGGCAATAACGGTGGTACAGGTTGAGTATCCCTTATCCGAAATACTTGGGAACACGAGCATTTTGGATAAGGGACTTTTCCGTATTTTGGAAATTTTATTTTTCCCATACTTACCCGGTCCCCTGGTGGTACCCAGATGGTCCCCCGGCGGCCTTCGGGATCCTCTTCAGCCGCATCTCCAGTCCCAGGGGTGCACTGCCAGAGATGCCACTGGAGAGGATCCTGAAGGGCACCGTGGACATCTGGCGATAAGGTTAAGTATGGGGGAAAAAAAGGGGCGAGAGGAAAGCACACACACCCGAAATGAAATATTCTGAAAAACCAAGGTTTTCGGAATATTTCGGTTTTTGGAATACACAGATAGAGAGATCCGACCTGTACTGCAAGTGCCAAATGTAGACGGAGCACCAGCATTCTAACAAATGTATGAATCTCCTCACTCAGCGTTAGCGCTAGGAAAACGACATTGGCACACCAACACGGGATTCATTATGACATTACTGCTGCAGTGCACTGCAAAGGGTTTCATGGTCCTGACTTAATAATCTTACAATGAAACATTGCACTGTGATCTCAGTGTGTGACATTTAAGTTGGAAAATAGGTAAAAAATAAAATCAGTAAAAATGCCGACTGAGCATTGATGGGTAATCGCTGGAAGGGGTGTGGCTTATTAGACAGACAGTGGGGTCGATCCTATTCGGTACGGAAGATTCGCACTTGTAAATCATCACGGCACCGGGTGCACTTTCTGAATTCGCTTAAAGGTGCCAGCACCTCCATAGGGGTGGGAGTCATTATAAGTGAAATCGGCCCAGTTAATGGGTGCGACAGTCTTATTTCGGGTGCTGTTTTCAGCATTTAAACGGCACCCAAATAGCAACTCCCACCCTTCGGCACTAATAGACTCAACCACAGTGTCTGGATAGACAGTCATTAGGTCAATACCAATAGGTCAACAGGGTCAAAACGTCGACATGTTGAAGGTTGACATTTTTGTTGTCAATGTCAACACCTGTTCACAATCAAATATGCCGATTTGGACACTGATCCGTCCTAGCAGCGCCGGGTAAGGGAGGGAGGGGGGAGCCGATAGGACCCGCTGACTCACCGCAAAGAACAGCTCTTAACGCAAGCGCTGTCCTTGGCCATAATTATCACATATGTTTGAGCATATGCGATAATTATGTATGAGCTGCGGATGTTAGAACATCCCGCCCCCAATCCTACTTTAAAAATAGTCTGATCTGACAACCTTCAATGCTGTCGTTAATAGCAGCATTGAATAAGGGAGTGCTGGTATTTCCCCGGTCAGGACATTTTTGCACATATTGAATATCCCCATAAACAGAAATTTAGCATAATCCCATAAATAAATAAATACACATCACCAAAGAATAAAAAGTACATATATAATAAGTATAAAATAGCGATTAACTCAATAAAAAAATGACAATGACAGGTAAGTATGCCATAAGTTTCCCCCTGACACAAGTTCTTGGTAAATACAAAAAATAAATTAAAAAAGAAAAAAAGTGCACTTTCTAATAGACTACGCAGACAGAAATAAAAATATTACTTTGATTGAAGCTTATTAAATAAAAGTTATTCATTGTCAAAGGGAATTAGCCACAAATAGGGATGCCAATCCCGGGCAATATTTAAAAAAAAACAGGAATCGGGATTGAAAAATGCTCAATCCCAGGATTCCCGGATCTGCATTCCTTAAAAGAAAACCGCCCCTGTCCCCCATATTGACTTACTTTATGGGAGTGGTGGAGCAAGGCAGGTGGCAGTGGAATGGAGGCAGGGAGCGGGTGTGACACCGGAGGTGATTGTGTCACAGTGTGTGCGGCTGGGAGAGGTCGGTGGCGAGAGGGTTCTGGTGCCGGAGGTGCAGCACTGCGGTCTGCACAGCCTGACATATGACCTAGTCACGCTGTGCAGGCCGCACCCCAGGTCGCCATGCGCAATCTAATCCAGAAATCCTGGGATTGGAGTATCCCGGACATTTTGGGGCCAAATCTTGGGATCCCGCCAATCCCGATCCCGGGATTGGCCACCCTAGCCACAAGTCTATTTAATTAAATAACTACGAGAGAAACCTATAGTATTTTATATTAATAAATGGAAAAGTATGAAAACATTAGACATTTTCATTAAGAGACTCACCTCTATGGTAGGATCATATTCATCAACAAAGTGGTTTTGTATAAGCTGTATGGTTAAGGCACTTTTCCCAACGCCACCTGCACCCACCACCACCAGTTTGTATTCCGTCATTCTCCAGACACCCCTGTAAAAAACATGCAAAGACATTTTATCATCAAGTTAGGATACTTAAATATTTCGGACAGAAGTGGTTCTAGCAGTTTATTGTTGCAATTTATATTTATATATATCTCACATATACAGCCGTTGCATATCCTATTTTCCAATTCGCTTTGATCTTTAGAAGAAGAACTTATCAAGTTCCATAGTCAAATATACCTCAATTAAAGTTTTTATTAGGATTTGCTAGTGGAGAGTGATCCAACAAACATTACAAAACCTGTGCAGAATAGAAACTTGTGGACTGACCATGCTTAACCCTTTGCAGTCCACATTTTTTTTGCAATTCAAACAGTGGTTCAAATGCTTAAATTAATTATTATTTTTTAATTATTATTCAAAAATGGTCTACATTGAATGTTGGACGATGTTAATGTTCTTAATTTAAAGTGGCTCACCATTGGATCTGCTACTAGCGCTAGGGCTGTTGAGCCTGACTAGACATTGGATCTGAAAGGGTAAGGGCATACACACGTAGAGATGTGTGCTAAGCTATTTTGCTAAGCTATTTAGAGTAGGCAAATTTCCTGGTGTCCAGGTCTCCCATGGGGAGCACATACACATGCAGAGATTTGTGCAAAGCAATTTTGCTTAAGCAAAAAAAGGCCGGGTAGTGGTTCAGGATGAGCGATTGCGATCAGTATCTATCATTCTGTACACAGAGAGATTTGAAGACAATTGCTAAGCAATTTCACTAGATTTGGACTGCATGCACTGACTTAGTTAGCAGAAGATAAGTAAACTGTCGGGGCATACACACGGAGAGATGTGTGCTTACTTTCTAAGCAATCTAGTCAGATTGCTTAGAAAGATAAAACATTTGCCCCGTGTGTATTTCCCTTTACACACCAATCAATCAACTTCTAACTCAGTTTACAGATTGTGCTTAAAGAGACACTTACCGCTGGAGCCTGGATTGGTATGTATAGTGGTGTAAAATTAGTGTATGTATATCAATGTTATACTTTTCTCTGTGTCCAAGGGGGCCCATTAATGCCCCACATGCTGGGACTTGTGGATCGCCAAGTCCCAGCATGCGGGGAGGCATGCTGGGACTTGTAGTTCACCTGTAAAAAACAATGCTTTTTTTATTATTTATGTTTATCAGCACAGCATCCAACGCCCAGGGACAGCCCCCGGCTTCAAGCCTGGACAGTTGAAGCCTGGGAAGTACCCCCTTATTTGGGGGTCCCCACTCCCCCAGGTACACCGCCCAGAGCTGATCAGCTACGGTGTGCATGGTACGGCCAGGGGACCTTACGTAAAAAGTGGCCCCCGGCTATGGCATGACAGTGCGGGCTGTTGGAGCCCGGTGCTGGTTCCATAATACGGGGGATCCCCAGTTTCTTTCCCACATATTTTTGGAATCAGGACTGGTCCAAGAGTCCGGGCTGGCTTCAGAAATAAGGGGGACCCCTACGCTTTTTTTGTCCCCCATATTTTTGGAATCAAGTCCGGCTTAATGAGCCTGGGGCTGGTTATACTCAGGAGGGGGGACCCCACACCATTTTTTTAATAAATAATTTTTATTTTTACACGTTTTTTAATACAGAACCATGCACAAATCTCAATTATCTCTGCATGGTTCTGTCAAATTCGCAGTCAGAACCTGGTCTATTTTTTTTTTTTTTTTTAACAAATTTTGGAAATTTTTACCAAAACTCGCACTTTATTAACCCCTTGAGTGGTGTGTTTTACTGGGGCAGGACAAACCTACCAGGGCAGGTTTGTCCCACCCCAGCAAAACACACCAAAGATCGTAGGAGGCCGCCCCCCCCAAGCTCCACCTAACCTTCGCTAAGGCATTTGTACAGCGGAGGCTGGGCTCCCCTGCCACCGCTGCCCCAGCCGCCAGTCACAGCAGTGACCTCAGACGGCAGGCTTGGGAGGACTCGGGCGCCTGAACTCCCGAGTCCCCCCAAGCCACCCCGAACATCCCAGAGCCTGCTGCCTACGTCACTGCTGTAAACTGCATGGTAGCTGGCAGCTGGGGGGGGGGGAGCAAAGGTGATGGGGGGGGGGGAGGTTTGGGGGGGGAGCGACGGACAGCGCAGCTGAGCCCGGAAAATTTCCCTGGCATGCCACCCAAGGGGTTGAATTTGCGAGATGTATACTTTATAATGGGAAAACATCTGGATAAGAATTGGAGTGGGAGGGGAAAAAAATTTAAATAGAGTTAAAATTGTGCGATTTTCACGGCAAAAGGGTGCAATTTTTACCACGATTCGCATCCTATTAAAATGTGCTATTTTCAGAGAACGTGCGAATTCAGCCGTTTTTGTCAAAAAAATTTGCAAAAGTCTAAAAATCGCCCATTATCTTTGTTTGCAATAGGAACATTTTACTTTTAACAAATATTAACATGAGCTTCAAAATGTGATGTGCTACAATGAAAATACATGTACTAATAAAGGTCAGCTACCCACGGGGATAAGTATGAATTGCTTGTGCAATCTCCTGGCAAACACACACACATTTTTATAAGTATATATACACACACACACGAACACATTACACAATGTGGTGTCTTGTCTATGTATGTCATTTCTATAGCAGGTTTGTAATAAATCCACAACCCAGTGCTTCTGTAAGACAGTCTCCAAAGACCTATGTTTAACCCCATCCAAAAGGTCATTTCCTCAGCAACTCTCGGAGGGAGAGGAAGCTGAACAAAAGTTTCCTCTGCAGAAGACACATGGATTATACATAGCAATGAAACCGCCCTTTTGTGCTGTAAACATGTAAAGAAAATAAGCTACAGTATGTGCAAGATTGTCTATATACATAAAACAGAACAGTCAGCAAGAGCTTCTGAATCAATAATACACAAGGATGACCCAAATCTATATATAGGTCTAGTGTCTGATTGTATGTCTCCGAAATGCTGCCACCTGTTGGCAGCCAGTGAAACAACATCTTTCACACATGCACAAACACAGAGGCAATCACAAGGTAGCAGACTACCTTTGGAAGCATTTGCTTTGAACGGGCTTACTAGTTTGCTACATCAGGTTAAGATTTCCAGTTTATCATTTCCTGGCTTTCTTTCTTGACCTTTGTGCATCCTACTTACTCATACATTCTATGCCGGTGGTCTACTGTAGAATTACTTTCACAAAAAGCTTCCCAACATTGGGTGGGGTGCGCTAAGATCCGCAGCCCCTCTCCGACGCACATCGCCGGCTACCGCATAGATAAATTGTCACATATGCGATAATTATTGCAAAGGACTAAGAGCTGTCCTTTGCGTTGTGCAGAGGGTCCCCGGCAGCTCCCCCTCTCCCGTACGCGTCCGGATGCTGCTCCTGGGGGCGGGCTCTCCTCCTCCTCCCTGCACGAGGATTTGCAGTGCAGGGAGGAGGAGGTCACTGGTCCGGACAGCACAGCACTGTGCTGTCCGGACAAAGGTGAGGGGGGGGTCGATGCAAGGCGGCGTGGGTTGTTTTAAGAAGCCCATAGGCTTCTATGGTATATTACCAGCTTTTGATGGCAATACCACCCGCAGCGAAAAACCGGCATGTGGGTTTTCCTGCATATCGTAATGCAGTAAAAACCCAGATAACGGGGGTTTTACCACATTTTTCACTTTGTGTGTTGAGGACAAAGGGTGGGATGAACTCTTACAGTCCAGCACAGGCTGTTACATCAAACTGACTGAGGTAATATTTAAGTCACCTACACATAAGTAGTGTTTATTCTAGCACCCTGCACCTTTCAAAATCCATGCAGTTCCTCTTTCCTCCCTGAGGTGTCACTGACTGCCTGCTGTGGGGTCCTAGCACAGTCTGTTATGTATAGAGACAGGATTATATGCAATATAAAAAGCTTGAAATATGCATGAAAAGTGTTAAAATATGCTACATTAAATAATAAAAAAAGTAATTTTTAACTTATTTATTTAAAAATCAGCATACAATTAGTTGCAAATAAACCTTAAAAATAGGCCCACAGCATCTGCAGATGTCAGTATGCTGGCTGCTACAGCCGACTGCAGCGTCCAAAGCTCTTTTTGCATCAACTGCACGGACCCTCATCTCCAAAACCGATGGACCAAATGTCAGCATAGCGTGTGAGGGCGGCGCAGTGGAAGGCTTCTTCCCTGCGCCGCATACTCTCTGTGACACGGCATTTCCTCCGCGCTGAGTGATGTCACAACCCTTCCGCAAACCTCCTCTGCTTCAGAAGTCTGTCTCTTGGTGTAAAGTCCCAGGCCAGGGGCAGGCGAAGGTTCAGGAGCTTTGTAATTGTATCCGCCCCGACTGACTTATCCACATGGATTGGCAGCCTCGAGCAGTGTCAGACATAGCGTACATCCAAGGTTCCCCACACTGCGCACATATTGCCCCAGCCTGTACACTCTACCACTACCTGGCCAGCAGCAGCAGGGCAAAGCAGTGCTGTAACTCGGGGGTGGGAAGAGGACGGGGCCTAAAATATGCACCATCACTAGATTTTAGGTAAAATATGCAATAACCAGTGAGAATGGGCAAAACATGCAAATGCATATAATCCTGTCTCTAGTTATGTATCTAAATACAGACCTAACTATACTAGAACCATCAAAACACACAGCGACACCTCAGGCAGGAAAAGGGAAGAAACTTCTTAAATTTGAACAGTTGCAGGGTTCTAGAATGAACACTACTTAAGCATGCATAGCCTTAAAATTGTTATGTGCCTTTTGGGACAGTCTGAGAACCACTGCCTTAATGCATTTGACAACATTTATGAATTGAAAAGAAGCCAGATTTAAGAAAAAAAAATAAGACAATTGGGTAGCAGTCAATTTACAGACTGACATTTTACCTAGTGTTCCAGCTAGGCTGTTTTAGCAGGGCGCTGCACCCTGCCCGATTTTTAAAGGGCAAAAAGCACCCTGCCCCTCTCGCAGCGCCCCGCTAAAAACAGTCTCACGGGGAAGCCCAGCGTCTCCGTAGACGGCGATGCCCGGTGCTTCCCTGGCAGGAAAGAGGTGGCGGCCCGGGCACGCCCCCTTTCATGCCGGTGGCGGTGGTCCGCCCCACGGGAGCAATTTTAGCCCAAAAACAGACTTGTTCATACCTTACCATCCCAGTGGACCTGGAGTGGGAACAGAATAGTGTGTTGAGCGCAGCGAGGCACCATGCCCGAAGAATGGAGAGCGCAGTGAGCCATGCAAGGAGACGCAGTACACTTAGATGGTGTCCATGGCTACCTAGACACCAAAATATCCCACAGAAACGCATGTCAGCATGTTAAAGGTCAAAATTTTGACTATGTTGGTCAATTGAATATATCGGCATAATGGATTGTGTTGTATTGACCACGTTGGTATTTTGACTGTCAGTCAATGGATGTTAATATACAGAGTTCAGTAAAACATCTGTTGAGGAATCAGACTTAACCCACATTAACAGGTTTATAGGTTACACAGTACCTGGATGGGTTTACGGTATTCTAAGGACAATTAGCAACTGAGGCAGGAGCTGGCGGGTTAATAACAGTTCTTAAGAACAAGCAGCTCCTACATTCCCTATGGCGATCACATTTTGCTCCTACAAGTTTTAAATTCCTAGTGTATTATAAAGGGAAGAAACCTGACAAACATCTCTTTGTATTCTGTCCCCGTCTTTTGAACACAGAAATGTTATAGTAAGATGGTGGGGATTTCTAAGAACGCTCCTTGTGTGAGAAGCTGGAGATACTAACTGTATGTCTAATACCCCTTTCACACCGCACAAAAAAACCTGGGTCGATCACGGGTTGTTGCCTGGTCGATGTGCGGTGTGAAAAGTCCATGTCCAATATCCCAGGTGTAGCAACCCGGGAATCCGACCCGAGATAAAAGCATTGTTATTTCCAGGTCAGACCCAGGTTGCTGGGCAGTGTGAACGGGTAACCCAGGTTGAGCGACCCGGGTTCCGTTCACTTCTACAGAGGAGACAGCAAAGTCACCTCAGTGCTGCCTCCTCCCTGTCCCCCAGATGATATCAGCAATAAGCCGGGTCACTGAGCAGCTAACAGCGCAAATGCCGGGTTGCTCCCGGGACGATCCCATGTCCAAATCCCGAGTATGACCCCGCATTTGCAATAACTCGTGAAGATCGGCATCATTTTAGCCACACCCTCTCCGAGGACCCGTGTATGCAGGATTTATCATTATGGGGGCGGGGCCTAGACAGCGCACCCTAGCTAAATGTAATGTGATGCCGAGACTTTTAGTGCCACAGAGAGTGCAAATGTAAACATTACTAATCAGAATTGTAATACATTTTGCAATTAAACGAGTTTTGTTCATAATTTTGGCCAAAAAGTACGGACTTACTGTATTAACCACATCCAGGTAAGTCCAATAACATACTCTAGGAGACACCCCGCAAACCAGCCAAAATTATGCAAAGAACCGCTCATTTAATTGCGCATTTTATTCCAATCCTGATTAGTAATGTTTTAGACTTTCTTTCTGTGCGGGACTTTGATGTCTCTCAGTCATGCAGTTACATGTAACATTAGTAGAGTAAGAGGTTCATTGCAAAGTACAGTTACAAAGCAGTGTTACAAATACCTTAGGTATTATTTAAATTAGCAGCGGATGTAGGTTTAAAATCCAGTTATACTAATCCTCTGATCATATAGAAAACAAAATGCTGAAAGCTGGCAGACTGCCTACAGTTTGATGCCAGGCGTGCAGCGAGCATGAAGAAGCCAGTACACAGCAGGGAAGTGCCCTATCCTGGTTCTGCACAGATTTAACACCTATCACCACATATGACTGGCTAGCAATGTTGGGAACATGGAACCCCACCTAGATAATACACCGCTTACCACCACACACGCACATCAGAATTTCTATCAATTGATAAAAATTTTATTATTCCGTAAATCATTCTTCTCTGTCTATCTTGGGGTTAGTCCACATATTTTATGATTAGCAGCCACTTGTTTGGCCTATCACACTGACTAAAAAAAAAACAATGGAATTCTCCCAAAATTGTTTAAAGTCGGCTGCCACTAGAGGGTGCCCAACAGCAGCTATTCAATTGTTCTGCCATTGGAACACTCAGCAGCCACAGAGATTTTTTTTTTTCACAGCATCCTGAGGTGTAAGGAAAAACATGAGCAAACTCGGCACTTCGGGCATCCAAACAGTAGTTTGTACATCCAAAGCAGAACTTTAGAGGAGTTTAGCCATTTTCCACAGCTAAACCCTGTCTGTTTGGCTAAGACACACATGTACGCCTGAACCAACAATTGTATTGTGACAACTGTTTGGGCACAAACATCGCTGTTTAAATGCCCAATACAATTTAATTCCCCTCTTTGATTTTGTCCTGGACCTTCAACTTCGAGGCACCCCTGCCAAGTGCTTCACGGAAACCCAGTTTGGGAACCACTGATTTTTTAGGTCCAGATTAGGGGCGAGATGTACTAAGCCATGAAAAGTGATAAAATAGAGAGTTATAAACCACCAACCAATCAGCTTCTACCTGTCATTTTTCAAGCACAGCCTGTGACATGGCAGGTAGGAGCTGATTGGCTGGTGGTTTATAACTCTCCATTTTATCACTTTTCAAGCTTAGTACATCTGGCCCTTAGTCTTATTGCTGCTGACCATGTGCATTTGTTTATATCGTAGCTACTATGGGCGGGATGTACTAAAGGAAAAATGTACTAGGGTGGCGATACCCTAAAGAAGCCTATGGGGTTCTTTTCGCTGCCCACCGCAACCCCTCTGCCTCGCCGACTCCCCCTCCCTTGGGCTTACCTTACCTTCTTACAGGTCCTCCTGGACTCTGGAAGGCAAGCCCTTCCTTCCCCTAGCAATGCAGCCGGACGGGGGGGGGGGGGGGGTCTGGGAAGAGGCGCCGGGGACAGCTACGCTGAGCTGTCCCGGCTGCAGGGGAGAAGCAGGCTCCCAAGAGGTGACGGAGACCCCCAGCAGACCACATTACAGGTAGGCCTCCGTCATCACACTGTGATGCCAGCCGCATATGTTAGTACATATGCGCTGGTATCGCGGCGGGGGCATGGTGAAGGCTGGCGATGTATATTAGTACATCCCGCCCTAAAGGTTCGTTGCAGCAGGATAACAAGTTTGGTCACAGATCATGGGCCAGATTCTCTAAGCTTTAACCCCTTCCCGACATTTGACGTACATTTACGTCATGGTCGGGAAGCACTTCCCGACACATGGCGTAAATGTACGTCATGGATTTAAACTGTCACCGCGTCTATAGACGCGGTGACAGTTTCAACATGTCTGCTGTCCCTGACAGCAGACATGTCCGTGCATGCCCAGGGGGGGCTGCGATGCCGCCCCCCCGTCGGCGATCGCTGTGATTGGCTGTTCAGTGTGAACAGCCAATTACAGCGTTTTCCTGTGTCACCGGCGAATAACGTTCGCCGGTGACACGGGATCGGAGGTGATTGGTGCTGTAAAGTACAGCACCAATCACCGCGGGGTGTAAGGGTGACACTGGTGTCACCCCACCTCACCCCGCCCGCCCCCAAAGGCCGTGATTGGTCCGTCGGACCGACGGACCAATCACAGCCATGGAGGGGGGTTTAAACTAACGGTGACTGCACTGCAGACGCCATTCCGGTCTGGAATAGCGTGCAGTGCGGTCACCGTGCCCACCTGCCGCCATATACTGACCTGATCCTTGCTCCATACTTACCTGATCACTGCTTCATCACTGCTTGATCACTGCTTGATCTGTGCCTAGTAGTGTGCTGGATGCTTCCTGGATCCTGTTGCTACTTGTGCCTTCCTGTGCTGTGAAATTGTGCTGCTGCAGTGTAATAGCTAGATAGAGAGATAGATAGAGAGAGATAGAGAGATAGAGAGAGATAGAGAGAGATAGAGAGAGATAGAGAGAGATAGAGAGAGATAGAGAGAGATAGAGAGAGATAGAGAGAGATAGAGAGAGAGATAGTGTCAGAGAGTGCTATATTTTGTGCTGCTGCACAGGGGCGTAACTACCATAGGAGCAGGGGGTGCAGCTGCTATGGGGCCCAGAGCTGAAGGGGGCCCATCTTTGCTGTCAAACTAATATGTTTTGCATACATTTATCACCATCAGTTGCTAAATAGGGGGCCCTTACAAACTTTTGCTATGGGGCCTACGAATATCTAGTTACGCCTCTGCTGCTGCAGTGTGATATAGTTATAGATAGAGAGAGAGAGATAGAGAGATAGAGAGAGATAGAGAGAGAGAGATAGATAGAGAGGCCTAGTGACAGAGTGCTATATTTTGTGCTGCTGCAGTGTGATAGTTATAGAGAGATAGAGAGAGATAGAGAGAGAGAGATAGAGAGAGATAGTGACAGATTGTGCTATATATTTTTTATATAACTGACTGCTGCCCCCTCCTTTTGTGCTGATCAGTATAAATAAACTGATCAGCAACTTTTTGGGGGCGCAGGTTTTTTTTTATATATAGATATACCTGTCAGTGCTGCTGCTGTAGTGTCATAGAGTGATAGATAGTGATAGATAGTGAGAGATAGTGAGAGATAGTGAGAGATAGAGAGAGATAGAGAGAGATAGTGATAGAGAGTGTATATTTTGTGTCTGCTACCCCCCCTTTTTGGGGGTGCAGGTTTTTTAGTGTCCTAGAGTGATAGATAGTGAGAGATAGTGAGAGATAGTGAGAGATAGTGAGAGATAGTGACAGAGAGTGACAGAGAGTGACAGAGAGTGACAGAGAGTGCTAAATTTTGTGTCTGCTGCCCCCGCCTTTTGTGCTGATCACTATATCTGAGGTGATCAGCAACTTTTTTGGGGGTGCAGAGGTTTTTTTTTTTATATATATACCTGTCAGTTGCACTGTCAGTTGCACCAAAGGTTGTGCACCTGCTGCACCTCACTGGTAATCAGTGTCGCATCACTGATCACCTTTTTTTTTTTTTGTGAGTGCTGTGGGGTCTTTTTTTAATTTTTTTTTTACACACACTGTGATTTTGTGGGTGTCCTGTGGCCACTGTGCGCTGATCAGTGACGTACATCACTGATCAGCTTTTTCGGCACAGGGTTGATCTATTTTATTTTTTTTTTGATCAAATTCCTGTTGCCTTTGAGCGCTGTTCAGTGACAGACGTTACTGACCAACATCTGTGCTCAATTTTTGGCGCAGGACCTTTTTTTTTTTTTTTTTTAACCCCTTCAATTTTTTATTTTTAACCCCTTCATTTTTTTTTTTTTTTATTGGTATAAAGTATTTTTTTTTTTTCTGCACTACATACACACTACATATCCCCCGGGTTGAAATAAAGTTTGTACCCCCCCCTACACTATACACGTGTTGAAACATTTCACTACCAGTAACACAAAAATAAAAATGGCATCCCAAATGTCCTCCCAAATGTCCTCCCAAATGTCATCCCAGTCATCCAGAAGAATGTATTCAGCGGAGGAGGCATATGCCCTGCTTGCTTCTGACTCTGACACAGCCAGTGATGCAAGCGGGGAATTTGAAGGATTCGCCTTAAGCTCCTCTTCCTCCTCTGATGATGAGGGACCCCCTCAAAGACGCCCCCGTAGAGCAGCTGAGACCCCCCCCCCAACAATTGATCTCGTATGGACCCCACCACCAGACAATTTTGAGCCCCAGGTTCCTGAGTTTTTGGCCATGCCAGGAATCCAATTTGATTCCACAGGTCTCAGAGAAATTGACTTTTTCAAATTATTTTTCTCTGATGATTTTGTAAATTTAATGGTGGACCAAACTAATTTATATGCCCAGCAGTTTATTGCTCAAAACCCCACGTCATCATTTGCTAGGTGGACCCCTGTAGATGCAGTAGAGATGATGACGTTTTGGGGTCTGGTGTTTCATATGGGCATAGTAAAAAAGCCAGAAATTAGGCAATATTGGAGTACAGATGTTCTGTACAGTACTCCATTTTACCGTATGGCCATGACCCGGACTCGATTTGAGACAATTCTTAAATTTATACATTACACCGATAATGCACAGTGCCCACCCAGAGATGATCCCACCTTTGACCGGCTATTCAAAGTCAGGCCGGTCATTGATCATTTCAGTGCCAAATTTGAAGAGGTGTACATCCCTGAAAAATTTATTTGTATCGACGAGTCCCTTATACATTTTAAAGGAAGGGTTAAATTCCGCCAGTACCTTCCCAGTAAGAGGGCAAGGTATGGCATAAAAATGTATAAACTGTGTGAAAGCACCTCAGGGTACACCCACAGGTTTAGGGTTTATGAAGGGAAGGATTCAAGAATTGAACCGCCAGAATGCCCCCCCTCCCTCGTAGGTGTTAGTGGGAAAATTGTCTGGGATTTAGTGCACCCCTTCCTGGATAAAGGTTATCACCTCTATGTGGATAACTTTTACACTAGCATCCCCCTGTTTAAGGCCCTTGGTTCAAGAGGTACAGCAGCTTGCGGTACTGTGCGCAAGAACCAAAGAGGCCTCCCAAAAACGCACATTGCCCAAGTAATGAGAAGGGGTGAAAGCAGGGGAATATGCAACGAAAATATGTTGTTGGTCAAATATAAGGACAAGAGGGATGTCCTTATACTGACAACAATTCACGGAGACAGTACCACCTCCGTCCCTGTACGAGGTACCAGTACCCACACCTCAAAACCTAATTGTATCCTGGATTACAATAGGTACATGGGCGGAGTGGATCTTTCAGATCAGGTACTGAAGCCGTACAGTGCCCTGCGGAAAACAAAAATCTGGTACAAGAAGCTGGCCGTGTATATCATCCAGATGGCACTGTATAACGCTTACGTGCTATTCCGTTCTACCGGCCAGAGGGGGACATTTATGCACTTTCAAGAGGAAGTCATAAAGGGCCTAATATTTGGGAACCAGCAGGCAGAGGGCCCCAGTACTTCTAGTACTGGCCCCCGTATTGTACCAGGGCAGCATTTTCCTGATGAAATCCCCTCCACTGGAAAAAAGGGCAGGACACAAAAAAGGTGCAAAGTTTGCTATAAAAAGGGAATAAGAAAGCAAACTATTTTCCAGTGTGACACTTGCCCCGACAAACCCGGCCTATGTATAAAGGAGTGTTTTAAAATATACCACACATCTATGGAATATTAGGTTCATAATTTCACCGTGCTTCGGGGGTCTTGCTAATGCCACATAGCACCCACCATTCATTCCACCAGAATCTGAGCCGCAAAATCCAAAAATCACTCCTTCCCTTCTGAGTCCTGCCATGCACCCAACTGGTATTTTTTGGTCACATGTGAGGCATTGCCGTACTCGGGAGAAATTGGGGCACAGATTTTGGGGTGCTTTGTCTCCTTCATTCCTTGTGAAAATGAAAAATTTTGAGCCAGAACTGCATTTTTGTGTAAAAAAATGTAATTTTTCATGTTCACTGCCCAGTTTTATCAAAATTGGTGAAACCCCTGGGGGTTTGAAATGTACACTATACCCCTAGATGAATTCCCTGAGGGGTGTAGTTTGCAAAATGGGGTCACATGTGGGGGGGTTCCACTGTATTGGTGCTTTGGGGGTCTTGCTAATGCGACATAGCACCCACCATCATTCCACCAGAATTTGTGCTGCAAAATCCAAATATCACTCCTTCCCTTCTGAGTCCTGCCACTTTTTGGTCACACATGAGGCATTGCCGTACTCGGGAGAAATTGGGGCACAGATTTTGGGGTGCTTTGTCTCCTTCATTCCTTCTGAAAATGAAAAATTTTGAGCCAGAACTGCATTTTTGTGTAAAAAAATGTAATTTTTCATTTTCACTGCCCACTTGTATCAAAATTGGTGAAACCCCTGGGGGTTTGAAATGTACACTATACCCCTAGATGAATTCCCTGAGGGGTGTACTTTGCAAAATGGGGTGACTTGTGGGGGGGTTCCACTGTATTGGTGCAACATAGCACCCACCATTCATTCCACCAAAATCTGAGCTGCAAAATCCAAAAATCACTCCTTCCCTTCTGAGTCCTGCCATGCACCCAACTGGTATTTTTTGGTCACATGTGAGGCATTGCCGTACTCGGGAGAAATTGGGGCACAGATTTTGGGGTGCTTTTTCTCCTTCATACCTTCTGAAAATGAAAAATTTTGAGCCAGAACTGCATTTTTGTGTAAAAAAATGTAATTTTTCATGTTCACTGCCCACTTGTATCAAAATTGGTGAAACCCCTGGGGGTTTGAAATTTACACTATACCCCTAGATGAATTCCCTGTGGGGTGTAGTTTGCAAAATGGGGTCACTTGTGGGGGGGTTCCACTGTATTGGTGCTTTGGGGGTCTTGCTAATGCGACATAGCACCCACCAAAATTCCACCAGAATCTGAGCTGCAAAATCCAAAAATCACTCCTTCCCTTCTGAGTCCTGCCATGCACCCAACTGGTATTTTTTGGTCACATGTGAGGCATTGCCGTACTCGGGAGAAATTGGGGCACAGATTTTGGGGTGCTTTTTCTCCTTCATACCTTCTGAAAATGAAAAATTTTGAGCCAGAACTGCATTTTTGTGTAAAAAAATTTAATTTTTCATGTTCACTGCCCACTTGTATCAAAATTGGTGAAACCCCTGGGGGTTTGAAATGTACACTATACCCCTAGATGAATTCCCTGAGGGGTGTAGTTTGCAAAATGGGGTCACTTGTGGGGGGGTTCCACTGTATTGGTGCTTTGGGGGTCTTGCTAATGCGACATAGCACCCACCAAAATTCCACCAGAATCTGAGCTGCAAAATCCAAAAATCACTCCTTCCCTTCTGAGTCCTGCCATGCACCCAACTGGTATTTTTTGGTCACATGTGAGGCATTGCCGTACTCAGGAGAAATTGGGGCACAGATTTTGGGGTGCTTTTTCTCCTTCATACCTTCTGAAAATGAAAAATTTTGAGCCAGAACTGCATTTTTGTGTAAAAAAATGTAATTTTTCATGTTCACTGCCCACTTGTATCAAAATTGGTGAAACCCCTGGGGGTTTGAAATGTACACTATACCCCTAGATGAATTCCCTGAGGGGTGTAGTTTGCAAAATGGGGTGACTTGTGGGGGGGTTCCACTGTATTGGTGCAACATAGCACCCACCATTCATTCCACCAAAATCTGTGCTGCAAAATCCAAAAATCACTCCTTCCCTTCTGAGTCCTGCCATGCACCCAACTGGTATTTTTTGTTCACATGTGAGGCATTGCCGTACTCGGGAGAAATTGGGGCACAGATTTTGGGGTGCTTTTTCTCCTTCATACCTTCTGAAAATGAAAAATTTTGAGCCAGAACTGCATTTTTGTGTAAAAAAATGTAATTTTTCATGTTCACTGCCCACTTGTATCAAAATTGGTGAAACCCCTGGGGGTTTGAAATGTACACTATACCCCTAGATGAATTCCCTGAGGGGTGTAGTTTGCAAAATGGGGTCACTTGTGGGGGGGTTCCACTGTATTGGTGCTTTGGGGGTCTTGCTAATGCGACATAGCACCCACCAAAATTCCACCAGAATCTGAGCTGCAAAATCCAAAAATCACTCCTTCCCTTCTGAGTCCTGCCATGCACCCAACTGGTATTTTTTGGTCACATGTGAGGCATTGCCGTACTCGGGAGAAATTGGGGCACAGATTTTGGGGTGCTTTTTCTTCTTCATACCTTCTGAAAATGAAAAATTTTGAGCCAGAACTGCATTTTTGTGTAAAAAAATGTAATTTTTCATGTTCACTGCCCACTTGTATCAAAATTGGTGAAACCCCTGGGGGTTTGAAATGTACACTATACCCCTAGATGAATTCCCTGAGGGGTGTAGTTTGCAAAATGGGGTGACTTGTGGGGGGGTTCCACTGTATTGGTGCAACATAGCACCCACCATTCATTCCACCAAAATCTGTGCTGCAAAATCCAAAAATCACTCCTTCCCTTCTGAGTCCTGCCATGCACCCAACTGGTATTTTTTGTTCACATGTGAGGCATTGCCGTACTCGGGAGAAATTGGGGCACAGATTTTGGGGTGCTTTTTCTCCTTCATACCTTCTGAAAATGAAAAATTTTGAGCCAGAACTGCATTTTTGTGTAAAAAAATGTAATTTTTCATGTTCACTGCCCACTTGTATCAAAATTGGTGAAACCCCTGGGGGTTTGAAATGTACACTATACCCCTAGATGAATTCCCTGAGGGGTGTAGTTTGCAAAATGGGGTCACTTGTGGGGGGGTTCCACTGTATTGGTGCTTGGGGGGTCTTGCTAATGCGACATAGCACCCACCAAAATTCCACCAGAATCTGAGCTGCAAAATCCAAAAATCACTCCTTCCCTTCTGAGTCCTGCCATGCACCCAACTGGTATTTTTTGGTCACATGTGAGGCATTGCCGTACTCGGGAGAAATTGGGGCACAGATTTTGGGGTGCTTTGTCTCCTTCATTCCTTGTGAAAATGAAAAATTTTGAGCCAGAACTGCATTTTTGTGTAAAAAATGTAATTTTTCATTTTCACTGCCCAGTTGTACCACAATTGGTGAAACCCCTGGGGGTTTGAAATGTACACTATACCCCTAGATGAATTCCCTGAGGGGTGTAGTTTGCAAAATGGGGTAACTTGTGGGGGGGTTCCTAAATTTTAGCATCTTATGGTGCCTAGAAACCTACATGGTGCCTAAAAAATAATCTCATAAAAAGGAGGCTCCAAAATCAAGTAGGTGCTCCTTCTATTATGAAGCCTGTGGTTTGGTCAACGTGCACACTAGGGCCACATATAGGATATTTTTTAAAACAAAAGAATTGGGGGAATCAATTTTTAGTCACATTTCTCTAGTAAAATGTACTGTGTTCCTTAGAAAAATGTATTAAAATTGCAAATCTGCAAAAAAATTGAAATTTTGAAATTTCACCTACACTTTGTTTTAATTCCTGTGAAACACCTAAAGGGTTAACAAACTTCCAAAATGCTGTTTTGAATACTGTGAGGGGTGCAGTTTTTGAAATGGCATCATTTATGGGGGTGTCTCACATACAAGTCCCTCAAAGTCACATCAGAACTGAACTGGTCCCTAAAAAAATCAGTGTTTGAAATTTTCTTGAAAATTTGAGAATTTGCTATTCATATTGTAAGCCTCCTAGTGTCCCAAAAAATTAAAAGGAAGTTGAAATAATGATGGAAACATAAAGTAGACATATGGTCTATGTTAGTTATTAACTATTTTCAGTGGTATGATTATTTGTCTCACAAGCCGAAAATTTAACATTTTGCAAATCGCTAAATTTTCCATTTTTTCACGACATTTTGGTATTTTTCACAAAAAAACACAGACTGTATCGACCCAAATTTACCACTAATTTGAAGTACAATGTGTCACGAAAAAACAATCTCAAAATCACTGGGATAAGTAAAAGCAAAAAAAAGTTATCCCCACTTAAGTGAGACATGTCAGATTTGAAAAAAATGGCTCTGTCAGGAACGCAAAAACTAGCTCTGTCAGGAAGGGGTTAAAAGTGATAAAATTGAGATTGATAAACAGCCAGCCAATCAGCTCCTACCTGCCATGTCACAGACTGTTTGAAAAATGTCAGACAGGAGCTGATTGGCTGGTTGTTTATCACTCTCCATTTTATCACTTTTCGAAGCTTAGAGAATCTGGTGCCATATCTGGTTCCACAAACATGACAAGGACTTTAGTGTACTCAAATGGTCTCCACAGTCACCAGATATCAGCACGAGAGGATTTGGCAGAATTGTACTATGATTGCGCAAATGAAAAAATCAACATGGCCCAGAAAATCAGTAGTTCTCCCTAGTGTTACATTTATCAGCTCACTATTAGCCATTCGATCTCAGAATTATTATTTAGTAATGATGTTTTGAGCACCAGTGACTCACAGACTTCCCCCAAGGTCAGCAGCAGCGGACACGAATTGTATGGAAACGACAATCTGATGCCCTGTCAGCAGTCTCTGCTCACATTTCTCCCCACCAATCGAAGTATTTTCAATTAGAAGAGGCAGCGAAAATTGGGCCGCTACAGCTAAATATAACAGACGCAGGCCGACTAAATGGCTTAGCCTGCCAAAAAGCATATTGATTTGGAGAAATGCTTCCATTAGCAGTGTCAGAGAAAATGCATCTGATGTTCTCATGTCTTCACTGTGTTTAGCGCTCAGCTTTCCTGAAAACTATACAGACTGGGTAAGAGACAGACAAAGGCTGACACTTGGGGGTCATTCACTAACGAATGTTCAAATGTGCAGTATCCCACAACAAACAATTCATTTCAGTGGAACTACTCCCACTGCAGTGTTGTGTGTACAGCTGTGGCTATAGAACATTGCCCATATAAAACAGGGACCATTCCCAATGATGTCATCAGTGGCCTACAATCTATTCTACGAATGACGTATCCGCAAGAGGCCGCACACTGGGGGGCGAAGGTAGTTTACTCGCTATTAAGCAAGTTCGGCCATGTCCCAATGTTTTGGGGACCGCGCATGGTCTATTATGTACATGTGCAGCCCCCCTTTTGCAAATGACTTTGGCGACTTGCATAGTTGCTAAACCATTCGAAGCATCAGCGCGGGCCAGCGGCATTTATGGGAGTATCCATTAAACCTCTGGGCGTTCCCATGTGTTACTTTCACTGAGTGCTAATACATGGGAGAAAGTAAACACGGTCTTCTCCATTTGAAATTGGTAGAATCTGGGACTTGTGGTTCCACAACTAACAAAAGAAAACTTGTGAGAGAATATTTAGCACACTATCGTTTTCTTTATATATACACAGGTTGAGGGGGATATTCAATCCCCGACAGCATTGAGCAGGGTATCTAGGCAGAACGAGCCCGACATCACAAGCTGTCGGGCTCGTTCTGCCGAGAACGGCTGGGAAGTGACGAGCTGCCGGCTGCAGCTCGCCTCTTCCCGGCCGCAACTCACGGCCACGCCCCCTTTTCGCTCCCCAGCAGGCGGGACATTGAATACCGCCTGCATGTTCTCGGTCGAGCTGACCGAGAACGGGACTGGGTCATGGCGGTTGAGCCTCAGATTGAATACCCCCCTGAGTATCCCTGAGTATCCCTTATCCAAATATCCGTTATCCAAATTATGCCGAAAACTATACATTCCAGAAAGTGTGGGGGGGGGGGGGGAAACATGTTTCTTGCTAAAAGCACTACTGAGGACATGTGTAACAGCACTACTGAGGACACGTGTAACAGCACTACCGAGGACACGTGTAACAGCACTACCGAGGACACGTGTAACAGCACTACCGAGGACACGTGTAACAGCACTACCGAGGACACGTGTAACAGCACTACCGAGGACACGTGTAACAGCACTACCGAGGACACGTGTAACAGCACTACCGAGGACACGTGTAACAGCACTACCGAGGACACGTGTAACAGCACTACCGAGGACACGTGTAACAGCACTACCGAGGACACGTGTAACAGCACTACCGAGGACACGTGTAACAGCACTACCGAGGACACGTGTAACAGCACTACCGAGGACACGTGTAACAGCACTACTGAGGACATGATATTTAATTGGCACTAAATATGTGCAAGACAATGATTGCTTGACATTCAAAGTCAGTGCCAGAGATAGTACACAAACTTTTTTTTTCATGTTTGAAACCTTGTTTTATGCACCAATAGATGTGTTTGTTTCATGTGTTTGTACAACATGAATGCAAGATACCTAACTGAAATAAACAAATATTCTGAAATACGGAATAATCAGTTATCCAAAATTCTCCTGGTCCCGAGCATTTTGTATAAGGGATACAGTGGCGATTGACAGTGCAACTGGGCAGGCACTGCCTGATCAGTCTATAGATCTATCTGCAGATATCAGTAAGTTTGTACCCAGCTTTACAGTCCAGGTTTTAGCAATAGCCATGTTTGAACATAGATGGTTAAATAGAAATAACTCAAATACGAACAAAATCACCTATAGGCATCACTGACTGTGTAATGGTTAGCATTACTGCCTCACAGCGCTGAGGTCATGGGTTCGATACCCACCATGCCCCTGTGTGGAGTTTGTATATTCTCCCTGTGTTTGCGTGGGTTTCCTCCGGTTTCCTCCCACAATCCAAAAATATACTGGTAGCTTCCAGCAGAAATTAACCCTAGAATGTCTGTGTGTGCGTGTACATGGTGATAGGGAATATAGATTGTAAGCTCCACTGGGGCAGGGAGTGATGTGAATGTTCAACTATACTCTGTAAAGCGCTGCTGAATATGTGCACGCTATACAGGTTAAGTATCCCGTATCCGAATTATTCCCCAAAAAAATTATTTTATTTATTTACCCCCTAACACTATTTTTATACTTACCAAGTCCCCCGGCACCCACGGCAGGCCTTCAGCATCCTCTCCGTCGTCTCCAGCGGTCCCAGGAGTGCATTGCGTGAGTGCGTGCGCGCGCGCCGGTGATGTCACCGGCATGCCTGGGAACTCGCCGGAGGACTCCATGGATGCCAAGGGACCATCGGGGCACCACCAGGGTACAGGTAAGTAGGTTTAAAAATATATATTCCAAAATCCGGAAAAATCCCTTATCCGGTAACTCGTGGTCCCCAGCATTTCGGATAAGGGATACTCAACTTGTATAAGAAACTGTTAATAAATAATAAAATATCTGAACTGTTATAGAGTGCCTTGAAGAGCTGCTATATCTCCAACAGATAGCAGGGAGAGCATTATTAAACCTCCTGAAAAGTAGCGCCCCATATACACTATCCCATATACCAACTCTCTCGTTTAGTGTGTACACTCAACATTAATGATGCGCGCTCTCTAGTATGGTTAGTGACCACTGTACAGACAAGGGAGGACCTCTTTAAACCCTCGTCTGTACAGTGGTCATTAACAATCCACTACCCCTCCCGCCAACATACACACTTTCCGATGCCGGTGCTGCGCCAGGTCCCCGTTGCCAATATCGCTGGGCACACACATCGCCTAATGGAGGTCATTCTGGTCGATTTGCAAAGCTGTAAAATTCTAAAAGCCGCCGGTACAGATGCACACAGATTTTCCCCGCAAGCATGTGAACGGATTTCTACAGCACTCGCCAATCTAAGTCACCCTCTAGTGACTCAGATTTGCGGCACCCTGGTAGGGGAAGAGGGCGCGCAGCTGACATTCGGCGACGTCGGCTGCCCGCGTCATAGGCGAAAAACAGTGTCTATTCACACAGATGGCCTGTACATGCGCAGCCCATCACCAACGCTCACCATTGTGAATTTGCAACGGTGAGGATCAACCAGAATGAGGGCCAATGTGTACCCAGCTTAAAATTGGAGATGTTTTCATAGCATCCAATCAGATTTTAGTTATTTAGAAGATGGATAAATAAACCTCACAGACAGAAGGGCCCTGTCTAGAAAATATATAGAGACTATATCAATAACTATACCTTATTTAGTAGATGTTTTACCCTAATATTCCAGCTTTCCTTTCCCATGCAAGATCTGGACTTTAAAATCAGCCAACTGGATAGATCCAGCTAGTTCATACATCCCTAAATGTCATTGGGCGAGATTCTCTATTACAGAAATGCGGTAAAAACCCCGTTATTCGGGTTTTTACCGCATTTCTGTATTCTCTAACCTTCCTCCGCAGTGTCACCGCTGCGGAGGGAATCGCCAGCAAAAGCTGGCGGTTCCCTGCAGAAGCCTATGGGCTTCTTACCGCAGCGGTGTGTGAGGGATCCGTCACAGATCCCTCCCAGCATGCCCTGCGGCCGGCGCGTCAGTCTGTGCATGCGCAGACGGACTCCCGGGTCATAGACCCGGAAGTCCAGCAACGGCGCCGCATCGCAAGGGACAGCTCTTACCGCAAGAGCTGTCCCTTGCGTTAATGACCGCATATTTTAGAGAATATGCGGTCATTAGAAATGCGATGCCCGGCGAAGAGGGCTGCGGATTTTAGAGAATCCCGCCCATTGCCATTTATGAGGATGCAGGCTGGTCTATGCCAAATACCCATTCATTGCCACCTGCACAGCAGCAAGTGCCTTACACCTGTTTACCACTGCTCTACAATGCAGAGATGAATGGCTGCCATGTTTCCCACCACAGGGCAAACACACACGTTTGGGTACAACTGGGTTATATTTATTTCATAGCTCCATTCTGTCATGCCATACTCACTACCTCTTTAAACTACAGATCCAATGAATTGCTATTTTCTCCCCCTTCTCATCATCTCACTGTAACCCCAGGGGTTTATCAAGGAAATCGTTTTTTCCTTAAGTGTTGGTGGTAAATCTCACAGCCCTGGCCACACTCCAGGCCAGTGACAGAAAAAAGGGGAATAGGATTGAAATGTTGCAGCTACTGAATTCACTCTGGCCATGCAGCTCTTCCACAGCCAACTTAAAGAAGAAAAAACATATGTTTTCAGGTTAAAGGAATGAAGGAGCCCAAAGAAAGTAAGTACAAGGTGTCTCCAGCATGAGCCACACGGGCCCAGATAACCAGCTCTAGACACATATCCCAGGACCTTATCCCAGAAATTTTTTGTCTAATAAAAAGAGGCTAAAAATAATTGGTGAGAAAGACCATTGGTCAAAAAACTTTTTTTGGGGGGAGGGGGGGGGGGGGGTTCTATTAAGCCACCCAAAGAGGGAAAAAAAACTAAGAGAACATCTTCTCATGGAAATACATCCTACATGTGCTTCAATTTTTCTTCCTCTCCCGCTTTATTCTGGTGACCCTGCTCTCAGAGCATGTTCACTATTAATATATATGTATGTTAAGATATTATACAGTTAGGCAATCTAATGATAGCCAGAAGTAGTAGGACAGATGTGTCCACATGCATTTCACCTCCTTGTGCATTAAACTGCCCTTCCAGTCATGCCAACCAGTGTTGTGTAATGCGACTTATAGTGCATGCAGGATAGATTTACGTGGACACATCTGTATGTAGAAAAGCAAGTGAGGACTCCTCACTCTTGTATATAAAGATCAAACAACATTTATTTGTATGGCACCACAAGGGTTCCAGAGCACCTTACAAAGTACTGTGACAAGGACAGCAAACACAGGGACTCAAATGAAGACTTTAATGTTTATTTTGAACAGCTGGTCATAGCAATTCATGTTAAATCCATATGCAATCATTATTACAGGCGGTCTCAGCATCACAGACTTTTGCAAAGGTGCCAATGGTCCCTACAATAGCCCACATACTCCAGCCTATCACTTGGGCATCTAATCCACCATCAAAAGCAAGCTGACTCTGCCCTGGAAATCCTTATATCATGAAATCCCAGGTGCTGCTTATTATACACCTGGGATTCTGCTACTGCTCCCAAAACCTGATCTGGAACCTCCACATTACTTTCATGTGGGGAGATGCGGTCTCTGCCACAGTACATACTGTAAATAAGTGATCAAAACAAGGCATACATATGTTGAGATGTGTGCTTAGCAATATGTGCCAAGCGATTTTCCTTTAACTTCCTGGTGTCTAGATCACCCATACACACATAGCGATGTGTGCCAAGCTGATTCTGGCAAGTAAAAAAATAATAATAATAGCTAAGCAATCTAGATTGTGCCTGCATGCTCATATAATCAGAGCCAGCAATAGCCATGACTGTGCATTGCCATGCGCTGCACATATAGAGCAATTTGTGCTTAATTTCTAAGCGATTTAGAACGATGACTTAGAAAATAGTCATGTGTACAAAACAATGCAGGACAAGAAAGTTTTTATAAAATGGTTCCTCAATCCTGTGATATACCTATTCACTCTGCATGCTTTCTGCCCCCTAGCAGGGTGTGTTGTGGCAAGGGCCACAGTGCAGGTGGATGGGGGGAGAGGAGTATAGGAGGAGGGAGATTACTACTTTGTCCATTCTCCCTCCCTGCTGCCTCATATCCTGACCCTCCCTGCCATCCTCACTTCTTGCCCAAGGTCTACTTACCATGTCACCTGTCTGTCTCCCCCTCCTTCTAGATTGTAAGCTCCTTAGAGCAGGGCCCTCTTCCCTCCTGTTCTCACAGCACTCTTCTTGCATTTCAACTACAGCTCTCTAACTCACCTGCAATCTATTCTCGTTCACTTCCTTATATCTCAGCTGTATTGTATACTAAAATGTGTGCTATTAATTGTGCTCTGTTTTGATCTTCTGTCATTGTTATGTCTAGTTCTGTATATCCTGTACTGTTCGGTGTTCTATATGTACGGCGCTGCGTACCACTTGTGGCGCCTTATAAATAAAAATATAATAATAATCATTTCGGCATCAGCAAATAAGCAGCAACCAAGGTTTGGGCACAATTGTAAAAGGTGCCTATACACTAGTCCAATTTGGGCCGATTTCACCCCACCGGATGATTTTGATGTCCCCTTCGGGCACAATGTGTGGTCCTGTGCACATCGGACCTGAGCCAGAGGTCAGTCCTGCTGCACGTCCCACCTCCCTCCCCGCAGCGGGGAATAGGGTTACATGCGATGTATGATGTATCAATAGGGGGGGAGGGGGGCATATGGCCAACTTAAGAGTAGATGATAGCATATGTAAGGGAAGGAGAAGCGCATGATAGAAGAGGGCACAGCTTGTAAGAGCTTACATTCTAAAAGGGGAGAGGACAACCAACAGGGGTAACAAAAAGGGGGTAAGCCAGTGTCGAAGGAGAAAGTGAGCTAGACTGCAATAATAAAGGAGTGTTGAGAGCCAGTTTGAAGTTTTGTATAGAGGTTGAGTGGAAAATCTGATAGGGAAGGGATAGCATTTCATAGATCGTGAGGCACTGTGGGCTAAATCTTGGAGGCAGTATACATTTCTGGAGCAAAGAGGGCAGACAGGAGTGTAAAGAGAGATTAGGCCAGATATATAAATAGGAGAGGAGAGTATTAGGTGAGGGGTTTTGTAGCCAAGTAGGAGAAGCTTGAATTGGGTTCTGAAGTGGCTGTGTATGGGAGGCCAGTAAGAAGGAGGTTACAGTAGTCCAATATGGAGAGGACCAGTGAGTGTAGTCTTCCTTACCTCCAGGGCGAGTAAGGACCTGATCCAATAAATCTCTCTCAGGCATAACCTGCAGGACTGAAGAAGAGGAAGTAATTTAGGATAACTACAAGACAGCACTCTTGTAGTCTAGAGAAGATAGTTGTGATGTCAATATATAAAGAAATATTAAGGTTATGGGGGAAATACGACTGCAAATGAAAGTGAGGAGAGGTTCAGATTGGAAAAGTAGATTTGAATGTCATTGGCACATAGATGATATTGTCGGTTAAAAGAGCTGAGGAGCTCACTTTGGGGGAGATTCTGTAAACTAAAAATGCGGTAAAAATCCTGTTATCGGGTTTTTACCGCATTTTGGGATGTTCTAAACATTCCTTTGCCGGATTACCGCGACGGGGGGCATTGCCCCATAGAAGCTATGGGCTTCTACCGTGACCAACCGCCGCCCCGCAGCAAACCCCCCCCTCACCTTTGTTTGGGCAGCCGCGGACCTGTGACCTCCTCCTCCCTGCACTATGATCCTCTTCTGGGTGTAGGGAGAAGGAGAGGCCGGCGCAGTAGAAGCAGAGCCGGGTAAGGGAGGGAGGGGAGACCCGCTCACTTAATGCAAGAGCTGTCCTTTATGCATATGTGGTCTTTATGCATATGCCCTATATGTTACAGCATATGCAATAATTATGTTGGCGTTGAGTGGCGGAGTTGGGCTGCGGATGTTTGAACATTCCACCCTTAGAGAGGATCTATAAAGGGTGAATAGGAGAACAGGAGCTTGAAGAACGCCTACTATCAGTGAAGGGTGGGGGTGGTCATGAGAGGAGACAGAAAGAGTGGTAAGATAGGTATGAGGAAAGCCTCACACAGACTGAGAAAGTGAAGGATTTGCAGTAGTGGGTGGTCCACAGTGTCAGCAGCAGCAGAGAGGTAAAGGTGAATGGCTTGGTTTTGGTAACAAGGGTGTTATTACTGGCTTTCGTGAGGGCCAGTGGGGTGGAGAGGACAGAAGCCAGACTGAAGTGAGCCATGCAGGTAGTGGAGGACAGAAAAGCAGAAGGCAGTTGTAGACACTCAAGAAGTTTGGATGTAAATGGGAGTAGGGAGATGCGGCGATAGTTGGACAGTTTGAATTAAGGCTGTTTTTTTTTATTTTAAACAATGGGGAATACCGGGACATGTTTGAATGCAGAGGGGACAGTGCCTGAGGGGAGGCAAAGATCAAAGAGAGCAGGAGGAGATTGTCAACTGGGTAGGTGGAATGGATGGGCAGATGAGGGCCATAACTTCTTCTCCAGATGCAGGGGAGGGGTGGTCTAGGAAAGGAGAGGGTGAGGTACTGATGGCGTGGTGGTATGTGATGTATATTGTCAGTTTTAAATGCACAATAGGTTGCAAAGTCAAGGGTAGGAGGAGGAAGGGGGGGGGGGGAGAGTAGCAATGAGACAACATGGGTTTTAGAACTGGGAGGAGTCCCGTAGGGTGCCTGGTATTTAAACACCATGGTAACTTGCACCCTTTGCCAGCAAATTAATCCCCCCCATAGATTGCAGACCTTTTCCTAGTAAATTCTGAAGCACATCTTGCATCCTCAGTTTTAAAATACTCAGAGTACTTTATGCTTTTCCTGACAGCAGTGCTGGCTGCATCATTATGTCCTCAAAACAAGATTCTTCCAAAGTCTGAGATATTCATTTATCCTATTATCCTATACATATTCATAGTCATTCGGTTTTCTTCTTTTTTTTTTCCCAAGTAAAATATGTTTGAGAACTATGGCGCGTGTTCTCTTGCCGTACCAACGTGCGGTGCGGTCGGTAATTTCCGAAAGAACGCACATCTGAGAGTGAACTAGAATAAGGGCCTATGTGACAACTGGAAAATTTGTGAATACATTTGTTTTTTTCTGTCTAAAATGACTAAAGGGCCCATTAAGAAGGATTCCAAATACGATCACATTGTAACATGCAATCCTATCACGGAGATTTACCTTCCTGCACATGCAGGGGCCGAAAGGAGCCCATCCTTGCGATACACTCACCCAGGTCCCGGGGGATCTGGGCATGCACAGTTAGCACTGATCCCCTACTGACTGCACTGCGCCACCAGGAGTGAGGTCTTCAGCCAATAGGCTACAACGAGCGAACACAATCTCAGAATGGCGTTTGTCCCGGGACCTAATGCGATGCTGCCTGATATTGATACCTATAGGGGATGCGGCTAGTGGCACGGCCGGAGGGATTGAAGCAGGTGTTAAAATCCTGCTGTGTTAACTCCGTGATACATTCGGTGGATACTTAATATTTGTGGCTGATCCCCGATTACACCCACTTTTGGATAATTAGCAGCAAATATTAAATGATAAATGGGGCCCTAAACCCCTTATGTCTTAGTGATCATTTGTTCAATATGTGAAATAAACTAAAATATGGAGCATATTGTACATTTAAAAGTCAAGTGGAGAGTGAGTGAATGACACCCCTTTCAGACATACGGCAAAATCCCGGGATCTTTCACGTGCACAAACCTGGGATTAGCATATGTCTGAATGGCTCTACCCAGGATTTTAGTCGTCTAAAATCCCCGGTCCTGCGCACCTGCAATGGACCTGGGATTTTTAAAAACCCAGGATTGAACCGGGTCTAAAATCCCGGGTAGTATGTCGGGTGAGTCTTCACAATGCATGGCCAATAACACTACACAAGAAAGTATATTAACAAATGCTACATGTTCAGAAAAAGTATTTGCAGCAAACATATGTCAATGTCTCGGGAGTGCGAGATGGGAAACGTAGCAGGGAAGTCAATTCCTTCCTCCCAGCCACTCCCGTTATTCCCAGGAGAGTCCGTGTGCTTTCTGAGGTGGGAGCCTTAACCCTTCTCTTATAAGTGGGGGGACAACAATTTCTGCATGTTTCTTGCCAAGTAATGAAGTCTCCTCATATCTTAGTTGAAGTGCAATATACAACGATTCTCCCATTGTCCTCATGTGGGCACTGTGCGACGCTGTCCTATTGACGACAATATTCGTTATTTCTCAATGATACAGCAAGCAGGTTTGGGTCATAGGGTCGATACTATCAAAGTCGGAAGGTCGACTTGGACACCGTATCAGTGTCCTCGTGTCCCCTCACATAGCTCGCTGTGCTCGGCACACTATTGTATTCTCCCTGCACACCCTAGTGGATGGTAGGGTATGAAATACCGCCTGTATTGGAAAAAAATATTTTTTAAAAAGTGTCAACCTTTTGGCTGTTGACATTCCCATTGTCAACCTAATGCTTGTGTCGACCTTAGCCATGTAGACTTTTAATGATCAACCTAATGTACATCTGCCTTTATGCTATTGACCTAGCAACCATAACCCTGAGTTGCAATACTTCTACTTCATACCTCCCAACATTTGTCGACGGCGACTCGGGACGCATCTCCTGCACGCCGAAGGCGTGTAGAAAATTTTGGGGGCGTGGCCTACTTTCGGGGCGTGGCCTATACTCGCGGCTCCCGCGAGGCCACGCCCCCATTTTGCCGCTATGGGGGCATGACCCAGAGGCTCTGTGAGCCTCTAGCCATGCCCCCAGCCCCCTGGATGCGGGAATAGACGCTGTGCGCATGCGCACAGCGTTTATTCCCCGCTGCTTAGCAGCCGACAGGGGGGACTCCCAACAGCCCCCCCTCACCGCGGGACACTGCCGACCGCGGGAGGGACAGCGGGACAGGCCCTGATAATCGGGACTGTCCTGCTGAAATCGGGACTGTTGGGAGGTATGCTACTTATTAAATGGGAATATACTCCCAATGTATCCTTAAATAAGGATTCCTTTACATTGTTGTCCCTATACATTGGGTTTCACAGCGCCTGACAATTCATACATGAAAAAAAAAAAAAAGTTAAATAACGAATTACAGTAGAAGGCAATTTAGTACATGGTAATTAAAGACCACTCCATCAGGGGACAGGACACTGAAGCACTTATCAGAGTGGCAGAGAAAAGCACATAAGGAGAGAGGATCCTGCTTGTGGGAGCTTACATGCACCTCAGTATTACATTACCACGGTCAGGAGTCTGTGCACAGAATGCTGGAATAATGGAGAGCTGAAATGTATACCATTGCTACATATGATTAGTGTTAAGGTACCCATAGACGGTCCGTTCCCGGACCGTCCGTTTTGTACTATGCGATGCGCGCTCCCGCGCATCACATAGTACGGTACAAAAAGTATGTGCTGCACATACTTTTTGTACTAGCTAAACATCGTATCGGATCGCATTGCATGCACTAGGCATGCGATCCGATACGATGCATGCTAATTAAGACCCAAACGGATCCGTTTAACGGACCGTGTATGGGTACCTTTACCCTACAAGGTGAATCCTTTCATGTTTCCCCATTGCTTGGTTGTGCAAAGTTTTGCAGTAGTATATACTTTTCATAGGGTGCCCACAAAACACTTGTAAACCCTTCTACCTTTTCCATATCTCAGTGTAAGAAAGGAGCCAAACTTAGTCTTTGTAGCAATGGTCTAAAGGGGCATAAACACGGGCGATTTTTGCCACTTTTCTAAGCGATCTGTCTAGAACGCTTAGAAATTATGGGCCTTATTCTGGTTGAGTCGGATGGCTCCGAATGCGTACGGGCGGCCGATGGTTTGTTTTTGCGCATGTGCAGAGGCGTATCTGCGGACGCCTCACACATCCGAACACGGCGTGAGTTCCGTGCAGAAAATGATTATACGGAACCATCCGAGCAGGGGGTGGAGAGGGCTGTGAAGGGCTGTGTGGGCTCATTACCATATGCATACGCCCCGCATTTCATGGGGGCTCCCATGAAAACGCTGGGCGTACATATGGTAATCCGTCCGTGATGCACGTGTGGGGGGCGGACAGCTGACAGATGCCAGCTGCCCGCCCATATCCCTGCATTTGCATGGAGAAATGTCCGAATGGTCTGGAGCACTCAGTCCAGCGACCATCGAATGATGGGGGAGGTTCTCACAGATGAGAGTGCGTGTTCATATGGAAAATCCACTCGTGGTCCGTTCGGTCGGCGTCTTACCGCATTCGGACGGTGTGAGCAATCTGTACGGAAGGCGGGGCTAAGAACACTCCATTCCAGTCTGCAAATACGCATCCGTCCGAACCAACCAGAATAAGGCCCCAAGTGCGCATCACTCTGTATGTATGCCCCATAGCGATGGGGACACGCGGGACCACACATGGTCAGCTCAGATCTTGATCACATGAAGTCAAGATCTAGTTAGATCGCCTGCATTTGCATCGAGAACACAGATCACTCAGCACACATTGCTATGCGTGTATGGGCAGTCTAGCCAGCGATGTGTGCTAACTATATATAGTCCGACTTTGGACAAATACTTGATTGCTTAAAACCTCCCAATGTATTTGGTCGTAAATTTTACATTGTAGTTTCTCAAATGTATGACAAAGTATACAGGGTTCATACATTGGGGACACAATTCAGTGGTTTTGGGCATCCAATTCCCCTTTTCCACTAGCCTAAATATCCCGGGTTTTTGCACAGGAGTGTGCAAAACCCGGGATTTTAGGCAGGTGGAAACGCTCCCTGTAGAAATAATCCAGGTCGTGACACCCGGCATTTCTACCCAGGTAGTGACCAGAGTTGAACATGTGTTCAACCTGGGTCACTGTGTAATGTAAACGGGTAACCAGGGTCGATGCAACCCGGGTCCCGTTCACTAAAGTGCAAAAGCCGGTGCTGGGAGATGCTCTCATCTCCCAGCGACTCCCCGACCCCACCCCACGATGACGTCACCCGCCCGGCATTATGCCGGGTTGGGACTCTAGTGAGAATGGGTTTGCAAGCCGGGTCGCACCCAGGTTGTAGCCGGGTACAAAATCCTGGGTGCGACCTGGCTTGCAGATGGAAAAGGGGTATATTTTTCTGGTCTAAACAATAGTCACAGCTCAATTGTTGTTTAGGTGAACATGCATATCGCTACCATCGGCCACCCTCTAGTGGCAAGCGCAATAAAGACAACTGAATTTCCCCCCATTGTTTGCTGTGCATATACTAGAGTCCACCTTGATAATTGTTGGAAAGTCAACTAACAAAGCAGCGAATAAATTTGACCTGGTTAAAAAAAAAAAAAAAAAAATAACAAAATAGAGGCACTTTGGATCAGTGGTTTTTAATGTAATGGGGCATACACACGAAGCGATTTAAGCCCCATTTCTAAGGGATCCGACTAAATCGCTTAGAAATAAAGCACAGATCGCTCAGTGTGTATGGGGCATAAATCCTTCAACACTTTTCTTGCTTTTTTTTTTTTCATGTTTGATTGTCTTTGACATTACATAACCATTGTTCTCTGTGCTACAAACCGTTCATGACTGCGTACACAAAATTACAACACAAGCGTTTAAAGCCAAAAGAGGGGGTATCAGAGAAATAAAGGAAAGCCTACGAACCTTAAGTAATGCAATTATCAAATTCATTTCAGACTTCTCCAGATCTAATAAACCTATGAAGCCCCTACATACATGAACAGTTGGGAATAATATTGGTGACTCTGAATAGAGTGGAGTCCTCTAAAAACAAACAACAAACCCAGTACAAAATAAAAAAATATTACATAACCATGTCTTGGGAACAGCCATGTTTACCAGCATAATTGTAGATAATCTGCTGCTACACTATAAAATACATTTAAATTAGTCTACCATATTATCTGTCACACACTATATTGAGTTAACCCGCAACTGAATTTAAGGATGCCATGTGCCTGATTCCTGTTCACTCGCAAAAGCAAAGTATCTTTCTAATGGACAAAACTTTGTGCACTGCAGGTGGGGCTGATGTAACAGGTGCAGAAAGTTAGATTTAGGCAAGTTATTTTGTTTCTGTGCAGAGAGAATTAGATTTGGGTGAGTTATTTTGTTTCTGTGCAGGGAAAATACTGGCTGCTTTATTTCTACACTGCAATATAGATCTCACTTTGAAGTAAAACCCCACCCAAATCTAATTCTCTCTGCACTTGCTACATCTGCCCCACCTGCAGTGCACATGGTTTTGTACATTAGAGAATTTGCTTTTGCAAGTGAACTAGAATCAGGCCCCATGTCCCCAAAATGCTAAACCACAGCCTTTTAAAAACCCAAAAGTATAGACTAGGTTGTTGATGTACACATTATGAAGTGAAGAGGGCCTAAGCAGCAACTTGGGAATTGGCAATTATCATTCCAGACAAAATCCCAAAAGTTGAACACACAGTACATTATAGCAAATACGGGCATGCTGGGTACACACTGGCCAATATAAAAGACATTCAATTGAATGGGCAATATATTGTAAGCACAGCAGCATGTGTACCATTGATCTGTCTAGGAGGAGTGACATCATTCACAGACATATCGGGTGATATTTAATGATATGCGAATATGTGACTTTTGCGATATTTTCTCCAAAAACGGCCGAAATCACACTTTCACGAATTCGCATATTTAATGAGATGCGGAAAACTGCAAAACCCGCCGATTTTGCCGCGAAATCGCACTTTCTGAAAGTGCGATATTTACTCGCGCCGGAACTCGCATCCAGATGTTTTCCCATTGAAAAGTATACAATTCGCATATTTAATGAGATGGGAAAATGTGACTATAAAAAAAAAAAAAAAAAAAAAAAAAAAAAAAAAAAAAAAATCGCCAAACATTTAGACCAGGTTCTGATATGCGAATTGGGTACTTGTGAGTTATCTGGGCGTCCGATTTTGGATCCGATATCGTATGCGATATCGTATGCGATATCGCATGCAAATCGCATGCAAATCGTAAATACAAAATCGGGAGCCTCACAAGTACCGATTTGCTATTCATTTCATTACCCCACTATCCCCAAAGTGTGTCTATCAACGTGAACCCGAAGCGTGGCGAGCGCAGCGAGCCCGCGAGGGGCGGCGGTACGCGTCCTCCGACCTTTTCATGCCCTACTATCCACTAGGGCGTGGAGTGAGAATAGAATAGTGTGGCGAGCGCAGCGAGCCACCGAGCCCGAAGCGTGGCGAGCGCAGCGAGCCCCGCGAGGGGACGCGGACACCTTCACAGGTATCCGCGTGCCCTTGCGGGCTTCACAGGTGTCCGCGTCCCCTCGCGGGGCTCGCTGCGCTCGCCACGCTTCGGGCTCGGTGGCTCGCTGCGCTCGCCACACTATTCTATTCTCACTCCACGCCCTAGTGGATAGTAGGGCATGAAAAGGTCGGAGGACGCGTACCGCCGCCCCTCGCGGGCTCGCTGCGCTCGCCACGCTTCGGGTTCACGTTGATAGACACACTTTGGGGATAGTGGGGTAATGAAATGAATAGCAAATCTGATGCAAATCGCATGCTAAATCGCATGTAAATCGCATGTAAATCGCAAATCGGATCCGATATCGTATGCGATATCGTATGCGATATCGCATGCAAATCGCATGCAAATCGTAAGTACAAAATCGGACGCCCGGATAACTCACAAGTACCGCGAATTGTCCAGAACCCTGCACAGATCATTGAGATCTGTGCATGGTCCGGTGTTAAAAAATGTGTTAAAGTGTTTTTTGGGGAACAAAATGGCATGGGGTACCCCCTCCTGAGCATAACCAGCCCCGGGCTCATTGAGCCAGACCTGGTTCCAAAAATACGGGGGACAAAAAGCATAGGGGTACCCCGTATTTCTGAAACCAGCCCCGGACTCTTGGACCAGTCCTGGTTCCAAAAATACAGGGGACAAAAAATCTGGGGTCCCCCCCCCCGTATTTTGAAACCAGCAGCGGGCTCCAACAGCCCGTGGTGTCATTTTACATAAGATCCCCCGGCCGAAACATGAGCACCGTGGCTGGTCAGCCTTGGACGGGGTACCTGGAGGAGTGGGGACCCCCGCTATAAAGGGGTCCCCCCCCCCCAGGCTTCACCCGTCCAGGGCTGAAGCCCGGGGCTGTCACCGGCGTCCGTGGCCAGTGGACGCCGGCCTGATAGGGTTAAATCTCACATACGTAACATTGCTTTATGCAGGAGAACTACAAGTGCCAGCAGACCTCCCCCGCATGCTGGGACATGGAGAACCACAAGTCCCAGCATGCGGGGCATTAATGGGCCCGCTGGAACTTGTAGTCCACCTGTAAAAAATAATGTTAAAAGAAAAGACACACACAGAAAAATATAACTTTATTTTACATACACCTCACTTTTACACCAATATACTTACCAATCCAGGATCCAGCGCTGGCTCCCTGCTCCACAGCCGGTTTACCCAGCAAGGACAGCGGGCTGACCGGCTTTCTCCGACGCAGCTAACAGCCTCTGTAGCTCTACAGAGGCTGAGATCGTCTTCGGCTTATGCTTGATTGGCCATGGAGACGCATCGGCCAATCAAGCTCTCAGCCTCTGCAGCGCTGGGACAGAGCTACAGAAGGTGATAGCTGCGCAGGAGAAAGCCGGTTCAGCCTGCTGTCCATGCGGGGTGAACCGGCTGTGGAGCAGGGAGCCAGCACTGGATCCTGGATTGGTAAGTATATTGGTGTAAAAGTGAGGTGTGTGTGTATGTGTGTAAAATAAAGTTATACTTTTCTCTGTGTGTGTCTTTTCTTTTAACATTCTTTTACAGGTGGACTACAAGTCCCATCGGGCCCATTAATGCCCCGCATGCTGGGGCTTGTGGTTCTCCATGTCCCAGCATTCGGGAGAGGTCTGCTGGCACTTGTAGTTCTCCTGCATAAAGCAATGTTACGTATGTGAGATTTAACCCTATCAAGCCGGCGTCCACTGGCCACGAACGCCAGTGACAGCCCCGGGCTTCAGCCCTGGACGGGTGAAGCCTGGGGGGGGGTGACCCCTTTATTGGGGGGGTCCCCACTCCTCCAGGTACCCCGTCCAAGGCTGACCAGCCACGGTGCTCATGTTTCGGCCGGGGGACCTTATGTAAAAAGTGTCCCCCGGCTGTGACATGACACCGCGGGCTGTTGTAGCCCAGTGCTGGTTTCAAAATATGGGGGACCCCCAGATTTTTGAACCAGGTCCGGCTCAATGAGCCCGGGGCTGGTAATGCACAGGAGGGGGGGACCTCATGCATTTTTTTTGTTTGTTTTTTTACAAACACAAAATCGCACGTTACCTCCAATTCGCACATTTTCATGCCTAAAATTCGCCCATTATCGCACTTTTCTTTCCGGAATACGCACCTCATTAAATATGTGAATTTGCGGCAAAAATGCAATTTTAAAAAAAATGCAATAATGGGTGATTTTGAAAGTGCAAAAAAAACGCATCTTATTAAATGTCACCCATCGCGTCAGCTGCGCAGCACAGCAGAGGCACCAACATCGCAGCTGGGTGGGCAAATTCAAATGAGTCATCCGGCGGGGGGGAGGAGGCAGAGCTTAAAGCTGGCGTTGCCTCCTCCATAGTGTGACATTCCCGTTCGCTCGACTCATTTAACCCGTTCACATCGCAAAGCAACATGCCAACGAACTGGTAAGAACTCTGCTTTTACCGGTTAGTTTTGCTACCAGTTTTTGGAAACCGGTAACCCCGTTCACATCACACTAATTACCCACTCCACTGAGGCATCCTATCATTTATTCCCCCCCTACCTGGGCAATGCAGGGAAGGGGTCCCTGCGGCGTATGCGAGATCAGTGGTGGCGTTAGGGATGACCATCAATGATTTTGATGATTTATGGACGATGTTGAATACTTTTGCCATCGATGGGGGAGAACCAGATGGTTTCCCCACATCAATGGCATTGTAGAAACAATGTTTCTTTTTTTTCATTCAAGGTGCTGGGACACGGAGCATAGCTCTGCCCCCACAACCGGAAGCCCCACCCCCACATTTTGATTGATTCACCGGCCATTCAGTCAAATGTGATGGATAACCATTAATAGCTAATCAATAACTACTAGTTCCCATCTGGCGCAGGGTCCCCGCTGCTGCTGATCTCACATACGGATCCCCAGCGCGATCCCTTCCTGCGTCGTATATGAGATCAGCGGCGGGGTCCCTGTGGCAATGGGAACTAGCATTTCCGCCACTGATCTCACATAAGCCGCAAGGACCCACGTGCCTGACAGTGCTGTCGACCGGACCCTGCTGCCCAGCAGGATCCCTTCCCTGCCTTGCCCAGGTGGGGGGGGAATTATAGGATGCCTCAGTAGGGGGGCAGGGGGAGATAGGATGCCTAAGGGGGGAGGGGGGGAGGAAAGTGCCTGCGCTGCCCAGGTGGGGGGCCCAGACCTCCGTGCATATCTAATGACCGCAATGCATAGTTAACGCTCAATGTCCACCCGCTCATTAAATATTCACTGCACTGGGTCCTGCTCATTAGATAGATATGTACAGAGCGGGACCACTATTGGCTGGGTCCTAAATACTGTTTCAGAACCGTTCAGACTGCGAAAAAAGAAAAAAAAAACGTGTCTGAAACGGGAAGGACCCTGCTTTTTTACCGTATCCAAATACCGTTTTTTGGGAAACGGTAAAATCACTGTGGACCTTTCTGACCGCACATACAGATGGAGCCCCTCTCAACTATCTTCCATGGCTATCCTATTGTTCTCAGCAGCAATCCAATACATAGAATAATACAGTAGGGGATTAGCAGAGTAATCCTATTACTCACTTAATCCTATAAAAGGGCTAGTTGAAGTAGCGGTATGTTTGTGTGTACGGGCAATCCCCCATACACTCGCAACCGGGAATCGGCAGTGATTGACAGCTCAACTGGGCAGGCACATGTAAAGTCATAATGGATTGGGCGGTGTGTATGCAGAACATGCTGCTCCCATCTGTACTGGTGTATACCCAGCTGTAAAGTGCATTTGGGGGCGCAAATTCGGGGTCCACTGGTATAAAGAAATAAAGTTCAAACAGATTGCACATGGGCAAAAAACAAATGACATCATTGCAGCACAAGAACAGATTTGACTTTACTAATGAGAAGTCAGGAAGGAGATGTCAGTAGCAGAGAACATGCAGTCAGTAACAGCTTGGAACGTTAGCAGGTGCTTCATACTATCTGGAAAATAGATATTCCCAGCAGCATCCAAAGTGTTCTTAAGTAGCGTTTTCTGTGTCTAAAAGGAAACTTTCTTAAAATTTTGAGCACTTGTTTAGTTTCACGGCGGCAGCGGCCGTGCGTCTGAGTCCCCTTGCGCGGCTCGCTTTGCTCGCCCACGCTGCTGGCTCGGTGGCTCGCTGCGCTCGTCACGCTATCTAAAATTAACTCTATGCCAACGTGGATAGTAGGGGTATGAACTATCTTGTTGGCATAGAGTTCATTTGCCTTATTTTTGATAGTTTAGTGAGCGCAGCAGCTGGAAGTTCACGGCTGCCGTACTGCCGCCATGAAACTAAACAAGTACCAAATTTTGGTAATTTAAGCAACAAACCTGGCATCGCCGGAAGTAATTATGAATATCTGGATGAGTGCGTAATATTATATAATTATCATCAACTTCCATTTCTAAAAGGCGCACCAAAGTTTACACAAAGGTGTAAAGGTGCCCGTACACTGAGGCGATTTGGTCCGATTTCGGCCAATTGCGACTAATTGGACCAAATCGCCTCTCCCTGACATGCAGTCGGGTCCGATGCGCGGTCCCGGGCGCATCGGACCTGACCAGGCGGTCGGACTGGCTGGCCGTCCGACCACCTGTTCTGGGACCTCCCTCCAGGCGGAAAGGTGGGCGGGAAGCAGGGACTCATGCGATCCATCACAACGGAAGGTCCCGGCGGCTATCAGCAGTGTATGGGCACCTTAAAAGTTATATATAGAAAACAGTAACAGGATATTAGAGCATAAACATTATATACTGTATAATGGGAAACCAAAGCATAAGTGCCAGACATTAATAACACAACAAGAACAGGGACAAGGGCAGGGCAAAACACAGAAGCCTACAGTGGACAGTCGCAGGAAGCAATCAATTCAGTATTCTCTAATGCTGTACATATGGGCGAGAGGAGTCACTGATGGCTACTGAGCACTAGTGACATGCAGTGTGGTAGGGAGGGAGGGAGGGGGGGGGGGGGGGGGAGAAGCCCTCAGAGCTTACATCAAAGGTTCTCAAACTTGGTCACAGAATCACAAGTGAAATAATTAGCTCCACCTGTGGATCTTTTAGAATGTGTCAGTGACCTGGAAAACATGAACTGTGTGGGGTCCTGAGGACCAAATTTGAGAAGCAAGAGTAAAAAAAAAATTTCCAGAATTTCTCTAAATAGTTTTGGAGTAACCCACCTTGCATAGTCATCCTGGAAATGCTCCTACTGTATGTATAACTTGACCAACTTCATTCAGTATCATTCACCATTAAGTTTATCTTTTTGTTATTCATCCATTGCATGTTAAAAAAAATGATATCAATAAAACATCACTAAAAGTGCTGTGTACAAAGCTTTTTCTATACGAAGAAAAAACTAGTTACTCAAATATAAGACATTGGTTTGTTATGGGCCTTAAAAAAAAAAAAAAAAAAAAAAAAAAAAAACGATGCCCTGGTCCAAAGACGTGAGCACTGGAAACCCACCAGTGGATTGGCTCCCATTAAATACATGTCACTATTAATACATGTCACTATTATACTACATCCCCCAATATATAGTAATCAAATACAAATAACAGTTTGCACTGGTGAAATAATCCCCCTGCATCCAGTTATTCCAGCTCATATCATGACAAGAGTGCTGTAATTAGACATCTACATCCTCCTTGTTCTATAGGCAGATTTGATATAGGGGAAGCAGTTGGGGTGACTTCAGGACATCATGAACTCATGCTCCTTATCTTCTATATTAGGGACAACACATAAGAACATGTAAGGGAGTTGGCTGACCCCACAATGGCCACTGCACTTTCATCATGGCTACTAAGGTCACACCAGGACTGTATGAGCTCATTCATGCAGATATCCTGTGTAGAGGTGCACAGCAGCCAAACCATCCCATAGAGGTAAACAAGCACATGTGCTGATGCATGTTAGGTGCACACAGCATCCCAGGCATCCCTGCATTGCATCAGGTCATAGGACATGGGAAAAGATCAACAGGGTGGTTAATACATCCCAGTCACATCAAAGCCACACTCACCAGAGATCTGTTGCAGAGAATCACCCACACTAAAACGCAGCCAGCTCTTGGCATTGAAGATCTGCCTTATAAGTGGACGAGAAAAAAGTTTCAGCAATGCAGAGGGTCTGGTAGGGTATATCCACAGCAGCCTGCAAGCTCCGAAGCCACCCTGTGCGGGCTCCCATACGATGGGGTCTGCAGTGTGCAGATGAATGGGTGATCTGGGCGTTGCTGTCTATGCAGCTGCTGCATTGACTGCTCTCAGCTCTGGAACAATGTGTGCAGCCCACGCCCAGGGAGCTGCTGGATGCCACGCCCACCGGGGAGTCAGTCATCAGGTGCATCAGAGCTGGTATTGGGCGAGGGGGGCGAGTTTAACCCCGCCCACCCGTCACAGTCTATAACGCTGCAGCATGGGGAGCTGCCTGCTGTTGGAAATCTGCAATGGGTGATGGAGTAGTCTGTGTGCAGGCTTGCAGCACACTATAAACCGGGAGACATTTACTAAGATGGGAGTTCTATTTCACAAAGGATGTTGCCATGGGCAACCAATCAGAATCTACTTATTTATTTAGCACTGTCTAGAAGATAATAGATAGTATCTGATTGGTTGCCCATAGCAACATCCCATGTGAAATAGAACTCCCTTCTTAGTCAATTTCGACTACTGACTATACATTGTAAGGATCTTGTAGCTTCTGTAATGTTGTTGCATTTTACAATCCTCAAGCATATTCCTCAGGTACAGTATTGTGCAGCAGGTAACATACAGCTCCGAACATCAGACATTGCAAGCAAAATGGTACAATAATACCCCTTTCAGACATACAGCAAAATCCCGGGATTTTTCACGTGCACGTGCACAATCCCGGGACCAGGGTATGTCTGAAAGGTTCTACCCGGGATTTTAGTCCTCTAAAATCCTGGGTCCTGCGCACTTGCAATGGACCCGGGATTTTTAAAAATCCCGGGTAGTATGTCTGAAAGGGGTATTGTGCACTTTCTTGCCCCTACTATGTTGCCCATAGCAATCAATCAAATTCTATCAATTACCTATTGCTTTCTAGAAAATGATTGGTTGATATGGGCAACATACTTTTTTTTTTATTATTCATTTTTAGAAGCTTTAAATTACTCCTAACTTAGAGTTGTCTACCCTCCCGGAATGGCCGGAAATCAGATCCCCCTCCTGGCCCCCAGAAGGGGAGGCAAGTTTCCCGAAATGCGGCCAGTCTCCCGCACACCTCCCCCGTGTGGAACCAAATGATGTGAGTCGTGTCATTGTAGCCTAGCCTACCACTGTGCAACGCCTGAAAAACCGGCATTGCATGGCGGGGGCATGGCCACGAGGACATGATCGCGCTTGCCATGCCCTCAAACATTTGCGGCACCACCCCGCCCCTTTCCCATCCCGTCATTGGCCCATAACCGCCCCCCCCCTGCTTTTAACACGTTTTAAAATACCGGTATTCTGTAACCCAGTAAATTGACAATGGAGCTTTCACATTGCAGCTGTCCCGGTTTTAAAACGGTAAAAAAAATGGCAATATACCGTGTTAAAGCTGCAATGTGAAGCTGGTATAAGATGGGAGTTCTATAGCAACCAATCAGATTCTATGTCTTATTTATTTAGCACCTTCTGTCTAGAAGATAGAATCTGATAGGTTTCTATGAGCAACACCCCCTCTTCAATAGAACACCAATCTTTAATTTACAAGAAGGAATGTATTAGAACCACAAGGTAAATGCAGTTCTATGGCACTTGTCTTAAATTAAAAACACGGATGTCTTCTTATTGGGATTCGGTATGGAATCCCGGCGTTCAAAATCCCGACTGCCAAAATCCCGACAGGGGGGGACGTGGATCGCCCCCCCTTTACTTATTACTTTATTATTACATTATTACCCTTCTTTTATTTGTTTAAACCTCTGATTGCCAGATGCCCTCACCATTCAACAACCCTATAAAACCCAAATCCCCTGCTCTTCCTCCCCCCCCCCCCCCCCTCCCTCCACCCCTCCTCTTCCCTCTGTCCTTTGTACCTGAAGTAACCAGATGGAGTCATGTATTATGGTGAATTAAAGGTCACAATTTATTAATCTGATAACAAAATATACTGTTACTTAATTGGGTGGCTAAGATAGCACTGCGGTCCACCAGCCCTTATCATAGCTGAATCACGTAACTGCCTGGTGGCAAAGATAGCACTGCGGTCCACCAGCCCTTATGGCAACTGAATCATGTAACCACCTGGGGGGCCGGGTTCCCCTACTCGCAACAGAAAACCTGTAACTGCCTGGGGATCCTGTTTTTCCCCCCAAAACCAGGCCTGGCGCCATACCTTGGCTGGCCCACAGTACTTCCGCTTCCGATGCCAGGCCTGGCGCCCAGGGGCGGGCTGGGCCGGGGGGCAGGATGCCACATGCCCCCCGGGCCGGTATGTAGTGGCTGGGTCTGGGCCGGCTGTGTTCACTTACACTGCCGCAGTCGACATTGGGTCCTACTGCAGTGCCGCACACAGGCCTCCTCCATGGTGACAGCCCCTCCAAAAATGCCGCCTAGGAGGAGACAGACACTAGAGGTACTGCTGTACCTCTATTGTCTGTCAGAGGATGACAGCGCTGTTTAAAAGGAACCCCAGCATTTACTTAGGCTGCCGAGAGAATGAGGGAGGGGGGGTTGCAGTTTACCTGCGGAGGCCGCCTGCGGGAGCGTGGGTGGCCCTGCTTCAGGCAGGTACATGGAACTCTTTATGCTGCATGTAGTGAGGGGGCCCTGGAGGAGCTCATGGAGGCTGAGCTTAAGCTGACCCTGCTAGAATAAACTGCCTGTACTGTAAGTACATTGTTCTGCCTAGACTTTGACATGGTGTGTGTGTGTGTGTGTGTATATATATGTATGTATGTGTATATATATATATATATATATATATATATATATATATCAGTAATGAACAAACCGTGCCACTCCACAAGTTAAATCAGGTAAATATATGTTTATTGGGCATTATGGTTTGTGGCATTATGTGTAATGGGCATTACGGTGTGTGACAATATGTGTAATGGGCATTACGTTGTTGGCATTATGTGTAATAGGCATTACAGTGTGTGGCAATATGTGTAATGGGCATTGCGGTGCTGGCATTATGTGTAATGGGCATTGATTAATTGGCATTATGCTTAATGGGCATTGCGGTGTTGTCTTTATGTGCAATGGGCACAGAGGCGTAGCGAGGGCGGAGCCGGTGGAGCACTTGCTCCAGGCGCAGGTAGATAGCATGGCGCCGGAGCTGTGCTGGCACCGGCACCGCCAGCTCGTTCGCCCTCTCCCCCGCTCCCCCATTCCTCCGCTCCCGTGCCCGCTGTGTCCGGGAGAGACTAGAGACGCGCTGCTATGTAAATTTCACGTCTCATGCTGGACCGCTAGCCAATGGGCGCTTGCGGTCCAGCAGCCAATCAACTGGTGGCTGCTGGACCGCGAGCGCCTATTAGCTAGCGGTCCAGCCAGCGGGAGATATGAAGTTTACAAAGCAGCCAGCACGGCTCTCACCCGGACACAGCGGGGGGATGGGTGCACAGGACAGGACAGGACGGATGGCCTTTTTTGTGCACCTGAGCGCGCTGCCTCCCTGTCAATCACTGTGCGCCTCCCCGCCGCGTCATTTTCATATTGCAGGTCATCACGCCGCAGCAGCGGCCGCTCCTGACCCCACAGCCCTCAGCCCTGGCCGCCCGACCATCACTGTGTGTTCCCTCACCCGGCATTAGCTAAAAATGGTATATGGAGTCCACATTCATGAATGAAAATAGGTGGCTATGGTTATAAACAGACTGTCGCAGAGTGTGAGCAGCCGTTATCGCTGACAGCGGATCCTGCGGCAGTCTGTTTAAAACCATGGCCGCCTATTTTTATTTATGAATGCGAACTCCATATAGTTATAGTTATATGCTGCTCACCCCCCCACCAATGCGAATACTTTGTATGTGGAGGGCAGCAGCGCATCCATGTGGGATTAGTGACTGTATGAAGCCCCTTGGCATTGAGCATGAAGACCCTCTGCATTGAGCATGAAGACCCTTGGCATTGAGCATGAAGCCCCTGGCATTGAGCATGTAGGTAAGTGGCACTTTTGTGTCAAATGTGTAATGGGCATTATGGTGTTATATAGTATGTAATGGGCATTGCGGAGTGTTATATAGTATGTAATGGGCATTACAGTGTGTTATATAGTATGTAATGGTCATTACGGTGTGTTATATAGTATGTCATGGGCATTACGGTGTGTTATATAGTATGTCATGGGCATTGCGGTGTGTTATATAGTATGTCATGGGCATTGCGGTGTGTTATATAGTATGTCATGGGCATTGCGGTGTGTTATATAGTATGTCATGGGCATTGCGGAGTGTTATATAGTATGTCATGGGCATTGCGGAGTGTTATATAGTATGTCATGGGCATTGCGGAGTGTTATATAGTATGTCATGGGCATTGCGGAGTGTTATATAGTATGTCATGGGCATTGCGGAGTGTTATATAGTATGTCATGGGCATTGCGGAGTGTTATATAGCATGTCATGGGCATTGCGGAGTGTTATATAGCATGTCATGGGCATCATGTGTGGGCTTATGTGTAATTGGAATTACAAAGTTCACTAAAATGTGCAATGGGCATTACGGTGTGTGGTATAACGTTGGTCCGTGCCCACTTTTCACTGTGCAGGAGCCTCACCTACTTCATATTGGGGGGGCGCAAAACATGCCCTTGCTCCGGGCGCCGTGGCACCTAGCTACACCACTGAATGGGCATTACCGTGTGTGGCATTATGTGTAATGGGCATTACGTTGTTGGGATTATGTGTAATGGGCATTACGGTGTGTGGCAATATGTGTAATGGGCATTGATTAATTGGCATTATGCTTACTGGGCATTGCGGTGTTGTCTTTATGTGGAATGGGCATTACGGTATGTGGCATTATGTGTAATTGGCATTATGTGTAATAGGCATTACGGTGTGTGGCAATATGTGTAATGGGCATTGTTTAATTGGCATTACGGTGTGCGGCAATATGTGTAATGGGCGTATCCATGTTGGCATTATGTGTAATGGGCATTGTTTATGTGTAATGGGCATTACAGTGTAAAATTTTGCAGCCCTGTCCCTGTTTCGGGGGTGTGTGTGTAGGGGAATGATTGTTTAATAATTGGTAATACCAGCAGATGATCGACATTCCCGGCGATGATGCGGCAGCGCTCACCGTTCATCGCCGGGCCATACACACTGGGTGGCTTTGAGCTGAAAGATGCTCAAACCTGCTGTTTTGAACGACTTTCAGCTCAAAGTCACCCAGTGTGTATGGGCCTTTATTCCTTATAAGCATCATAGATTTTGACATCACTTGTTTTAGTCCTGGTTTGACGTCTTGATAAAAGCCAGTGCAGTGCATTGATACTTTGGGCCTTATTCTGGTTAGGTCGGTGCAACGTACGTACGGTCCGTTTCACCGTACGTTTTGCATACGCGGACGGTGAGTGTAAGTCCGCATACGGACGGTCACAAACACCTACAATGGGGAGTGGCGTACACTAGAGCTTACGCCACCGTATACGGACGGGTCTCGTCCGTATTCACACCGACATCTTCCGTATATCGGAAATAGATTTCTTAGATTTTAATGGAATTAAAAACTAGAGAATCCCACCTACCAAATGATACTGGGAACTAGGGGATCAGAGTTCAGAGGGAGAGCAATCTGCCAACGAGAATATAAAACTACATACCAGGTGTCTGGAGCTGGAGCAGTAACCAGCTGCTGGAAGGCTGATATCTCTGGTTCTGGGAACAGTAGAGACAAGCTACTAGTGTCCATAAAAGGGGGAGAGTCCCAAACCTGCTGTTTTGAACGACTTTCAGCTCAAAGTCACCCAGTGTGTATGGGCCTTTATTCGATATAAGCATCATAGATTTTGACATCACTTGTTTTAGTCCAGGTTTGACGTCTTGATAAAAGCCAGTGCAGTGCATTGATACTTTGTCACAATGGGAATACAGCTCCTGTTGGGATCTCCTGAGGAATGCTGGTAATAGTGCAGCCAAATTCAAGTACATGCTTGGTAATGATATCTTGATGTTTTCAATACATTTCTGGCATATTTCTATATTTCTCTCCTGACAAACCTTCTTTCTCCAATCCAAGCTTTTGGAAGCTGACCTTGTCATTCCATTCAAGGGTGGAACATATCAATGCATTGTTTTTACCAACCTCATCTGACAAATGTCCCATAGTATACTAAATTCTATTTAGTGGTTCCTTTTGCAAGTGTTGGTTGATCATTCACGGGACAAATCTAAATGACTTTTGCTGTTTTGGGAGAACTAAATGAGTGCATTAGCTAAGCTCAGTAGGATTTGGCCCTCTTTACAGTTCACGTGGACTTTGGAATATGTCTGACACTGTACAAATTCAATAAGAAGCCCATTTACCATAAAATCGCATATACAATGTGATATGGGTGGGATCTATGCCCAGGATGGCATTGCAATATGCAATCTATCTGCAGGATGTATGTCCCTGCAGACACAGAGGCAGGGGCTCTAAAAGGAGCCCATCCCTGTGATCTTCTGTGCCGGTTCCCAGCAGTGGAGTCTCTGTACTCTTCTAACTAGGGATGGCCATCGACCATCGATGATTCAAAGTCAATGGTTTATGACTGATGTAGAATAGGTTGCCATCGATGGGGAGAAACAAATGGTATCCCACCATCGATGTCAAGTTCAAACAAATAGTTTTGCTTTTCTTTTCTCGCCAAGGACCCGGAACACGGAGCATAGCCCTGCCCCTGACACCCGTGAAGCCCTGCCCCCATCTTTTTGCACAAAGGCCAATCAGTCAAAGAAAATGCATGACCACGGATATGTAAAAACATTGCATAGTATAGTATAACACTATCGATGGCAAGGCAACAATGGCCATCCCTACTTCTGACTAAGGGCCTGATTCTGGTTCACTTGTAAAAGCAAACTCATTCTTTAATGGACAAAACCATGTGCACTGCAGGTGGGGCAGATGTAACATGTGCAGAAAGTGCTAGATTTGGGTGGGGTTTGTACTTCAAATTGATATCTATATTCAGTGTAAAAGAAAGCATCCAGTATTTACCCTGAACAGAAAAAAAAAAACTCACCTAAATCTAACTTTTTCTGAACATATGCAGTGCAGCATGGTTTTGTCCTTTAAAGAATCAAGGAAAAGATTGTTAAAATCCAAGATGAAATGACTTGCTCTTCTTCAGCCAGTGACTTGCTTACTTCCTTTCCTGAGCCCTTTGCCACTTTCTCCTCATTTGACCCCACAAGTGAGGATGAAGTATCCACACTCTTCTCATCTTCCTACGCCACTAAAGGTGCCCACAGATGCTACAATTGTACTGTGCTATGCGTTTTTGTCTGTACAATGGTTCTATACAATTTTTCTTCCAGCTTGCTATGAGATGTGCACTTGGATGCATGTGATGAACCCATGTTTGTAATGTTAAATTTCAGATGTAGTCTAAAAAGTACGCGCAGCACGTACTTTTTTAGACATACAATTTTAGACATACAGCATCGCACAAGCCCATAAACACCATCCAATAATTGTACATAAGATGCAATTTGTGCTTAAAAAGTACAAAACGCATTCGATAATTGTAGCGTCTGTGGGCACCTTTACTCTCCTCTTGATCCTATAGTGAAGCTCTATCTCCTGTGCTTATCCCAAGGATAACTAAAATCTGTAACCTCTCTCTCTCTCTACTGGTATCTTTCCTTCTCTGTTCAAGCATGCACTTATTAAAAAAAAAACTAAATTCTGATCCAAACTGTCTCTCTAACTACCATCCTATCTCTCAGCTCCCTTGTCTCTCCAAGCTACTTGAGAGACTTGCCTACACTCGCCTCACACACTATCTTAACTCCTACAACTTATTGGACCCACTTCAGTCAGGCTTTTGCTCTCAACACTCCACAGAGACAGCACTGACTAAAGTAGACAATGATCTGCCCACTGCTAAATCTAAAGGCCATTTCTCACTTCTTATTTTTCTAGATCTGTCAGCTGCCTTTGACACTGTCGACCACTCTCTTCTCATACAAACACTACAATCCCTAGGTCTTCAGAACACAGCCCTTTCTTGGTTCTCTTCCTACCTATCTAATCGCTCTTTTAGTGTTTGCTTCTCTGATTCTAGCTCCTCCTCACTACCTCTGTCCGTTGGAGTACCACAAGGCTCAGTCTTAGGTCCTCTGCTTTTCTTAATCTATACCTCCTCACTTGGGAAACTAATCAACTCTTTTGGATTTCAGTATCATCTGTACGCTGATGATAATCAAATCTATCTATCCTCCCCAGAATTGTCACCATCATTATTGCTCCGTGTCTCTGAATGTCTTTCTGCCATTTCATATTGGATTTCATCTCGCCCCCTCATACTTAACATTTCCAAAACAGAATTAATTATATTTCCACCAGCCAAGAGTAGTTACCAACCTGATATTTCTATCACTGTTGAGAACACAACAATTAATCCTACCCCACAAGCTCGCTGCCTAGGGGTCATCTTCGACTCTGAACTGTCCTTCACTCCTCACATTCAATCTGTCTCTAAATCATGTTACATGCATATAAAAAACATATCCAAAATTTGTCCGTACCTTACACAAGACACTGCAAAAACTCTAATCCATGCACTCATTATATCACGCATTGACTATTTCAATAGCCTCCTTACCGGTCTTCCTAAGAAAAGATTCTCACCACTACAATCCATTTTGAATGCAGCTGCAAGGCTGATCTTCCTGGCTAGACGTTCATCGTCTGCTGATCCGCTCTGTCAGTCCCTCCACTGGTTGCCTGTATAGTACCACATTCAATATAAAATACTTCTACTTACATATAAAGCCATTAAGACTACACCGACTTATATCTCTTCTCTTATCTCAAAATATGTCCCCACCCGACCTCTCCGCTCTGCACAAGATCTGTGTCTCTCATACACACTCATTACTTCCTCCCACTTACACTTGCAGGATTTTTGTCGGGCAGCACCTACCTTATGGAATACCCATCCACGCACACTAAGACTCTCCTCTAGCCTCCAAACTTTCAAACGTTCCCTGAAAAATCACCTCTTCAGGCAAGCTTATATTCAGGACCCCCACACAACCTCCAGTAGCATTTATATCTAACTGCATCCCATCAGGACTGTCTTGTAATCTGATGGGACTGCCATGCTATGGAATTCTATTCTTATGTATCCCTCCTATTATCCTATTGTTGCCCTCGCCACGCTCTCTTAGGGGTATTCAATGCTCTGGCGAGCACACAGCAGCGAATCCTGTTTTGGATTCGCTGTGCACTCGCCGTGATTCACTGCCACCCCGCTATTCGCCGTCAGCTCCCAGCTTACACTATTCAATGCGTCAGGGACTCGCTGCCCCTGACGGCGAAAATAACCCCATATGGCGAATTACAGTCAGTGCTCTACTGCCGGGAAGGATGGCGACGGGACAGTACTCTGGGGATGGAGCTGGAGAAACGGCGGGGGTGCACGGGGACGGGTCAGCAGCAGTACCAGACCTCTGGCTCCAGCAGCCCTGGCACTGACATCTGCAATCACCGTGCAGGGTCTGCCGGAGGTCTGCTGCTGGAGCCTTCTCCCTACTCACACGGCAGTGTCCCGGCTCTCTCCGCTGCTGCTGCGGCTGCACTGCAGGGAATGGAGTGGAGTCCGGCCGGGGGAGTGCAATGACAGCCTGAGGATGGGGACGGGTTCAGCAGCAGTAGCAGACCTCCGGCTCCAGCAGTCACAGCGCTGACATCTACTATCAGCACGCTGGGGCTGCTGGAGCTGGAGGTCTACTGCTACTGCTGGACCCATCTTCTTACTGGTCAGTGGCGTCCTGTCCCGGCTCTCTCCCCTTCCTGCAGACCTCCGGTTCCTACACGCACAGCAGTAGCAGACCTCCGGCTCCAGCACCACGCTGGGGCTGCTGTAGCCGGAGGTCTGCTGCTACTGCTGGATCTCCTTTACTTATCAGTGGCAGTGTTTTGTCCCGGCTGTACCTTCCAATAGCAGCTCACGTCCCCCGCATCCCCGTCCCCCTGTTCATCTGGCTGCCAGTTCGCTGAGGAAAAAAATAAATGAAAAATAAAATAAAAAGAGGTGCTTGTAAAGGTGTAAAAAAAGCAAGACCCTTCAAATAAAATTAAAACTGATTTTTTGGTCATAAAAAAATAAAAGAAAACATTTATTTTACAAGTACACATAACAGTTCACCAAAAAAAGATGACGAATGTAAAATGGAGAATCCGGGGGAAAATCAATGGAGAAAGCAGTTCTCCATTTCAGCATTGAATACACTGTCGGCGAATTCCACTAAAAACCCCATTGAAAATCACAGGCGAATTGTGGAGAATCATTTACGGCGAATCGGCAGACATTCGCTGTTCATTTGTGGCGAATTGCCTCCATTGAATATGGCGAATTGTTTTTTCTAACAGAAAATTCGCCGTTAACCCAGCGAATTGCCAGATTCACTGAAAAAAACAGCGAATCTGAGGCATTGAATACTGGCCTCTGAGTCCGGTCAGTTCAGATCCCGACGTCGGGCTAATGACTGTCGGGATCCCGACTGTCGGAACCCTGTACGACACCCAGTGGCAGTAGCCTGTAAGACCAGAATTGTTCTGCTAATATCATGACATTAGGAAGGTATGGATAGTTACTAATAGTTACTAATATGTGAAAACAATTTGCCAGTCAAACTATAAGTCCCACTGGCAGTGCCGGTGCAAGGCACCAGAGCGCCCCAGGGGGGACGCTCCGGTGCTCACCCGCCCACCGGCTGCTGTACAGGAGGGGAGGGGGGGGGGCGCTGGGGGGGATGCTGCGGTGCTCACCCGCCGCGTCATTTCCCGGGGGTGGCGGGGGGTAAAGGAGGTGCCAGTGACACTCACTGCTGCGCTGGTACCTTCTTCTGCCGCTGCGGCTGTTGGGGAGAACCGTCCCTAGTCCCTGCTGCAGCCGCTGACTGCCTAGAGCTGCTGCACTGTTCCCCGCTGACGCCAATGGTGAGGGGCGGGCGGCAGCTGGGACCAGAGTCTCACCACCAGCGGTAGCAGCGCTAGGCAGCCATCGCCAGCAGCAGGGACGGGTTTTAGAATGGTGCTGGGAAACTAGAGATAGCTATTCCCAGCACCTGCCACAATTATATTTGATTTAAATGTTGGGCTGAAGAGGCGCCCTCCAGTGTCCATTCACAACTAATGTGTGCGGCACGGCTCCCTGGCCATGCGGGATTTCACCGTCCGGCAGGAGCCGGAGTGTGTGAAACCAGCCTTAGGCCGGTTTCACACACTCCGGCTCCTGCCGGATGGTGAAATCCCGCACGGCCAGGGAGCCATGCCGCACACAGTAGATTATCATGGAGGCAGTGTCGGACTGGGGCATGAAGGGCCCACCAGGGAAATCACTCTCAGGGGCCCACCAAGGGGCGTGTTGTGCGCCGCTGGCGCGCCGATTTTTTTGGGGGGGGCGTGGCCTAGCAATATGGGGTGTGGCCTATTTCAATTAGACCACACCCCCATTTTTGACGCTGTGGGGCATGGCTAGTGGCTCTGAGCTGCTGGCTATGTCCCCGGCAAGGACAGAGAGAGTGACAGCGAGGACACAGAGAGAGCCACATATGTATATTGAGGTCCCCCCACTTAGATAATAGGCCCCCATACAATACATAGGTCCCCCCACTCATATAATAGTACAGCACAGCACGTAGGCCCCCAATAAAATACACTACATATGCCCCCCACTCAGATAATTGTACAGCACAGCACATAGGCCCCCAATAAAATACATTACATAGGTCCCCCACTCAAATAGTACAACACATAGCCCCCCCCCATATAGTACATTACATAGGTCCCCCACTCAAATAGTACAGCACATAGGCCCCCATATAGTACAGCACATAGGCCCCCCATATAGTACAGCACATAGGCCCCCCATATAGTACAGCACATAGGCCCCCCATATAGTACAGCACATAGGTCCTCCCTACCCAGATAATATAGCACATAGGTCACACACACACACCTAAAAAAAAAAAGGGACTATAAAAAAGTTAATACAGCACCAACACATGGTTAGGTTAGTTACCTACCATTTTGCAGAAGTGGTCCAAAAGCAGCAAGCAGCTCCCTCTTCACCAGCCGGGAGGTCTCGGGACATCTACCCCCGCAGTTCTTATCCTGCAGCCGGGGGAGGTGGTTACCATGCGGGCGGGGATCTTTGTTTGGGGCCATGGTGGCAGTTGCTCCCGTCCCAGTGCAGAGTCCTGTGCTGCGCCGGCGGGAGTCGGGAGAACTGTCTGTGGCGTGTGGGTTCGATTTCACTATTTCAGCAGTGCCAGTGCGCAACCAAAAACGGCGCTGGCAGGGGATTCAATCAGGCTGCGCCCACCCTCTCTCCCCATGAGTGACAGGATGCCTGCGCTGCGCGCCCAAACAAGGTGCCTCCCTCCGTCCCCTGGGGTGGCCAATCCCCACACAGGAGGGGGAGGCACCCGCTCTACGCCGCCGCCAGCCGCCCAGCCTCCCTTCGCAATGCGCCCGGGCCGCACCGCACCGCACCGCACACACAACAGGGGGAGAGGGGGGCGGGTCGGCATAGCATGATGCGCAGTGCGCATCATGCTATGTCGACCCGCCCCCTTCTCCCCCTGCTGTGTGTGCGCTGCGGTACGGCCCGGGTTCTCAAGACATACGTGTTGCAAGTGAGTGTAGTCCCGGCTAGCCCCCCCCCCCCCTCCCCCGGTCTGTGTGCCGCTGCAGCGGCGCTCACAGCCTGCTGGCCTGGCCTGGCTGTCTGTCACTGAGAGTGACTGACTAAGCCAGGGCCGGGACAGAGAACACCGGCGACCGTCTCAGAGCTCTGGGTGTCACCCCAGAGACTGGTGACACCCGGTGCGGCCCGCTAGCCCCGCCCCCCTAAACAAGTGGGCGGGGCTAGAAATCACCGGGGCCCACCGGGGGATTCCCCGGTTCCCCGCCAGGCCAGTCCGAGCCTGCATGGAGGGGATGGCCACAGCCCGGCAGCCGTCCCTTCCAGTGGCGGGATCCAGCTGCAACCGTATAGTGTCCATTCACAACTAATGTGTGCGGCACAGCTCCCTGGCCGTGCGGGATTTCACCGTCCGGCAGGAGCTGGAGTGTGTGAAACCGGCCTTAGGGCTATTTCACACTGTCCAGCTCCTGCCGGACTGCGAAATCCCGCACGGCTTAAAAGCCGTGCCGTCCCTGCAGTGTGTAATGGACAGCTATGTGTCCATTCACACGGGACGGTCACGGCACGGCTGCCGGGTAGCAGCCGGATCTTACCACTGCAGTGTCCGGCTGGCGTGCCGTGGCTGTCCCGTCCTCACATGTCAGTGTGTGCTGAGGGCGATGGGGGCCTTTCACACACACCGGTCATTTGGTGTCCGGTTTTAGCTCTCCACCACCACCAAACTGACGTCACTTCAGTTTCTACCCTTAAATTTACACAGCACTGGCTCACGGAGCCGGTGCATGTGAAAGAGACAACTGTCAGGCAAAAAGCCGGAGTGTGTGAAACTAGCTCCCTAGCCGTGCGGGATTTCAACGTCCGGCAGGAGCCGGAGTGTGTGAAACCGGCCTAAAGCTGCCTAGTGGTGGCACCGGCCCTACCCACTGGCACTGGTAAAGTCTAGTACACCGAACTGATATGAATTAAATGATAATTACAAACTCAGAACATACATGCAGTGACCCTGATTACATGGCATAGTAAACAAATCTTTGCATAAAAAATAATGAACATTTTATTTTGCAGTCAATGCTTTACGTTTATTTCATTGTGATGTAGTGCACATATATATCCACATATACTGTATGTATTGTAATGAACATGGCTGCATGACTTAGGAAAGTTGCTGAAGCAGCCTGCTCCCTTCCCCAGCCAGCAGGAGGAGACCAGTCATGCTCCAGTTACCTAGGGTAGGGATATTTGGTTATGCTAATGAGAGCTGATTATTTGCGGTTGCTGTGACACGGTAACCCATAGCAGCGGGGCCTGGTAATGCTGCAAGGCGGTCTGCGCCTCACTCTGGGCCCGGAACACTGCGGCCACGAAGCCGCATTATTATCGGGGCCAGGTAAGCTGTGTGCGGGGGGGGACTGGAGCCCGGGGGTGCGTCCTGCGGTGACAATGAGAGGTGGCGCTGCGGGAATATGAGCACTGTGAGGAGGGGGCATTGCGCCTGCGGGCACCCGCACACTGTGATGGGCAGTGCGGGCACATGAACACTGTGAGGCGAGGGCAGGGGGATAATACAAAGTGCGCAATGAAGTGATCTCTATCATGGAGCCGAACTTTTGTAAGTAGTGTGATTATAGGGGTATGGGTGAAAACCGGACCAGGACAAAACCTGGGGCTGTCCTGTCCGGGGGGGGCTGCCTGTCACCAGGTAGAGGAGGAGGGGTAGAATAAAGCCTCCCTGTATACATACTGTACATCTGTACTGACATACTGTACATCTTATTTGTAAATACATAGGGGGTGATGTTTGGGGCTCTGCGCATGGTACATTATGTGCATGTGCAGCTCCCCTTTGATAACGTCTTAGTGGGACTTTCATAGATGCCGGGCCAATCGCAAGGATCTGGGTGGGCCAGAGGCGGACGGTGGCGAGAATGGGGGTCGCCCAAGGGAATGCCCAGCACTGTTCTATTGGCATCACAAAGAAAATGCTGGGAGTTCCCATGAGTATGTGGATGATGTGTGCCGGGCGCAGGCAGCGCTTCTGATGCTCGGTAAGCTGCAAGCTTAAGGCCCTCATTTACCATTGATCGCATTTACAATGCGATCTGGGCGGAATATTACCGCCCTGGATCGCATTGTAAAATGAGATCATTTCACCACAATGTATTACCTGTCAGGGCGCAGGGACAGGCTCCGAAAGGAGCCTTTCCCTGCGATGCCGGAAGCCGGAGTGTCTGCGCATGCGCGGTTACGTGCTGACCGCACTGCCGCTCGGGCAGTGCGATATGCACCCATAGGCTACAGTGGGCTATCGCCATATCAGAATGGCGAAAGCCCTGGGGTGCGAAGCCGAGCTGCCCGATGTTGATACATCGGGCAGCTTCTCATCCCCCATAGAAACCTATGGAGGATGTGGCCGGCGGCGCTGCAGGGGGAGATCGAAGCAGGGATCAGAGATTCCTGCTGCGGTCCTCTGTGATACATTTCAGTGATACTTAATATTTGCGGTTAACCCCCGAAAACGGGTGTTTTTGGGGATTTAGCCGCAAATATTAGTTGATAAATGGGCCCCTAAGCTCCGTACACAGTGATTTGGTCATTCAGCGATAAATCGCTCAGCGACCATAATTGCTAAGTGTCCCATTTTCATCAACGACCAGCAATGGTTGCTGATGAAAAGTCTTTGCAAGTGGAAACCGCTGGTCACAGGAGCATGCACCAGGCTGGTCGCGGAAATGCGCTCCTACTTATGAGGATATGGTTGCTCAGCGACCATATCCCCGGCGATTTTGGGTGAAATTACCCAGTGTGTATGTGGCTTTAGTGTCATTGCTTACCTATCGGTAGTATTTGCAGGCTGCTGGTCTATAAGGGAATTATATGATGCATTGTGTAGGCTGCCAGTCAGTGCAGCTGTGCAGCAATCAGAGCAGGCAGGAGCCTAGTAGTGTATTATCTCATTAAACAATAAAGGGTTAAATGAATCTAAAGCTTGCTACTAAAATCTGGATCATCTAGGCAGGATTGTACATGGTTGTATAAGCTGCTGATTACACGGGGTGTGTGGGTGGAAATGCGAAGTGCTTTTGTAGCAAACACAATTTCTTTCAGCCAGGGACCAGCAAAGCAAACTGCTGATTAATAAGAGCCTGATTCAGACCTGATCGCACATCTGCAAATTTGCAGATGACTGCGAGTAGGTAGCCACCTTCCAGACAGAAAGAACAGAAAACCCGCCCTGTGTAAATCTGCAAGTGAATGGCGAAAATATGGTTATCCGGTATCCTGTCGCACGCCCATGCGCAATTCACTCACCATAAAATGAATTTTCCAGTCTGTGCCAATCTAAGTAATGTGGCATACACACGGGGCGATATGAGGGCTATCTCTAAGCGATCTGACTAGATTGCTTAGAAATGAAGCACGAATCGCTCCGTGTGTATGACTCCCGGTGACGGCGATGCCCGGACTTACGCATTGCCTTGCCTGACTAGATTTATACTGCATGCAGTATAAATCCAGTGATCGCCAGTGTTCTCTCACCAGAGAACGCTGGCCATGACAGATCGCTTGGTACACATCGCTGGTGATCTGTGCTTAGCTGCACATAGGCCAGTGATGGCTAACCTTGACACTCCAGCTGTTGTTGAACTACACATCTCAGCATGCCCTGCTACAGTTTTACTATTTGACCATGCGAAAACTGATGCAGCGCATGCTGGGATGTGTAGTTCAACAACAGCTGGAGTGTCAAGCTGATGTTAGCCATCATTAACCCTAACCCTAATTACATACAACAAGCAGCAGCAGTTTTTCTCCAAAAACCGTTGTGTAGTCTTTACCCCCTTTTCTGTTCTTACTACCTTTATCTATTAATGGTTACCGCTGATTTTGGACACATTTAAGAATCCAATTACCTGACATTTTCTAATATAGACTGATTTAATACATATATATTACCCCAGACAGGTGACCCCCTAGGGAGTGTGAGTGGCGCTTTGACAGAAGCTGCTTCGACAGCAGCTGCTGGGAAGGGATAGTCGGTCCCAAAGAACATATGAAAAGAAAAAAAGAGAGAAAGCAGCGCTTACACTGTCAATTTTTTTATAAAATATTGAACTGATTTTACGTAAAGAATGGAATTTTTTTAAAACACATATAACATTTGACCATTAGTGTTTAAATCTCAATCAATAGATTGCACAGGTGTCGAATAAGTAGATCCTACACAGTTCCTGATTTGAGGTACTGTCCATTCCTATTTTGCAGCTGATGGTGCATGCTGGATATATATAAAAGAGATATTTACCATCCACCATACATGGGTATGCAGTCCAACACTGTTATGCAGGGTATGTACCAGCCTACCGTTGCGGGCCCTTGGCTGTCCTGTTTGCCTCCTGCGAACTAGGCTTCACCAATAACAGCTACGTTCGAAGGGGTAGATTCCACCCCAACCCTGGTGTCGCCTGGTCTTACAGATAACAAAGCTGCTACAGGAGGCAGGGATACCGCAAGAGTACCTGGCTTTATCACACTCACCTATGGTACAATAGATAACAGCAACATTGCAGAAAGGTGACACACTATAACCCCAAATACCAGGTGTAACAATACACAAGATGGAACCAAAGCAAGGAATACCAAAAGACCAGTAATGCAACAATGCACAAGATGATAACGGAAAAGATAATAAATGCACACAACCCCTGACTTATCTGTGATGGAATCCACAGGAAGTACAGGGGTTAAACAAGCTGACGCCGGCTATTTATTTCAAAATACCCGCCCCCCGGCAGCTGGTGACGTCAGCCGCTTCACCCGGAAGCCGCCAGAAGATCGGGTCGTTGACACAAAGCCGCTGTCAATCACTCGGCAGAGGCTCGGGGCATTGCCTGGCAACGTCCCAGCCGCCTCTTAAAGCACAGAACAGCAATCGGCGTCCGCCGCCAGCCCCTGTCCTCCCGGCCACTGCAGCAGAGGGAGCAGTGCCTGGAAGGGATGGGCGGCAGCAGCTAACAAACACTCCTGATTACCTCCTATTAGGTTGGTCCTGAGAGAGTACAATCCACCATGGAGGGTTGTTTGTGGTGTGGAAAATCCCAATGGCGAATTCCCATTGCAGGGATCCAAGCACAAATGCAAATGACCTTTTTGGGCTTGTCCGGATCAGTAGAATGTAGATTGGCCAAAACCAAATCTGGAACACTGTGGGGATCTAGGCAAGTGACGCATTTCGCCGTGTCAAAGCAGCTTTATCAAATGATGGATTCATGTTGCCCCTTTTCGGGTTATATACTGGATCGCTAGAACACTAATTGGTCAGATGACAAACATTAGTCAGTCCCAGAGGCAGAACTCTGGGAGGCAATGGAGTCATCTGCCGCCGGGCTTCTGCTCCCAAAGGGGCACCTCTCCCTGGAAGTTTAAATCAGTTATTTAAAAGCCAACGATATTGCTTCTGTGGCTGAGTTCTGAAATATATATACATGTTCTATCTATCGATCGATCGACCTATCTATATGCTGAACAGAATATATATATATTTTATATAAGGTTATAAAGGGTTGTGTGTGTGTGTGTGTGTGGGGGGCACCAATATATATCTTGCCTCCGGGCAACTGGAACGAACTTACGCCACTGGTCAGTCCAATAACATTAAAATAACCTGCAGGATCCAATATATAGCTAATATTAATAGTAAAAATAAGTCACAATAAAAATGGGGTTAAAAACATCATTTATTTTCTTTAAAGAAAATAACTTTGTCTGACTAATGCTTTCATTGGTGGACAATGATCACATGTATCCGCCCTGTAATTCCTAAACCAGTTTATGATAGGTTCCTGAGTTGCCACAATACATTATTGCCGAATGACAATAATACATTCTGATTATTGTTCATTTTTCACCAGTGTGTGGTGTTTGCTCTCCCTTATTACAGCTGTCAAATTAGAAATTGTCATATAAGTACCGCTGCAAGATAACTAAATATGTTCCACGGAACCTTTGTTGTAATTATTTTTCTGTGGATTACATTGTTTATTGTTGTGAATATTTCGCAGGCTTATGGTATGTACACACTGGTACAATCAGCATGAGATTTTGACTATATAGTCAAAATCGCATGCAGATCGCACAGGTTTTTTACCCAGTGATCCCGATGCTCCTGTGGCAGCTCAAAACCCAGATGGACAGTATTGCAATGACTATATAGTGCAGATCTGCACTATATCGTCCAAATTGCATGCATGTCAGGTGGCTTGCCGTGCGATTCAATCTGATGCATCGGGATGGAATAGCAAGCCTTATCGACCGTGTGTACACACCATTACAGGAGCTATGTTCCCTTCCTCTTTGTGACTATTGGTAGTCCTTACTGATACTGGTTTACTTTCTGCACCATATTACGGTTTTTACATTAGTGACGTTTATGTGTTTATGTTTGTCTGTTCACTAGACTGAATAATTCCAATAAAGGATATATAGTTTTTAACATATAATAATAAATGTTTAGTTTTAATTACCACATTTAACCGTTTCATTGCCAACATCTGTGAGAGATGCGTAAAATACCGGTTTAAATGCCAACGTCGCTCACATTTGTTATATAAATTCAAATAAAAAATGTTGTGTAAAAATAGATTCTATTTCCTATGTAAGGTAACCATTACAGGTGATTATGATTAATGCAAATGTTTGCTTGCCAATTTTCACACCGATTTTGACAACTTTACTTGACACTCAAAGGGTTAAGCGTGCCCCCCCCCCCCCCCCCCAAAAAGTGAGCATACTATTTTCTTCCTTCTTTGTTCACAGCTACAATTGTGTATCATTCAGATAGTAAAAGTTCAACAGTGTGTGCAGTGTTGAGGATTTCCTACTGATTTACATCTTTACAGTTTCACTTTAAACTGACAGAAGTTTGCAATGGCAATGTAAAACTGTTGCGTATGCTGCTCACACATATTGCTCTGTGAGTGTGTGGCTTCAAGACAATGATCTAGCAAAATTGATAAGATCTTGGTAAGGATTCGGTATGAAATCCCGACATGGTCAAAATCCTGACATTTAAAATCCCGACAAGGTCAAAATACCGACATATAGAATGTAGACAGGTGAAAAAGTCAACATGACTTTAGGTCGAAAGGTCACGAGGTCGACATGGGTTTTTTCACAGTTTTTTTACCCGAATGTCAACACAGTTGACATGGACACAGTTGGATGTCAACCGCATCCCCTTGCATCACTCGTGATGCTTCGGGCATGGTGCCTCGCTGCGCTTGGCACACTATTTTATTCTCCCACCACGCCCTAGTGGATGGTAGGGCATGAAATACCGCCAGTCGACACATGTTGGGTCAAAAACCAGTGAAAAAACCCGTGTCGACCTGTTGACCGAAAGTCATGTTGACTTTTTCACCTGTCTATATTCTATATGTCGGAATTTGGACCTTGTTAGGATTTTAAATGTCGGGAGTTTGACCTTGTCGGGATTTTAAATGTTGGGAGTTTGACCTTGTCGGGATTTTAAATGTTGGGAGTTTGACCTTGTCGGGAGTTTGACCGTTGGTCAATGGTTGTCGGTATTTTGACTGTCGGGATTTTGACTGCATCCCCTTGGTAAGCATAAGATCACAAGGAGCCACTGTAAACCAAAACATGGTGGCCCGGCGGCACCTGCCTGTGCAGTCGGGGGGGCTACCATAGAAATGTAAAGGCATCACATTTCTGCGATTGCAGATTGCATATGCATCATGGGGAGGGATTCGACATGCTGGACAGCCTTGCCCTTGCAGCCCTCAGCGTGATAGAGAAAGGAGTCGTTGCTTTGCTTTTAAAACAAAACCGTGTGTCTTGACCCATTGTCTAGTGGGCCGTTCAGCACAGACAACTGGAAGATATCACCGGTGACCGCAGGAGAGCACAGATTTGGTGCTCACACCGAATAATCTGGCTAATACGTGATTTTGGGATGGCCAGAATGATGTGTATCCAGCTGAGATTGCTAGTGTGTACCCAGCTTAACATGCACTCATTTGATCCAGACACTCAGCCCTCGTAACTCACATAGTAATGGTAGTAATTTTATTAATGGCAGTATGTTCGCTTCAATTTGGGAAGAATTATGGAGATTCAGAGCTGATATATCCACTGTCCCACAGTCCAGAGGATTATTTTAAGGTGATATTTTATTAAGAATTCTTGAATAAGAAATAAGTCTCTATCTCTAGTAATTAATGCATTTTACATTTTGTATTTTTTCCTTTTTTTTACAGCAGAGAACGATACATGAACAAGACATTGCCATTTAAAACTCATAGGAGACATTTATTACATTCTCTGAGTGGAGGGAAACGTAATGCAGCTGTAGAGATGTGAGAAACATCTGCTCAGATCAGGATCTCTGGCTGGTGAGTACAAACCTGCATCAGAATACATCTGAGACATTCATCCTGCTCATGTTTCACCCACAAATGAGCAATATTCCATCAATTTCCACATCAGTCCTTTCTGCTAGGATGGATATAGATATTATACAGCAGGCATCTCATGGCAACTATCCTTGACAGAATGTCGACACAAGGTGAGAATTCGAATTCTCACCTTCTTTGGTAGAAATGAATACATAATGACTAGACTCCATACAGTTTCTTTCACACCACAGTCTGCTCAGGCCAGTTTGACAGAAACCTCACCCCTAAGAGAAAAGTTACTAAAGTCCACATTTTTTATTATCGTAATTAGCATATGTGTGTCACCGTTTTATGGAACGATAGAAGATTATTTATCGTTGCTATTTATAATGTTAGTTATGTGTTTGAGCAACGCATCCCATAGGATGCTGCATGATGAGGACTTACCCAATAAAAAATGTCCACCACCGCTTACTTGTCACAACAGTGAAGGAGATGTTTGTATTGGGCATTTGATCACGCATGCTGCTGGAAGATCCCGCTCCTGAGAAATGGTACCCTTAAGGATATAGCAGATAATGCTATCTGAGGATGGCATTCTGTATTAAGGTAAAGCTTCAGAGAGCTTGGTAGATTGCCTAAAAGAAAATAAAAATGGAACGTGCAATAATCTGCATTACTTAACCGAATGCTGGCGATATCTCTGATGTCTCCCGCACGCAGGGCCGGATTAAGGTCTGTGGGGGCTGGTCAACAGAATTGTGGTGTCCCCCCCCCCCCCCCCACCCCAGCGGGGATCCGTGCAGGGCCGCAGTGGGGGCCGTGCAGCACTGGGGAGGCAGCAGGGTCCCTGCGGCAGATGGAAACTAGTAGCACTACTAGTTCCCATCCGCCGCAGGGACCCCGCCGCTGACTTCCCATCCGCTGCAGATGGACTTAATCAAGTCCATCTCATCTTGTGCCATTATAATGGCACAAGACCGACGCGATGCTCCCGATTTCAATGTTAAAAATATTTTAACATTGAAGCCTATGGCAAAATTGCGGGCATCGCGTCGGGGGCCATGTTAATGCACGTGACCGACGCGATGCCCCCCGATTTTGCCTTTGCCGGCAAAATGGACCTGATTTCAAAGGAAATCGTGGGCATCGTGTACCTTAACTTTAAGGTACACGATGCCCGCGATTGTGGCCGTTCTAGGAAACAAGTACCGCAGCTAGTATTTATCCTGCACAGAGACAAAATAACTCACCCAAATCTAATTCTCTCTGCACATTTTACATGTGCCCCCCTGCAGTGCACATGGTTTTGTCCATCTAAGAAGGATTTTGTCAGAAAGAGTGAACTAGAATAAGGCCCAATGTTCGGAAAGCTGATGAGTACTATATATCGCTGTTGCATTTGTTGTACATCAGAAAGATCTACGCACAAAAAAGAAGATAACTTGTTTGCTAAATAATGACCTCTTACAAAATGTGTTTCTTCCTTTATAACAATAAACATTATTGCATGTTACCGCCCTTGTAGAATGTTCATGTTAAACAATAGAGGCAGCTCTCAGGGCATGTGCTCTACACCCAGATATATTGCATTGATTTTTTTGCACTTTTACATTAATGTAAGATTTCTAGAATGCTCTCCTGAACCTCCTGAGGGATATTTAAGTGTTTCATAGGTTATTTGTGGTTAAGGGTCCTGCAGAGACAAAGCTTAGTGCACAGACGCTCTTATGGCTGTGTGTCAACAACCTGTTAATCTAATTGCATCAGATCTATCCTTATGAATTGAGTCACTGTATCTTAGTATAGTCCTTGCATGATAGAGGCTTATTTATCAAATGTTACAATCTTTATATTCTGCAAAACGGCATCTTTCAGCAAATATATATAGGTATGTTCAGGTTTACCTGTCCCAGTTCAGAAAAGCTGAATCTGTTGGATGGGTTTATTTCCAAGTCATTAAAAACCAAACACACATGAAAGACAAATCCCACATTTCTACATAGAAATTGGATATAAGACCTGATGAAACTTGTGGAATACATACGGATAACTGTCAGACGGAATGCTTGTGGTCAGAATACCGACACACCATCTCGATAGTTACCCCAGTCCCCCAATCCTAAAGGCCCATACACAGTAGACATGTGTTCAGTTATTGGTGAACAATATCCCTCGGACTTTCCAGTGCCCTGGAAAAACGATATTGTGCACACACTGAACGATATTCCGAGCGACCAAAGATATAGCTCGTCCAGTAATATGCACCTTCTTGTGAGCAATATAGACAAAACTGAGCAGCGTGTACAGAGGACAGAATCCCTTGTTAACGAGCCACGGGAGCACGCATAGTTTGTTGTGTACACATTGGCCAATATTTTGAACGATACACTCAGATGGGCCGAAATGAGCAAAATTGTTCAAAATATTGTCCAGTGTATACGCACCTTAACCCCCCCCCCTTCCCCCGCAGCCTAACCCTCCCTCTAGTGCCTAACTCTATCCTTCCTACACAGCTGCCTAAACCTAACCCTCCTACTTCCTAACCCCAACCCCCTTTTTTAATTGACTAACCCTCCCTCTCCGCAGCCTAATCCTAAATCCCCCGTTAGTGCCGGAACCTATCTTTTTACACAAGACACCTCCTGCAGGATTTGCATAGTTTTGCACAACCGCTGCATACAAAGCCTCACTGTGTCCACCTCTGAATCAGGTAATCCAACATGCATTCCACCCTGCATCACCCCCTAAATATCTATCTCTGACCCTGTGGTGCCATTATCCATAGCCCACTTGTGCTGCTGCAACTTTTAAGCACATTCTATTTAAAACTGCCTCTTAAACCCCCACTTTCACATCGCTAAGCCGGCTCTGGCACTTTCACATAAAATCTAAAGCTGGAGATACACTACTGTGATGTCTCGCTGCATTATATGCCACCAGGAGGGAGGTCCAAGGTCGGAGGTTGAACCTGCATGTCGGTCTCAGGTACCCCGCATCGGACCTGTGGGGACATCACACTGACACAATTTTGGCCTGTTCCGTCGGGAACGGGTGAAATCAGCCCAAATCGAGTTAGTGTATGGTGGCCTTTAGTCTCCCATTTCACAGAGGATGAACCGGTTTTAACTCTTCTTTTAACCCTGGTTGAATTCCCAGGTTGGTTAATCCGGGTTATAAACTTTGTTGCTTTCACACCCCGACCTGGGTCGGCACGTCAGCAGCCCGGCAATTATTCAGCTGGAGGTGCAGTATGAAAGGGGTAATAGCTAACTATAATGCCATCCTGTTATTAATCACAAAGTACCTTAATCTCTGCATTATATAGTGTGGGGCGTGGCCACAATGATGTGCAGACTTTTTGGGGGGCTGTCACCCACCCCCCCCCCCCCCCCTGTCAACACAACCCTGCGCCAGCCCCCGTTGTGCCTTTTCTGACTGACCCCTCCTGGCAACTGTAATTTAAAACCTTAATGATTAAGTCATTTATTCGCGCCAACATATGTTATGCAACACTAGAGAATAAATCATTTTGATTATAGATTGGGAATAATATGCTAAGGATTGGATACATTTCAGTAATGTGCAAATGTCTGCTATCATGTTATCTAGAATGATTTCAGATGCTGATACCATGACATAATCATTTATATCTATATGTATGTACATAATGAAGGTGACTATGAGTTAACTATTTTGGCATCGCTCCCGTGTTCCCTGTGTTGACTAAAGACCGTATTCCTGCATCTGTGCCTTTTACTGCTGCATCAATAAATGAAGTCATTGCTGACACATATATTTAACTGTTTAAATGAGCTGCAGGCAGCTGACGTATTGGCTGTATAATGGGAATCACAGCATCATTTCCATTAACAAATGTGTATTATTTGCTTCTACATAATTAAATACGTTAGTATACCATGATACAGTACACTCTATAGCCCAGCATGACTCAGCTAAATACATTTACAGTAAATGCAAATGTTATAGGTGTGCCCAGTATATTGAACATTTATGGTGACCAGCTCATACCAACCTATAGTGTCTAGTAGATTAAAGAAATCCGTGCCTAGCATATTATAACCTCTAGTGCCCAATAGATGATGAACTCGTGTGTAACCCATTCTAAAAATATTAGCAGTGCCCCAGATGAGGGCTGCCATCAGTGGAGTATAGCGGGTACTAATGTATTGGGCCCAGTCTCAGAGAGGGGCTAGCAGCCAGCTGATGATGTCACACTGTGATGTAGGATAGCCATCTGTTTTGTTTTTTTTAACTGTGTTTGCCATTGATGGCAGAGATCCAGTTATTTTCTGTTCTTTCTCCCTGGCACCAAGTCAGTGTAGATGTATTCGTGTGAGATAGAAATAGTGCATTCACCAACTAATGTTTGAATGTTTAATGTCTTGTCTTGCTTGTAAGCCTTAAGGCTCTCAGCCAATCACATTTGTATGTGTTTTTTTATTTTTTTATGTGCCCCCACTGCCCGGCTTCCCCTATGCTACCTGGCTCTCTGGTCCCCTCACCGCATTCACCACCCACTGCCTCTCTTCGTGCAGCCCCCCACCTCGCTCGGCTCCCGGCTCCCTCCACCTTCTATGTGCACTACCGCCCGGCGTCCCCTGGCCGCCTCCAGGCTGCACATAAGATTTTAAATCTTATGTGCAGCCTGTCCGACCTCCCGACTCCGACCCAATGCGCTTTCTTACACATGCTATTCGGGCAAATTGGGCCCGAATCGCATAGCGTATGGGAGCCTTACTCTGAATGTCAAGGCTTGTTGGACCTCTCTGTCCAACGGGTCAGATGCCAGGAAGTAGGATAAGGGAAGGGACAGTTACATCTGTACTGAGCCATACAATTCCATCCCCAGTGCACAAAAACATTATGTTATGCGCTTAGGGGCCCATAGACCAGTTCGATCTCCTGTTTAAAAAACCTCAAATCCTTTACACATAATTATGTGAAACTCCTCAGCACTGAGTAAAATGTAGCATGCCTTGAAACGCATCGGTAGCAGATCAGGGTGATGTGATCACTTTATATATCTTCAGAACGTGGAAGCTGCGTGTCTGTGGAGACTGTGTTGCCGAATCGGACAACCAGCAGTTAAAGGGCTTAACTGTACGGAGCAGTAGCGGAGACAAATGAATATGGTGGTTAAAGGTCCAGTTTAAATCCATTTTCTTTCAAGAATGGTTATTACTGGCAATGCTATAGTAGACAGGTCTCCCAAGGATCTAGACAACAGAATGAACAAACCTGTTTATTCAGAGGTTGGGTTTATGGACTGTGACATGTTGGAACCTGTTCTTGCTGTAGGCAGGAGACTGCAAACACACAGAAAGAGAGCACACATCTGAAACCTTAATTACAATTACAATTGGATTATTCTCATGTTGTAGCCACACATATAGGCAAATCTGGTTATAATGTAATCTGAAAATATTACTGTGTTTCTGACAAACAGAAAAGAAAGAGAAATAATGTAATGATGGTACTACATCAGTGGTTTTAAAATTGTGTGCCTAAGCACCCTGGGGTGCCCCAGGCTCCTGCAGGGGTGCCTTGTGTTGCCAGACCAAACCAGTGCTGCTGACTTCCAATCAGAAGCACAACTGTACACCACATTACTGACCCTAAGGGTGACAGGTAGGCACAATTTACTAGATGCCATAAAAAAAAATGTTGATACTCTTTGGTGCCTTGATTCATAAAAGTCTGGAAACCACTGTACTACATGTTAGCATAATAAGGGTATATAGTATAGTGATGGGGCAACATAATGGCATCAGATGTATACCTAATATAATGATGGAGCAACATGATGGCATAATAAGGATACATAATGTAATTAAAGGGCAACATGGTGGCATAATAAAGGTAAAGTGTAATGATAGGGTAACATGGCATAGTAAGGGTACATAATGTAGTGATGGGGCAACATGATGGCATAGTAAGGGTACCTAGTAAGGGTACCGACTGGTCTATACAAAATGTAGTTTATCCCCTTCACTCCTAATGGAGAGTGGAACTGCAGTGTTCTAACCAGAGAACACTGGTCAGCACAGATTGCCCATACACATATTGCTACATATGTCTTAAGGTGCGTACACACAGGGGCGATTTTGTGCAAAATCGTGGGAAATATGGTCGCTGAGCGACCATATTGCCCGCAATGGGAGTGTGCACCGGCGATATATCGCCGGGTGCGCGCTCCCGTTTTTGCCCCTGTGGTGATCTCTGGTCGCTGATGTAAAGTAGAAACTGAGCAATATATTGCTCAGATATATATTGCTCAGCAATATATGGCTGAGCAGTATATCTCCCCCGTGTGTACACAGCATTAGAGATTAAAGGGACATTTAAATTCTTGTTTATAAAAATTAGTCTGGAGTCTGTTTTGTAAGTCTCTACAGTGGGGACCGCTCAACCTGTAAGAGGAAACAAGTTTCAGAGCTTCTGTTAAAGATTGACCATTGAAATGAAATGAAGTTGGAGAAATTGTAGGAAGTTGTAATAATCCTTCAGCTGCTGAGCAAAGTAAGCATGTGGCAATAAAAGGCAGAAGAAGCTGTGATCAGGATTATGTGAAGGCCAGTAAGTAGCATCATTTAAATAGAAAAATGCACTTTTTGACGGAAACCCTTTTGTTGCCTGAGTAACCAAGTGATGGGGAGATTAAAAAAAAACCTGCACTCAGATATTCTTATGTCATTTGAGACAAGTGATTCGCAAACCTAACAATTCTGCTCAACCATTAGCTTTTATTTAATGTCATTTGGCTTCTGGTCTCTTAAAGTTGATACTGTAAACTGGTCGCCTACTAAGGTTATGTTTAGAATTACCAGTCTGGTCCACTGTGAGGGGGATCTGCGTCAAGTTCAGATAGGGTCAAGGGTGTTCCCAATTGACAGTTGTCACAAGACAAATCATTTGTACTGCATTTGACACTAGAGTTTATCTGGACATATTTAACAGAGGCCTCTCCTTGCTCTTTCTAGATGTTGGGGATCCTTTCCTGCCTTCAAATCATGGACTTGACTCTGTGAAATAAATCCCTGCCTAAGCCACATAATCACAGGAGTGAGCAGGTAACTTATGTTTTCAAGTATTTAGTGCTGTTACGAGCATTAGAGTGATTTGATTGGCTGCATGAAAGACTGCTGATGGGCTTGGTTACAGCATCACGGGGGGGACATGATTACACCTCCCCTGAACCGCTGGTCCCCTACATAGACCTGGGTTATCTATACACCAGCCCCTCTCTGCAGGTTGTTCTATCCCCACTCATTTGGAACATAGAACATACAGTTGAGGATTTTTTTTTTTCTTTTTTTGAAAAGTATTTTTATTGGGTTTTAAATTACAAACAAACATACAAAATAAAAAACATACAAAATAAAGTTAGAAAATGACCATACAGTACAAAGAATTAGTGCTATTGTTTGTTGGCATACAGACAAGCTGTGGTCTAACATTATTCAAACGTTCAAAATGACTTCTTTGGGGGGGGGGGGGGTGGGGGTAGGAAGAGAATGAGGGAGCATGGTATAGGGGTTTAAGCTTGGCAAAAAGAGAAGAGGGTTACAATTTCAATACGTGAGTGAAAACACAGCATTTCTTAATCATACATAGTCGTATCTTAATCTGGGAAACCAGTGACTATAAAAAAATAAAATAAAAGGATAGATACACTAGTTCTTGGGATTAGATTTCTGTCAGAAGCTAGACCCTTGTAGTGGGAGGATCGAGTTTTCATATAGTTGGTGTCGAGATATCAAGAGCATGCAGAAGTTTTTCCTGCATCTCCGTTGTTTTTGTCCTGATGTAGGGTTCCCATTTTATCAGGAAGCTGCGTGAAATTGACTGGGTAGCATGGATCGAGTTATATCTGTCGAAGGCCATATAAGTATTGAGTAGTTCCTCTACGTCTGTCAGGGTGGGCATGTGTTTGCTGGTCCAGGCCTTTAGAATGGCCTTCTTGGCCACAGTGAATAGTAGGGTTAAGAATGGGTTTAGGCGGCCATTTGTGTCTCCTACATTCCAAGCCTCAAAGTTCAAGAACATAATCGGGATTGGGTGGAGTTGTACCTTGAACTTCAGGTCTCTTTCTAAAAAATAGAGTATCTTATACCATAATTTCTTTGCATAACCACAGGACCATAAGTTGTGAATCAGTGAGGCAGAGTGGAAACCACACTTCAAACATTTGCCTGTTTCCTCAGGGACAAAAAAGCTTCTCTGCTTTTGGGATATATAAGCCTTGTTAATTATTTTGAAATGGACCTCCTGTAGAACCGAGGTCTGGAGAATTTTCATTGATGTTTCGTAATGTTTAAATATATCTTGTGTTGTCACCTGAGGAAAGTCTCTGGCCCACTGTTCTCGAGTTTTGTCTTGTAGTGACAATAGGGAGTTATTCTGAAGTTCTGAGTAAATCATTTTAGTTTTGAATTGGTTTGTAATTATTTTGTCTGACCAGGAGTGTAAAAGGGATCGTGGTGTCTCCACCATTATTCGGGGGGAAAGAGATTGTACAAAGTGTTGCAGCTGCATTATAGAAAACAGTGATGAACCAGGCAAGCCAAACATCTCCTGCAGTTTACTAAAGGTTAATATTTTCCCTCCCGGGTCGAACACCTGCGTAACCAGGCTGAGGCCCTTTTTCTTTAACCTGTTAAAGTTTGGATTGTTTAATCCTGGTGGGAATAGAGGATTACCACAAATAGGTATCCATTCTGAGGATTTTAGGTCTAGTCTCAGCTTTGTGCAAACTGTGTGCCAGGCCCTGAAAATATCCTGAAACAGGGGGTTTTGGTATATTGAGGAGGGGATCTGATGTTTTTTTAAATGTATAAGGGCTTTGGGGGAGTATGGGAAAAGAACTGCAGCATCGACCTTGTAGTGAGAATAGCAATCCGCCTCCTGTAGCCATCCCATAGCAAATCTAGCGAGGAGGGCATCTGCATAGGTGGGTATATCTGGAAGGCCCAAACCGCCTCTGTCCTTGGGCTGTTTCAATTTGGCAAAGGAGATTTTGGGCTTTTTGTTATTCCAAATAAACTTAGTGAATGCTTGTGTTAGTGTTTTTGTGTCAGCGGGGCTAATTTTTAAAGGTAACATTTGCATTGGGTACTGCATTCTTGGGAATATTACAACAGTTGAGGATTTATATAATTGAAAGCTCTGACCCTAGTCAGTAGCATCTTAAACATGTTGTGATGTGATCTATCTTTCCACTAATCCAATTGGTGGCTTCCTCCGTGTTTTCAGATAAACCATGAATGAGACATTAGAGATGCGTCCTGATACGCCTAGTGTCAGGGTAATAGATTTTGGATGGCAAGGACCCCTAAACCCCAGTCCTCTAAGCAGATATGAAGACAAAAGCCTGGTAGATGAATATCTATCGCCAGCCAGATTGGTAAGGATTCTTCACAATAGCCAAAAAAGGCCACTTTGGTTAAATGATGATAAGTCTTTTTCTCTTAGTTGTTTTCTCCATTTGTTTTCATCCTCTGCAGAAAGCACTTACTGGGGTAGATGATCTCCAAGAAGTTAAGGACCTCCAGATGTGTGTGGACACCAGGGAACACACCCTGGGGAATTTTGGTGAGGGATGTTTTTTAGGTGAGGGGTCAAACATCAGGCCCTGCATAAGCCATTTATAGGTTCTGTTATATTTTTTAACTTAAATAGTGTGCTACATATTTCTTCTGCTGAGGATTGTGCAGTGGCGTTTTTGAGAAAACCCAAGGCGTCAACAGTTTCTAGGTTGGCGCCATCTGGTCGATATACACAAGGCTGATTTAGACAAAAGGACGACACAAGCAAAGGTCAACGTGGCAATGGTTGACACATCGAAAAGTCAACATAAGGTGTTTTTCTTTTTTGGGGGTGAGGGTTTCCTACTTTACCATGTACTCCGTGGGTTCCGATGGACTTGGGCTCAGTCGTCATTGACACCAAAAAACGTGAAAAACTCACATTGACTTTTTCCGTGTCCACCATTTCCTTGTGTCAATTTTTTGTCTAATTAGATCTTGTGCATGTTGACCTTTTGGTGTTGAACTATACACTGTTGACCCTTCACACCATAACCACGCAAGAGATGCCCCCCAAAAGAACATAGAAAACCCTGACATGCACACAAATTCCAAATGTCTTCTACTTTAAATATGTACTATACATATATATGATATGGTGGGTATTTGTGAGAAGTGTGTGCCTATGTTGGACCAACAGTGTTGGTGGATGGTCTTATTTTTGTCTCTGAAGTCACAGGGAAGATGCGTAGCCAATAACCGGCAAGTTACATTTCTGACAAGTTGCAAGTTCAAAGAGCTATCCTGCACAAGCAGGTCATTCTTTCAGTGTCTTCATAGGTCTTGCACAAAGCCAAAATCATTCAGCAATGTGGGTGGTATTCAATTGTTATATCACGCCTGATCTCCCATCTAAATTGATGGTCGGGTTTAGCAAATCATTCGCACATTTCAGCTCGCCACCCCCCAGATAGAGCGAGCTGAAATGCTGCTGAAATACAATTGCATACCACCCTGTATGTGACCACTTCTGGCTGCTTTTCCCTTCAGTAAACTTACAGCCTCATTCAACCATTAAACTTTGGTTACCGTCAGCTCCAACACAGTTCAACAGACCATCACCATAGCTGTCACGGATCCCAGCAGCAGGGATGAACTGCTGCAGCTAACCCTACTCCTACTGGCTCCAGCACTATCTGCCGCTGCCAGTGATGGGCATGTGGATGGTGTCAAAAGTAGGCAGATGCTGCCGGTGAGTGTCCGCCGACTTATCGTTCAGTTGGGGGAAAAGTTCCTTCAACACCTGTACGATTAGTTAGGAAAAATCAAACCGGTTTTTGGCTAGTCGGAATAAAATCATTCTGATGAATGGCCAGCATAAGGTTGCCTCTCCAACAAACCTGTTGGCCCAACAAATTCTAAACTTGCATACACCCCTATTCTGCCTGGTACAAATGTAGCCAGCGTCAGCTTTGCAGTGAAGCAAAGTTGTCCCAAAAAGCATGCCTGAGAATGGTTTAATGCGTGCGAATGCATGTTCATGGCCATAGCACTGAGTGGAGCGAATGCCAGGTACAAATAGACTCAGTCCAGTGAGACATACAATATGCCGCAATGTGTATGCCCGTGTGTACGCATCGCAGTAAAGCTGGGCATGGCTACATATGCAAGTTTAAGGCACACTGAGGTCCTAAAACTAAAGGTCCATACACACTGGCCAATTTTTCCCAGCATGTATGGACAGCGATGATGGGGGGAAATTTCCCAGGGATAAGCCATCCACCCCGTCTCTCATCTGCTGGTAATACAACCAGCAGATGAGCCAGTGGCCAGCGATGATGCCCGAGTTAGCATCAGGACGCACTGCTCATAGCTGCCAGGTACACACTGGGTGGGTTTTGAGCTGAAAGCAGCTCAAAAGACAAAACTGAGCTGCTTTCAGCTCAAAGCAGTCCAGTCTGTATGGGCTTTAAGCATAATCAGCTTAGAACTTTAAAAAAGGCTCATTATCAAAACTTTTTGATGGTGTAGGTCAATAATACGGCCACAAGAGGGAGCTAAATATATATTAAGAATTCATGCAACACGTTGTTTTTTTAATTCAATAATTTTTTATTGTTTTTTTTACTTTTTTGTTATAATAACATTTCACATAAAAAGATAAAAAAAAGGTTAACAAATAAGGACTAGAATATGTAAAAATAACATTGCATGAAGTATAATTATATGGTTACGATAGTTATCTGAACATTAATTACTTTTGCCAGTGCAATAGTCATCCATCACGACAATCATAGATGTCGCGACTATGCAACAGGTATTTTTAATAGGTGTGAGTTCTATCTAGTTGCGTATGTGCATTAGAACATGCTCACAATTGTGCATTATGTCTGCAGGTAAGTGCCATTAGCTTTGTCTATACATGTGTACATATTATTGGTCTCTCTGTCCCTGAAGATGGGTTAGATCAGGATGGTAGGTTGACACCATACGGTCATCATGCTTATAGTTAAAACATGAACTGGTCGACGCAAATTAGTTTTTAGGGATTTTTTAAATTATTTTTTTAACTGTTTTATACTTTACAATCCACGTGGGTTCGGATTGGGCACCATGGTAGTGAAGCGAGGTACCTGACTGGAAGCATGGCGAACAAAGCAGTGTTAGTAATTGGGGGTCCACGTTCTGGGGTGGGGACATATGTAAAAAACTCATTTAGAATTTTCATGTTCACCTTTTGTCGCTGGCAAGCTTCTGCATGTTGACCTTTTGGTGTCGACATAGACATTGTTGACCTAATAAAACACCCAGGATGGGTGGTTGTGTCACCCAGAACTACATCATTTATTATGAAGAGTGAGTTTTTTATGGTGAGTGCTGTTTAAGCAATATGGTCCCATGCCACGTGTACCCCAAACCTGGGACGGGCCAGTGTAGTGGAGGAATGCATTTTGGTTATTTGATTACACCCCTGTATAAGCTTTCCTAGTAGTTTTGCAGAAGCTATGCTTGGTGACTGTGTCACCTTTTAAAAGCCAGTTGGCAGGTGAGCTTTAAACCAGTTAGCCTACCATTAAACTTCATTCTCATGTGATAGCAGTTACCAGGTTTAGAATTCCCAGTGGTTAAGTAGGACTTGCAGAGAATTGGGGTTCCTTGATGAGGGCTGCAAACTTAAATGTATTGATCAATATGTAAACGATGATAGATCGACACTCAATAGGTTCAACATGTAAATGGGTTGACATGGGAATGGTCGACACACACATAGGGCCGGTTCATATTCATTTACTGGGCAAAGGAAACCTTTGTGAGACAGGAACTGTGGAGCAGAAGCAGATATATAACGCCTGAGTGGGATCATCACCTAGCAGGAGACCCAGGTGTTGGTTGGATTACTGATAATCTGTCTGCCTGTGTCTCATCCAGTTCTTGCTGTGTGGATAACAAGCATGGTTGCGAGTGCGTTGACTATTGGCATTACCACGTATGCATTGTGTGTGTGTGTGTGTGTTATACAGATTTCATTTTAAAAAGTCCACTATAGCCAGAGATGGGCTGTTAATAAGACTTCTAATCCTCGTTCACCCATAAGGTGTATTAAATAATTGGCCCAGTAGACTTATAAACCTTTCACATCGCTCAAATAACCTGGGTCCGACCCGGGGCGCTGTGCACTGTGAAAGGGCCTTTTGAAAAATACTGGGTCCAGCAACCCAGCAATCCGACCTGGGTAAAAAGAAGGGTTCTACCCGTGTCAGTCCCTGGTTGCTGGGTAGTGTGGTCATATAACCCGGATCCAGCGTCATTTTTATGGAGGAGGCAGCAGTGTTACTGCAGTACTGCCTCCTCTCCCGCCCCCTGCCTGCAGCTTCGCCCTGCCCCCTGAATGATGTCAGTGACCCGACAATAAGCCGGGTCGCTGTGAGCCGCAGTTAGCACAAATGTCGGGGCGGACCAGTGTCCAAATCCCTGGTGGTATTAGTATGCTGTAAATGCCAAACACAAATAGATGTTTGCAGCAGAGATCAGTTAGTAGCTGAGATATTATAATAAAAATAATGTAATAGCAACTATCAACGTATTGTCACTTTCCTATTTGGTTATCACAGGGACTTACATGCCAAACTTAAGACAGCTGAAGCTGAACAACAGTATGATATTGTCCATCAGGTAAGAAATGTGTTGCTTATATGGGTTATATTTCATTTAAAATTTGCATAAATCAAATCAAACTAATTTTATACGAAGGGCATTTGATAGTGTAAACACACAGCTTTACAGTGAGGATATCACTATAGCCGGGTACTATAGCAGCGATGTGTGGTGAGATAATGGCTGCGGAGACACTGGCTAGTATCAGAGACAGATGTACACACAATGGAGGTCATTCTGGTTCATACGCCCTGCGTGTTTGCACAGGGGAGCAATGTTTAGCTACTGCGCATAAGCATTTATTTATTTATAGACTGTTTGCAAACGGACACAACAACTTTTATAGTCGACGGCTTGTTCGCACGAAGCAGTGGGAGCAGCGGGCGTGGGTCGCGCCCATGGGAACGCCCAGCATTTCTTGGGCGTCCCTATGAAAATGTTGGGCGTTCCCATGGTAAATCACCCATGACGCGGGTATCGGGGGCGGGCAGCTGACATCACCAGATGTCAGCTGCCCGCCCTGTTCACGTACAGGGGATACGCAAATCTGAGTCACCAGAGAGTGACTTAGATTTGTGAACCCTTTAAAAATCATTCGATGATCGGCGACGAATGGATGTTTATGCAAAATACCGATTTGCATGCAAGCGGGGGAAAATCAGAGTGCAGGTGGCAGGTGGCTTTTAGTTGGCTCGCAAAGCTGCGAAATTCGCAGCTTTACGAGTCAACCAGAATGACCTCCAATAAGAGCACAATGGTTTACATGGGCATTATACAAATGTATATACTGCCGGAAATTTGGTGACATTTATTTAAAGATGTGCGGAAACGACAGGCAGGGGAGGCATTTTGGGAAATCTAACAGTGTCTGTTTCCATAGCTGGAAGGAGGCTGGGGGAGGGAGATCGGAAGATCCCTCTTCTGCCATTGTACCCTTATATTAAAGTGGATCATGCCACATGAAGATAATATAAATTGAAGGAGCCAAGTTTGGGTCATAGGGGGTCAGATCGCAGCTACTTATTGATAATAATTAGGACTGCGATGTGCATTTCTAATCAGCCTTAGGCAGGCAATTCCTGTGAAATCTCCTGCATTATGTTATTAGTACATAGCAGGAATACATAATATCATGCAGAAACATCTGTTTCTACGTCATTTTCTAAACACCTTGATAAACAGGCCTTACCTATTTTGAAATTTCAGTTATTTTTTAAGTGCGTCCAATTATTCTGTAAAATACTATTGGAATTCCAAAATATTTAGCATGTTCCTGAGAGTAGTCTGCATGGCGTACTGATGGTGTTTTGTTTTTCTAGAGACCTTGGTACATCACTGTCACATCTGCAAGTGCTCTGGATGGCACGCTGTGGCCTTACAGACCTGGATGGCATCGCCTCCTTCTTTTCCTTAAAGGTAAAGCTGAGATGGTACTTTTTTAATTTTTTTCTTCAACATATAATTCACATCCAAATTAGTAGTAAATGAGACGTTGAACCTGCAAGTGGCTGTTATAACCTGGAAATTTATTTTTAACTGTCTTATTCTAGAAAGGGATGCTATCGGTCATTGGGCCGTATTCAATGCCACTGGCTAGGGTGTTTGTGCGGAGAGGATGGCTTGTTTTCATCAAGGATCTCCCCAAACAAGCCATCCTCGCCATGTAACCCTCTCACCGGCCGCTTGTCGTATTATGTGTTCCGGTGAAATACTCACCATCAGAGGACGGCGAGGATTCACAGGAATGGGGAGGTTCGCCACAAATGCAGCGAGCCTGCTGCATGTAGTGGCGAGCCTTGACATTTTGACAGCCTTACTCTCCGTTTTCACCTCGCTGAAAAGAACCAGTGGGTTGGAAAGGGCGAGTGAAGAGGGGTCAGCACTGCTCGCCATCATAGCTCGCCCTTTGGCATTGAATATACCCCATTGTGTTTAATCAACTTAGGTGAAAACTAGAAAAACATACCTGTCTGCTTTTTAGAATTTCCCTCTTCAAGGGGAGGTCAAAGGGGTACGGCCTTCTACAGCTAGGGGAGAAGCATTGCTGTAACTTGCTATTATTTGCATCAATACTACACCTCTTCACTGTGTCACATTGCAGGATCCAGGAGGGGGGGTCACTGGGCAGTGCAGGAGAAATACAGGAAATTAGTGAGTAACCCAGGCATTGCTGGAGAGGAGATATATATGGAGGAGAGAGGGGAGATATTATTGGATAATCATTTACTCAAAAGACCAATTTATGCAATTGAAAGCAAACTAGGGAGTTCACTAATGGTGGAAAAAGTGAGAAATGTCAGAGAATAAAATGAGAAAAGAAGAAAGACAACTGTAAACCTTGGACACTGTGCAGTAGTGATGGGCCAGTGGGGTAACTTGTTTAGTTAAACATTCCTTGGTTACAGTAATACCCCTTTCACACAGAAAATGAAATACCCGGGTGAAGCAGTTCCACCAGGGAATTTCATTAAATACATGGGTCCTTTTTCTGTGTGAAAGGGCACACCCGTGTCGTAAATCCCGTGTCTCCGACCCGGGAATTGACCAGGGTCGAGGACACGGGAATTATGACCCGTGTTGACCCTTTCACACAGAAGAAATACCCATGTTATTCAGCAAATTACCGGGTAGAAATTTTCAACCCGGTAATTTGTTCTTCTGTGTGAAGGGGGGTCAGGCTGCTCCCGGCAAATTGACACGCCGTGTATTTCCCGGGATTTTCAGACTTTTCTGTCTGAAAGGGGTATTAATAATACAATATTGTACACTATCCCATTACTTAATGGGCCCCATGCTATGCATTTGTATGTGTTTTGTGATTGTTGACTATAACATATGGACCAATACAGGAGCTGTACTTGGCTTACAATGATCTGAGGGACCTGAGCCAAGTGAGTATGCTTGATAATCTGGAGATCCTTGATCTGGAGGGAAACAACATTGAGCACATAAGTGAGCTGCAGTACCTGGCACTGTGCAGCAACCTGACATCGCTCACTATAGAAGGCAACGCCATATGTGTGCAACCAAGCCCTGAAGACACTGAGGTAACATCCTAATGATTTACTAATGTAGTGCATGGATGAGTTGGAGATTGATTACCCATTATAGGACCTTGGAAGTTTGCCTGTATTAATTGGAGATGATAGTGGGTACTTTACTATCTTACCCAGACTGCTACCTCTTTATACCTCCAGATAGTCCTCATACATCATTGCTGCAGTCACGCCAAACAGCCCCTCTAGCCGCAGCAGGTCTCGTGATGCTCTGGTAGTGTCAGGCGTACTTTTTGCCAAAAATGTGTCTTGTATATCTGTGTACGACTGAGTCTTGTAAATCTGTTTTTGCATGACAAGTTCTGTTATGCTTCATATATGCTATATACACTATATTGGTGCTGCTATCTAAAAGGTAGTGCACCGATATGCAGGGCAATGTATGAACTGTCAGCAGTGCTGACTGTTCCAACACCTGCCGCTATCAATTTGTGATTGTTGTTGCCCTATCTCCACAGCAAGGACAGCACTGTCCCTAGCTGCAGTGGGTCCTGACTCCGGGCTACATGTTAGATTTCAATAATGAGTAGGGATGCCAATCCTGGGGCATTATTTCAATCCCGGGAATCGAGATTGAAAAATGCTCAATCCCGGGATTGGCATTCCTAATATAAATTTGGGGGAGCGGCACAGGGGACAGCATTGCGGTGGAACAGCCAGGAGGAGAAGGCTGTTACACTTGTCACGTGTGACATTCTATGTGCCGCCAGGAGCAGTAGTCACAATGCGGTGGATTCCAGTGGCAGAGGTGCGGCCTGCGAAGTGTGACCTATGACCTAGTCATGCTACGCAGGCCGCACGCCGGCAGAATCGAGAACAGCCAGGCAGTGTCTGAGAGGGTGCTTAGACTGTGCATTGGACTGCACTTGCGCAATCTAATCCCGAATCCCGGTTTTGGATACTCCAATCCTGGGATTGACATCCCGGACATTTTGGTGCCAAATCCCGTGAGCCCGCCAATCCCGATCCCAGGATTGGCCACCCTAGTAATGAGGCAAAGCAGGAAGTGCTATAGCAGCGTGGTATGTGTTCCTATAATACCCCTCAATCACACACAATATACAAATCTCATATATCTGAGTATAATCAGCACAGTCTACTGGTACATCCTAGTAGCATTGTGTTGTGAATAAGATACCCTGTCTGCAAAAAATAATTGCCCAACATTAGCAGATTTGCACAGGACCTGGCGGCTCACTCAAGTCAGGCATCTGGCACTGAATGGCACATTGAGTCTAGATGTATGAGAACGTATCTGTATATGCTGTTCATTCCAGCAACATCCGGGTTAAGTATCCAACTCTAGCTGATGACCAGGTTGCAATAAAGGCCGATGCTGAGCACAGTATCTATTCTATGTTGAGTTCCATCTGTCCCCAGACAGAGACTCTAACAAGGTTATCAACTCTTCTGTCTGTCTCCGGCTCAACAGCCTGATCTTATTTCACCCTGGGTGAGATCATCTCCTCTGGTGATCTCATGTAGATACAAAGAGCCCTGGCCCCTGGTCTAATCATACCATGCTGTAACCTACAGCTTCTGATTATAAAGGGAAAGCATGTCAGAGGTGGTAGGTAACATATCATATGAATGCCTATGCAATATGCATTGCAAAAAAGCGTATTATTATTGTGTTATGTTAAACCGAAAATAGCAATGAGCTGTTATAATGGTACTTTTGTTTTGTTTTTGCTTAACTTAATATTAATAAAACATTCCATATTTTTTTTAATTACGTATTTCTAGTACTGCTCTTTCTACTGCTACAGTGTATTGTTAGAGAAGCCCTTCTTCTCCACGGGAGGTTTCTGTCCTCCCTGAGCTCGCCTGCGTTACGGTTTGCCAGTTGTACCGCCCGACTCAAACTCCCCACTTTGAAACTGGTGCCTTAAGGTGTCCATACACGTTACAATTATTGTATACAATATCACATCTCGGTTTTGCGATGGGATGAGATCTAGTACAAAAAGTGCAGCACATACTTTTTGTACTAGATCTCATCCCATCGCAAAGCCGGCGCACTCGCGGGTGCATTACCCCTGGGACCGGAGATGCCGCAGAAGAAGATCCTGAAGCCCGCTGGGGGACATGGTAAGTATTTAAAAAAAGGGGCGGGGGAACCAAAACCCGAAATATTGTTAAAAACCACAGTTTTTGGAATAGTTCGGTTTTTGTATATTCGGATACAGGATACTCAACCTGTACCTCATTTAGAAACAGATGGTGATAATAGGGACAGACTGCAGGATACAGGAGAGAATGAGGGAGGTTCTTGGCAAAAGTAGGAATGAAGAGAGCAAATTAATCTGTTTATTGGATAGCACCTACCTAATACCCTGCATATCTAGAATAGCAAAGGGAGGAGTACCTCCAGTTTGACAAATATGTTTTTCTGAATCAGTGTCCAGACTACGATTATCGAGCTGTAGCCAAACGTATGATCCCACAATTACGATACTTGGATGATGTCCCAACTGACCAGAGAAGCACGGCCATGCCAAGCACTCCCACACAAGACTGGTTGATGGTGAGAGATTGTATAAAAGAAAGTGCTGGGAGCCAGATAGATACTGCTTTAGGTAAGTATTGTTGTGAAAGGGATTAAACTACATTGGTTAGTAGATGCAAAATATTTTTGTGATTTTTTTTTACATAATTATAATAATAACTACTTAGAGTACGTGTACAGTATAACCAGGAAGAGTAGTCTGAAGAGATTTGAGGTGCGTCATTAGGATGTGCCCAGATACCTGGTCGATCCTGGCATGGCTCCCTCTATCTAACGTTATGACACATGTCCTGTGGCTAGGGGGTGGTCAGCAGAGAGAAAATGCTTTGCTATAGTCCTTCCAATACATAGGCCGGGAACACACTTGCTGATAAAATGATTGTACAGCCAACTAACAATATATCAGCTGGGTCATTGGCGAATGCTTACAGGTAATATGTGTGAGAATAACATAATTTATAGTCATATCCGGTGAACCCTGCAGCATGGCTGATGTGATATATAAACTATATTATCAGCAGAATACTTTGACTATGACGTCTCAAGTAGGTGGTATATTCAATGGACCGGCTGGCCAGACATATTAGGCGGACGATTGGTAAGTATGTATGCACAAAATTGCTTGTGCATAATCCTTACCAATTGTTGGCTTGGTCGGCCATATTGTCGATCCTTTGGCCAAGTGTGTACCCAGCATAATGACACCTATGGGAAAAGATATCCCTAATAAGAAACGGTACTCTTTACCTAGAACGGCGCCCATCGCGGTGATCGCGACATCGCGGGCAGCACATAAACGGCCGCGACGCGATGCCCGCGATCACCGCGATTTTCCCATAGGGAACAATGTTAAAAAGTCAGATTGATCGCGATTTTGCATTCAATGCCTCAATGCCCGCGATTTTACCATAGGAATCAATGTTAAATGGGCTACAGAGCCCAAATAGGCTCAATTAACCCTTAAATGTCACCCCAATTTTTTTACGCCACCCCACGATCCACGCCAACCCGAAGCGTGGCGAGCGCAGCGAGCCCGCGAGGGGCGGCGGTACGCGTCCTCCGACCTTTTCATGCCCTACTATCCACGTCGGCGTGGAGTTGAGAATAGAATAGTGTGGCGAGCGCAGCGAGCCACCGAGCCCGAAGCGTGGCGAGCGGACGCGGATACCTTCACAGTTATACGCGTCCCCTCGCGGACTTCACAGGTGTCCGTGGCGACGCAGACACCTGTGAAGCCCGCGAAGGGACGCGTTTACCTGTGAAGGTATCCGCGTCCCCTCGCGGGGCTCGCTGCGCTCGCCACGCTTCGGGCTCGGTGGCTCGCTGCGCTCGCCACACTATTCTATTCTCAACTCCACGCCGACGTGGATAGTAGGGCATGAAAAGGTCGGAGGACGCGTACCGCCGCCCCTCGCGGGCTCGCTGCGCTCGCCACGCTTCGGGTTGGCGTGGATCGTGGGGTGGCGTACAAAATTTGGGGGGACATTTAAGGGTTAATTGGGGCTATTTGGGCTCTGTAGCCCATTTAACATTGATTCCTATGGGAAAATCGCGGGCATTGAGGCATTTTACAGTAAAATCGCGGTCAATCAGGCTTTTTAACATTGTTCCCTATGGGAAAATCGCGGTAATCGCGGGTACCCGATTTTGATGTACCCGCGATTTACCCGCGATGCCCGCGATTACCGCAATTTTTTACCCCCGACGCCCGCGATTCTGATCGCGGGCGCCGTTCTAGGTAAAGAGTACCTAAGAAACATGTTAGTACACTAATCATAAAGAGTCCCATTTCTTCCCCTTAGTTCTTGTAAAAACAAACCGTTCCCGGTCTAACCTAAATAAACAGTTGTTTTGGGATTAGATGAGGTGAAATATGAGGTCACTTACAGAGGAGTATTCTGAGCTTATATTTGCAGTATGTGAACCCATCACAAGCCCAGATTCCATAGATGAGATTCGTTTGGCTGAGTTATAATTGTGTTATGTTTAATGATTAAATAGATTTATGGATCTATAGGTAGATAGACAATCAGCATATATCAGTAAACCTATGACACGTACATATACGCATACACCCACCAATATAATCTCTTTCCACATTGCTGTCATATATAAACATACATGTAATTTAGCTAATTGGTAAATGCTTTTTTTCAAGATGTGGGAAATGGCCGGAGAACACCAGGGAGGCCCAGCACAGCTCAGCCGGGACTTCCTAGAAGACCCCAGTCTGCACCAATGCCTTCAAGTGCCGGAAGGCCTATCACAAGCCTCAGAAGTGCAACAGTAAGCCCGCGGCCTGAATCCTCGGAGGACAGTCTTACAGAGAATGATGCCAGTGATCTAACACATGGTAATCTGATGCTTGTCACAATCCATGCGTCAAACCTCATGAGAAAAAGTGGAGACGTTGCCTACTGCAACCAATAAGCTTCTAGCATTTATTTATCTAGTACCTTCTACAAAAGGACAGAAGCTGGTTGGTTTTTATGGGGAACTTTTCTACTCTTCTGTTTGGAAGGTTTGGTACAACTCCCCTTTGCCACTTGTTTTGTCTTTTGCTTATTTTGTTGAATTTATTTTCTAATGAGCTGTAGTCTGTAGTCTGTAGTGGGGGTATTCAATCCTGGGTCACGACTGTTGATTCCTCCTGACAACCGTGACCCCGGCCTGTTTTCGCTTCACTCAACCGCATATTGCCAGGCGGGATTCGAAGTCCCGCATGCTGTTCAGTGAAAAGGGGGCGTGTCCATGTAAACGGCTGTGGATTGTCCAGATTCAGCCGTGTTCGCATCAATTCACGGGCGTTCTCGGCAAAACAGGCCTGGGACTATTCTGTCGATCTGCCTCTTCAATGCTGTCGGGCAAGACAGCATTGAATAGGCGCCCGCAGCTTTTTTCCCTGTCGGAAATAGCGGCGGGGATTGAATACCCCCCTTTGTCTTTTAGGGTGGGCACACAACAGTACAATAATGAATTGTGGTTTGTGGTACAGCATTATCTAGTGTGTACATACAATTGGGCGCTCTGGCTGGTTGCCTGGTCGTACTGCATGGTCCATCAGATGATATAGTGTACAAGCCTTTTAGTGTAAGAAGGATGGAATGAGGTATCATTAAATTGTGTATTGTGTACAACCAATCTCGCATGGTCCGGGCCGAAGGGAATACGGCCCGAAAATTGGGATGATTGGCTGTCATTTTGATGTGTGCTTCCTCTCAGAACAAAAAAACATACCTTATTTTACATTTTTATTGTAGTTAAAAATTTAGTGTCAGAACCAATATATTGTGCAGTGTAGTGCCACTGAATACTGCAGTCCTTACAATATAGTGCTTACGTATAATGATATTTTGAATTGCCTAAACCATTAACATTCTTTTCTGGACAACTATCCATCATTGATGTAAGAACTATTGATTTAGTGTAATGCGCAGTGCAGTTTGTATAACATAAAGTAATGCACCGACTGCACTGAAAACGGAAGCCAGGAAAGAGCCAATCAGTGGGAGTGAGAAGAGCAACATAGGAGTGGACACTTGAGATAGGAAATGAAAAAATAACGAAATCTGAGCTGTTCATATGTGGAAATAGCCCAGTCCTCCTCATTTGCTATGGTGTTCTTTTTCTGAGATTTTTTTCTTTTCCATACAAACAATACATTATTTTGAGATATTTAGTTGCACATACACCAACATTTTTGGTCTGGATACACTGTTATTGGTCTTAAAGCTGGGGTGTGAGTTTTCGTCCAGTGGAAAAAGGGTTGTTGGGGTGGGGGGGAGATTGGGATGTGGTCTTCTGGATTTTTGATGTAATGATCGGAGGCAGCCTGGACATTATTTTTATGTCACAATATTTTTTCTTTTACTATATTTGTAATCTTGCAGGTGTTGGTAAAGTCATCTGCGGGAATCCCATTAAAGCTCTCCGGGCCCGAAAGGAAAAGTTAGGGGTAAGCACCGTTTCCTTACACAGATTAAGTTGTTTTCTCCTCCGTACTATTATACCCCTTTCACACAGAAATTGAAATTCCTGGGTGAAGCAGTTCCACCTGGGAATTTCATGAAATACACAGGTCCTTTTTCTGTGTGAAAGGGTCAGTCCAGATCTTAAACCCAGGGTCTCCGACCCTGCAAATGACCAGTGTCAGAGACCCAGAGTTTTGGATCCGGGTTTACCCTTTCACACTGGCGAAAAACCTGTGTAATTGAGCAAATTACCAGGTCTAAATTTTAGACCAGAGAAGACTGTGTGAAGGGGGTCTGACAGCACGCAGCCGAATAATACAGCACTTCAAATGCCGGGTAATTGCCGGGTCATTTGGCCGCAGCTGCCTGATTAGCATCTCACCTGTTGGGTAGTGATTTTGAACCTTTTTCAATTCGGGGCACACCGAACAAGATTTTAAAATTGGCAAGGTAAATTATCTGCACCCCACGGGAAGAAAACACAAACATTAGCTCCTACAGTAATTAAAGAAATGCAGTTGTCCCTCACCCCTCCCCTGTAATCCACCACACACTGCCCCCATAGTAATGGCACACTATTTCAACCAAAGTAATTCCACACCATGCCCCCTACAGTAATTCCACCACATACTGAACCCAGCGTAATGGAGCAATTAGTAATTCAGCCCCACTGTAATTAAATAAATACCTGTATAAGTGAATAAAAAGTTTTTCCATCGGCAGTGAGAGCACTGTGAGGCGGCAGGGAGCAGCACAGGCACAGCCATGCTGGGAGGCATGATGACGTGACATGCATGACCTATAAGTCCTGCCACATATGAGGTCACAGGCCAGACTGTGGAAGACTGTGGCAGCGTTAATATCGACAGATGGGCAAGTGGCATCACCTGGGCGGCATCACATCTGACAACCTCTCGCGGCACACAGCGGCTGAAAACCACTGATTTACTCCCACCTCAGAATCAGGCCCATAATCTGTAACTAGGGGGTGTACCATAGAGTAAAAGATAGAACGGTTTCTTCTAAAGTAGGCAATTGTAATTAAACAATAAAAAGGTTTCAACATGTGGAATTCCATAATGAAATTAAATAAATTGCACATATAGGTAAATGGTTAGTGATTAAAAGTTAAAACTCTTACCTGCACAATATACCACTGATAAAAACCAACACAGACTTTCTGGACTTCACCATCTCCCAAAGAATCATACCACAATTATCCGGAGGATGATCCGTGAATTTGTGGGACTTTCATCATCTATTCCAGCATTCCACCAACAGGTGTCGGTCACCTGGTAACAACCTGCCGCTTATCTGGTATTGGAGAAGATCATTGTTTAATTTAAATTGTCTACTTTAGAAGAAACCGTTCTATTTTGTATTCTATGGTATACAGCCAGTGCTGGTACACCCCCTGGTTTTTTATTTTGTTTATTTGGGGCTGACAACCCCAGTACCAGCTGCAGTTAGTAGCGAACCTCTTATGCTCCGCCTTCTTTTCTTAGTATACCATAATCTGTAACTTTGCTTGTTCTGTACTTTCTTACTGCAAATTCCAGACATGGCTTTGTTTTTTCTATCTCACTAATGGATTTGACTGTTCCAGACAGCATCTAGTATATATAATACAGATTTCTATATTTCTCCTAATCCGATTTGATAACTTCTTTATTTTCAGTTAAGTTCTGGAACAAATCTCCAGTCCCAGGGACGTATGCCTGAGCACATATCTGACTCTGTGGTGGCGTCTCACAAAGATTGGGCTGATGTGTTTGCAGAACTGAAAACCTGGAGAGAAAAGCACCATGAGTAAGATATTGTGACAGATACATTGACTACTTGCATTATATCCAGTCATTTCAATAATGTATCTAGAACTTTATGGCAATGCTAGAACCAACTGTTGCTTGGAAGCACATTACATGAGTAGTCTCCCCCACAGACACATGGATGAACCTTTTCACGCCCTGCTTCTGTGTGCCTGCACATTGCTGCTGTACTGCTAAGGTAGCCGGTCCATCAGGACTCTCTACAGTAAAACATACAGTGACTTGGTACTCTGGGGCCGATTCAGACCTACTCGCACAGGTCCGAATTTGTCCCCGAAGGTACACGCTAATTTGCATGTACCGACCCCCACAGCCAGCTTCTTTTGGCGATATTTTCGCCGGTCCGCTCACTGCCTTGTTGACTGGCAGGGGGGCACTCCGGGGTGGACACCAAGTGTTTCATGGGCGTGTCCACAAAAACCGCCCCCGTCTCCTACATTAACTTACTTGGGGGGGAGCAGGTGGAGGCAGTGGGTGGGTCAGGTGGAGGCAGTGGGTGGGTGTTGCGCTGAGTGGTGAGGTGCCGGGCAGCTAAACTTCAGAAGTGGAGCCAGGAGCGGGGTCAGGGAGTGTTCCTGCGGCTTCGTGTGATCTGCGCAGCGTGACCTATGACCTAATCACGCTGCGCAGGTCACACACTGGGGTTGGAAACAGCCGGGCAGCGTCTGAGCAAGCGCATGTGCAGTCTAATTCCGGGATTGGAGTATCCAATCCCGGACGCTTTGGGGCCAAATCCCGGTATCGCGCCGATCCCGATCCCAGGATTGGCCACCCTAGTCCTGGGCTACCCTTCAGCTGCGAGCAGAGGAAAAGTGAGTACAGTAACTATTGAAAGATTTGGTACTTGTTTCCTAGCACGGCGCCCATCGCGTGGCATTGCATACCGTTATGAATGATGTACGATGCTATGCGATCTCCATGTTAAATGCACAGGAGTGCTTGTACAATTAAATATTGCTTAGGATCGCATGCCAACAAATGGCATGCGATGCGATGCGATATTTCATTGCACAAGCACCCATGCAATGACGTGATGGGTGCTTACAATGAGATGTGACCCCCAGTATCCACGCCATCCTGAAGCGTGGCGAGCGGCGACGGTACGCGTCCTCCGACCTTTTCATACCCCCACTATCCACATCGGCGTGGAGTTGATTTTAGACAGTGTGGCGAGCGTAATTCGTAATTCGTGTCCCCTCGCGGGGCTCGCTGCACTCGCCACACTATATAAATTCAACTCCACGCCGACGTGGATAGTGGGAGTATAAAAAGGTCGGAGGACGCGTACCACCACCGCTCGCCACGCTTTGGGTTGCCATTGATAGTGTGGGTGGCGTTGACACTGGGGGTGACACTATGGAATCACATTCCAAGCACCCATCTGTGTGCTTGTACAATTAAAAATCGCATCGCATTGCATGCCGCAATATTGCGTGCGATACGATGAGTTGTCGTGCGATGTAATCATGGGCGCCGTGCTAGGAAACAAGTACCAAAGATTTTTCCTTTGTGTGGGGGCTTGTGAGCAGATGTGTAAACTCACACATCCACTCGCAGCGTAGCGAGGGATTCGGGTGGTGGGGCGGCGTAAACCTGCTCAATAGGCTCTGAATAAACACTGCCTAGTGAGCAGGCCTAAATAACCCCCTCTGTTTTCATGTGTTTTAGGGTGTTGCAAAGGATTCGGAATGATCGAGCTCCACAGATCCTCACTATAACACACAGCGATGAAGAGCAAGGATATAGTTTATCTTCTAGCAGTGAAGATGAGGGTTTGGATGATACCGTGGACTCTCTGCGCAGTGTGAGTGTGTCTCCACAGACCTCCAGCCACAGTGCTCATTCACTTATAGGTGAGAACCGGTACCAAGGTGGTTAGATTACAACTGAGGTAAAGTGAAAGGCAGGAGTTCTGTGCTGTGCTACCCAACTATTCCCGTCTCTGTAGTGAGAGGACAGTGACTGATGTGATAGGATGTCAGAAGAGTAGGGTGGAGTCCTGTAATGAGGAGAGGACTTGTTACTCTTATTTTTAATTGCATACCTGACCAAGGGCAATGCTGCAAACTATGTTCATAATTGCTTGTAATACCCCTGTAGCGTTATATTGTAATACCCCAGAAGATAAATGTAAGGATTTAGTAGCAAGAATGTAGCAGACACGAGTTGGTTTAATGATTGTGTGATCTCATTAACTATCCCTATTATATCATTTTGAATTGGATTTTGGCTCAGTAATAATTAGTCAGACTTTTACACCTACAAGCCGAGATGCACCTGGGATTTTGTACCCGGCTCAAACCCTGTTGCAACCAGGCTTGTGACCTCTTTTTGACCAGCGTCCCCACCTGTCATAGTGCCGGGCAAGTTAAGTCATCCGGAGGCGGGTCCTCCCAGCCGCCGCTGCTCATACCCCGCTGCCCATAGGTATGTGGGGGGGGGGGGGGGTTGTATGTAAGGTGCTTGGAGGTGGGAAGGCAGGGTAGCGGAGGGCGGCGAGCGGCTTCAGTGAGGGGGCAGAGTGGCCTGCAGTTACCCCCTGCCAGAGGCAGCATCAGGGAGCAGAGCAGTGCTTCCCCGTCAGCACTGGGATGAAGTAACCCTCCATGTGCCTGCCAGCGGTAAGATGCCTTTTTTTGTGTGTGTTATCTGGCACTGTGGGGGCATGTGTGTTATCTTATGGGGGCATGTGTGTTATCTTATGGGGGCATGTGTGTTATCTTATGGGGGCATGTGTGTTATCTTATGGGGGCATGTGTGTTATCTTATGGGGGCATATGTGTTATCTTATGGGGGCATGTGTGTTATCTTATGGGGGCATGTGTGTTATCTTATGGGGGCATATGTGTTATCTTATGGGGGCATGTGTGTTATCTTATGGGGGCATGTGTGTTATCTTATGGGGGCATGTGTGTTATCTTATGGGGGCATATGTGTTATCTTATGGGGGCATGTGTGTTATCTTATGGGGGCATGTGTGTTATCTTATGGGGGCATATGTGTTATCTTATGGGGGCATGTGTGTTATCTTATGGGGGCATGTGTGTTATCTTATGGGGGCATGTGTGTTATCTTATGGGGGCATGTGTGTTATCTTATGGGGGCATGTGTGTTATCTTATGGGGCATGTGTGTTCTCTTATGGGGCATGTGTGTTATCTTATGGGGGCATGTGTGTTATCTTATGGGGGCATGTGTGTTATCTTATGGGGGCATGTGTGTTCTCTTATGGGGGCATGTGTGTTATCTTATGGGGGGCATATGTGTTATCTGACACCGTGGGGGCATATGTGTTATCTGACACCGTGGGGGCATATGTGTTATCTGACACCGTGGGGGCATATGTGTTATCTGACACCGTGGGGGCATATGTGTTATCTGACACCGTGGGGGCATATGTGTTATCTGACACCGTGGGGGCATATGTGTTATCCGGCACCGTGGGTCAGAATGTGAATTTTTACTCATTCCCTTGGTCACAATGTGAATTTCGGCGTATTCTCTGTGTCACAATGTGAATTTTGGCTTATTTTCCGTGTCAGAATGTGATTTGAATGCTAAATAGACACTGATATATAATATAATATAGAGGTGGCAACTGTACAGTGCTGGCAATTGGTATATAGGACTCTTTTTTTTTTCTTGCGGCCCACACAAGACTTAAGGAGCCCATACAAAGTCCGTTGTGGACCGGCTCCGTTCTGTACTATGCGATGCGCGCTCCCGCGCATCACATAGTACGGTACAAAAAGTATGTGCTGCACATACTTTTTGTACTAGGTACACATCGTTTCGGATCGCAGTGCATGCACAATGCATGCACAAGGCATGCGATCCGATTTAAAAGTGCAGAACGGAGCGTATATGGGCTCCTTTAGACCTTGATTATTCGGCCCAGTTGGGATTTTGAGTTTGACATGCCTGTTCAAGAACAATCTAATGTTGAGATACAAACCAGACTGTTTTAGAAACACCACAGCAGACAGTGACACCCCAGGCAAGAAGGAGGAACTGCAAGGATCTTACAAGGAGCAGGGTGCTAGAATGAAGACTAGAGCTCCATATTAGCAGCATGTTTGCCTGGCTCCCAAGTCACTGATATCTGGTTATTTGCACCTAACCTGTTGCAGTAGCTATGTCTCCTAATATGTGTATATGTGTATATGTGTGTCTCTACACATCTGCATGGGCCACATTTGTTAAAAATACACCCTTTCTGCATTTTATTTTTAAGGAGAAATTATTATTATTCTAAAATATTTTTTATAATATTCAGATAATCTATGTAACACCTGACAAATTCTATCTCAATTTCTTGTCCAAGCTGGTCCACTCTATCTGGGAGAGATGAAATTACAGGATGCCCCACAGCAGTCTTCACCTCCAATTACTCCATGTCCACCAGCTTCCACCAGTGCAAGTTCCAGGCCCAACAAGGGTGCCGATATAAGAGCCAGGCGTTTACTCCGAGTGTCCGACCAAAGCAAGACTACTGTGCTGAGGATGGGGGCAACCAATGGATGCTTAGGGGATGAGGCCTTTCTTCCAACAGATATTGATGACAAAACCAATAGAACATTGAAAATAACCCTATCTAATGACATAGAAAGTAGGGAGCTAAGTAGAAGGCGAGCCACTGGAACTGCAAAGCCTGAACCTAGTAATTCCAGGTATGTACTCAATATGTCCCTATTGCCAATAATATGTGAGGTGTGTATAGCTTGCTGTGAACCTTCCTTACTACACTCGTTTGGGTTACCATTGATTTGTTTCTAATTGAGGAGAACATGTTACATTTCATCTGTATCTATGGGATTTTTTTTACGTTAATGTATTAACCCTTTGAGTGCCGACCTCTCTGTGAGAGATGCGCAAAATATCAGCTAAAAATGCCAGCGTCGCTCACATTTGTTATATAAGTTCAAATAAAAAAGATAATATTTCCTATACAAGGTAAACATTACAGGTCATTATGGTGAATAAAAAGTTTGCTTGCCAATTTTCACACCAAATTTGACAAATTCACTTGGCACTCAAAGGGTTAATGTATACTGGAAGAGAAATTCATGCTTCTGGGTCCGACGCAGTTGCATTAGAAGATGCAGACACTGGCGTTGGCACATCTCGAATACGTTGTTTTCAAATACGCTGCCTGTCATTGGCCTGGCCATTCCTCCAAATGGTGCTGCAGCTTACAGGTCTTTGCAAGGGATACACATGGCATACCGGCACTCAGTATGTCGGCGGTCATAATACTGCCACCGGCATCCCAATAGTGGATATCCTGACAATGGCTGCAATGGCACACTAACCTCTGTCCTACCCCCCGCAACCTGACCTTAACTATCCCCTCTAGTGCCAACCCCCCCCAACTCCACAACCTAACCATAATCCCCCTTGTAGGTGCCTAAACCTAACCACATCCTTCACCTCCCTGCAGCCTAACCCCAAGTCCCAGACCTAGTGCCTAAACCTAAATCCCCTTTCTCAGCTTTCCGCTAGCTAGACACACATACACACACACCGATTGGAATCCCAGCTGTTGGTATTACGGGTTTTTTCATGTATTCCGAGTTACGGCACCAGTCTTGTGAAGGAAAGTAGGGATGCTAGCGTCGGTATACTGTATGCCGGCATCCCAACCACCAGGATATTGACCGCATCCCCACTGCAACAGTGGTCGCATCAACAGATCGGCACGTGGACAGTGTTTAAGTTGTGTTTAAGCTGCTTGTGGGCTTATGAAAAATGATCGGAGATGTGCGTAAATCTTGTGTTTACGTAAATCTCTTAATCTGGCCCATAGTTGCATACTACAATATTGGATTATTAATTATTAATGGATGGAAGAATAGATTATCAGTTGTTAATTATGCATGAGTTACCTCAATATGCTTCTTGAGTCTTACAATTGGAACCACGAACCCAGCCCGTGAATCACAACTGAACAGTCTAAATAGGAAGTGTAAATAATTTATTATTATTCTGATGCTCTTCTTCTTAAATATATTTGTATGGGGAAGCACAATGTATTTTATATTAATGTGATTTGCAGAAAGTCTATACCAGTATGTTCTACTTTCTGTTATCTTCTCAATCTTAAGCTCTACAGTAGACAAAACCACTCCCAAGATTATTCACCAGCCGGTCATCCGATCAACAAGGCCATCTCCACCAGCCATAACCCGCCCTGTTACAACCAAGGGCGTCCTTACCAGACTGCCCAATCGGCTGACCCTTACCACATCCAGCAGGACTCACAGTACGTAGGATGGAGTCTAGAGGAGACCTGGAGATCAATTACTGAGCCACAAACTGGAATTTTTCTAGAGTAGGCCAGTCGGCTGTCACAGAGAATATTTGTCACCAAAAAACCCTATATGTATATATATATGTGTATGTATATTATTAACAATTAAAGCTAATTAGATTGGCTGATAATTATCAGATGAATGTATTAGAATAGTGCTCCTCAGTCATTTTTATTTAACCTTTTGTGCTCAAACATGGGAATCCTTAAAACCTGGACTGTGACTTCCAGGACAGAGTTTGAGAAGCACTGCATTATAAGATATCAGCCTGTTTGATGAAATAATGTAATAAGCCATTTTATTTATGATAGCTTAATGCTCATTCATGTGTGTGTGTATAATTCTCTGAGGTTTGTCTCATGAGAAGAAACCGTTTGCGAACGTGGCAAGTATGAAGGGGGATGGACAAGGGAAGGTTTTGGTAGACTGAGGTGACCCTGCATATGCCAACTCCCTTTACTAGTTAAACTATAAACCATCTATTCATGCATAAATGTAAAAGCGCTGTAACTTTAAGGACCTGTATGAGAGATAAAGGGTAAATTCCAAGGACCGAAGCTCAAGATAAATGTCAGAAACCTGGTTCCTGCTTCCTACTGTATTTAGAGCATATGGAACAGGCATGGCATTGGCAATAGCCAATACATTAACTTGGTTATTCAGAGCAGCCTAAAACAGATATGTATGTTATATCTATGTGTTTATACTGTAGCACACTTTGGGTGAAATTTAATAGGGTGAAAGATTTGGTAAGAAATCTCCAGGGTTTTTTAAAAACAGCAATCATTTACACTTCACAATCACACTGGTTTTGCAATGTATGATTGCCGCTTTAAAAAAAAAAATGGAGATTTCTTACCAAATCTCTCTTTAAGCTTTCACCGTTTTTTCTTCTTTTAGCATGTTCAACAAAACAGAGTGCTAGTAACCCACCAGGTTTATCTGTTTTCACAAGCTTGTTTTCACTCTGCTTAGCTATAGTATGAATTCGGTTTGCTAACACCAAAAAAGTTGATATTACGTTATTTTCCTGTATGTGAATGACGAGTTTTAAGAGAACCGTTCCCCTACACATAGTGGAAGCAGCCATTTTGTTTCAAGTGAATTTATAGGCTTAATACTGGCACAAAATGGCTCTACTCTGTGTATGTGTTAGATACATCTAGATAAGTCTGTATATAAGATTTGATGACTTGGCAAGACAATCATATTTTTCTATTGCAAGAATTATTTTAATATAAAAATGTGTAAAAACAATAAAGTTTTTTTTATTTATGAGAAAATAAAGGACTAAGTCTTAGTTGTTTCGTATAGATGAATTTATTTTACATAGTTCTAAGAGGTGTACACATGTAATATTATGTCTGTGTAGCAGCAGACGCTCTTTATGAGCTTTGGTATTGGTCGCTGGTTAGACGGAACCTGCAAGAAGTTAGGAACACTTAGAATATATAAATAGATTTTAAATGAGTTTATTGTTATGGTTTATTTATATGGTGCCACAAGGGTTCCATAGCGCCTGACAATACATAGATGAGCGAAAAACTCAAAAGTAACAAATTACAGTACAAGGCAAATTAGGACAAGCACATGGTAAATAAAGACCGTTCCATCAGGGGACAGGACACTGAAGCACTTATCAGGGTGGCACAGATAGATTGTAAGAAAAGCACATAAGGAGAGAGGATCCTGATTGTTAGAGCTTACATCCTAAAGATTAGAATGTTACATTTTGCGTAAAAGCAACTGTATATACCACAGTGTATTATTTAATACTTTTAGAAACATAGTCTAATAAAGCATGTCATAATTATAAGAGAGGAGGGGTCTGTGGGCTCTGCATAGAGTCTCAGGAGACTGGCGTGGAGTCTACTGCGCATTCATAGGCCCCATGCCACGTTCCTGAAGACTCTATTGCACTTGCACAAATTTCCAGGAAAATAGCCACCGCACTATTCTCTCAGTGATGTGTTCTGCTTCTTCGATTGAGGTATAAGGTGGAGAAGAGGAGCGCCCATTCATAAGGAGAGATGTGCGGTATTTACTACACAGACCTATCATTCCTATTTGGGAGAAGAGGAACGTATCCCTGAATACAGGGACGTACCGTTCTACATTTGTAGCACCAGTGGAGGGAACGCTCACTCTTTCTTTTTCTATATTGTCATTTAGTAGTGTTGGAGTCACCCCATTGGGTGTACCCACCACAAGGCAGCTACAAGCGCACCCATACTACAAACTCTCGTTTTGTGTTTGATTCATAGACGATCATTAATTAGCCAAAATCTCCAGTGCATCTAGCCAAAATCTCCAGTGCATCTAGCCAAAATCTCCAGTGCATCTAGCCAAAATCTCCAGTGCATCTAGCCAAAATCTCCAGTGCATCTAGCCAAAATTGTCCACTAGCCAATAACTCACTGTTGTACAGGGCTTTAGGCCAATATTTAGTTACCCCTAAACAATGATCGGGGGTAACTGCTTCGCCACAGGGCTATTCTATTATCTCCGATAAGACAATGCATGCAGCAGCTTATCTCAGATTCAGTTTCACCCACCTTCAGATGAAAATGGGCTTTTTCGAGTGAAAATACATAGGTTTCACTGAAACTGTGTTATCAGGAGAAAATGTAGTATTTATTGGCCGTCCAAATTGGATAGCATAAAACAAAAACCAGCAAAACGTCAGGAAAGCACACCCGGTAATCGAATATCAGCCTAGGGTCCAGTACACCAGCATTTATACTCATACATACTGTACACACATATATGCTGCTGTTGTTGATGATGATTATGCATATAAATAATTTGCTTCCAACTCTGCATCAGCTCCTTAGCTGGGGTGGTGGAAATGGGCAGGAAGGAGTGCAGTAAAGCCTTCCCCCACCCCTGCAGCACAAATCTACCCCACCATGTGCTTTTCCTGTATTGTGTACCTCCGCAGATTGCTCACCCTGCCAGCACTGACCTATGCAGTGCACCCAGATGGTTTTCTCCGATGGTTTCTCTGCAGGATGTGGGTCACATGGATGTCACTGTGCAGGGTTGATCATACTACCGCACAAGTATTTGCTTTCCAATATATGCATTGGGTCCTTGTATGGCTCGCCCCTTACAGTGTAACCTTCGTAGTGTGCCCTCCATGGCTGCCTCATCTGGTGCCCTCGTGGATGGGATGAAAAATACATGGACCTGAGTATACATTTAAATCATCCATTTTGGGTAATTCCACCCAGGGTAATCCTACGCAGAGAGCCTAAAATGGCTGCTGCATCTGGTACCTTGTCAGGGTGGAGTACACAACCTATGGAAGTTATTATCCAAAATGCTGCACCTGCATTATGCTTACTGTGTGCTCAAGGGTTTCTTTTGTCTGTGACTGTACTACCAACATCCTCTGTATTACGTGCATTGTTTATTACTGTCTGTAAAGCGCCTTGAGGCCTGTTGGAGAAAGTGCACTATAGAAATTAAACTTACTTACTTACTTTTTAATAGCTGGTGGTACAAACTGTACTCTAGGGCAGGCATGTCCAAACTGTGGCCCTCCAGCTGTTGTGAAACTACACATCCCAGCATGCCTTTATATAGTTTTAGCATTCCCTAATACAGTGGTTCCCAAACTGTGTGCCTTGGCTCCCTGGGGTGCCTCAGGACACTTGCAGGGGTGCCCCAGTTTGGTGGTCCAGGACCAATTCAAATTATTTATGGTTCATTTTTTATGGGCAAAACCAGTGTTGGTGGCTGCCAATCATGAAATATGTGTACAGATGCAAATCCTGCCCTTTACCACATAACTGACCCTAAGAATCGCATATAAACCCAATCTAATTAATTTTGGGGGGGCCCAGGGGTGCCTTGAAAAAATTCCAATACTCTAGGGTGCCGTGATTCAAAAAAGATTGGGAACCCCTGCCCTAATAGCAAAACTTTGGCAAGGCATGATGGGACTTGTAGATTCACAACAGCTGGAGGGCAATAGTTTGAACATGCCTGTTATTGGGTGTCTGAGGGCAGAAGTCATTGCATTCTTACCCATCCATAATATTAAGCATGATACAGAGAATGTTCACAAGTAAAACATACATAAGGTAATGATGACAACTATAGATTTCTTTACCCATAACATGGCAGATGACTGTCCCTACACTCTTAGAAGATCATACGTGAAGGGTATCTGACTGAGGTAATTGAATCCATGCTTGGAGCGGGCTGTCTTCTGCACAACAAGTCTGACCAGTGGACTATTTGTATTCAACCTGCGCTGTAAACAGCAAAGACGGAGAAAACAAAGTTATTAAACTGCTACTTGCCATTTATAGTGATTACATGTATCTAAGGAATTGATTATAATAGTCTTACAGAGAGTAAGCCTACTTACAGGGTGCCATGTAACAAAGCGAGGCGAGTCCGTGGGCACCATTCCTGTAAAGTATAGAACAGGATAATGACCCTCCAAATACCTTCATTTACAAACAAATTCAGTGAACCACAATCTAAAGGGGCATACACACGTAGAGGTGTGTGCTAAGCAATTTTGCTAAGCTATTTAGGGTAGGCGATTTCCTGGTGTCCAGATCTCCCATGGGGAGCACATACACATGTAGAGATTTGTGCTAAGCTATTTTGCTTAAGCAAAAAAGGCCGGGTAGTGGTTCAGAATGAGAGATTGCGATCAGTATCTCTCATTCTGTACACACAGAGAGATTTGCAGTCACTTTCTAAGCAATTTGACTAGATTTTGACTGCATGCACTGACTTAAGCTGGCCATACATCAGAAAGATCGATCTTAAGATCGATTGTGCTCATGATTGTGTACAATTTCCCTTGAAATCCCGGCAGTCCTTGGTGGTTTTTGGACACACAATCTGCATACAATCCATCATACAATCAGTCATACAATCCATCTGCTGATGGATTGTATGATTGTGTACATAAGATGTGCACACAATCTGCATACAATCCATCTTACAATCAATTGAGATTGTATGATTGGGTACAATATCTTTCTGATGTATGGCCAACTTAAGTTAGCAGGAGATAGGGGCATACACATGGAGAGGTCTGTGCTTACTTTCTAAGCAATCTAGTCAGATTGCTTAGAAAATAGCACAAAATCGCTCCGTGTGTCAAACATCTGAATCTGTGTCCAATTTCGGCAAACACATGAATGATCGTCACTAAGGCCAAAACGGCAGATAGCATGGGGCACCATCAATGCGTCATATAGTAATAGCGGTCAGTTGCCGACTGCATTTACCCACTAACAATTAAAATCCCCAAATGATCTATTGTTATTCACTTGTTGGTCCCGTGGAAATTCCATGTACAATCACAGTCACTTGTGACCGAAGAAGTATACATTTCTATGAAGTAGATCAGTACAGTATTATTTCAGATTACAGTAGTAATGTAAATGGCAGTGTGATATACTATTATATACAGTACCCTGAGTCACACTGATATCGTATGGAAGGTTATGTGTAATTAAGTGATCGTATTCTGAAACATTTGCCATTTTTCAGTGTAGGTGCTCTTTAACAATGGTGTTTTATTGGTTTGTTGACTACGTACATTTTATTTAGACTGAGTTCTGGAGATAATGTACCTGAATTCCTGGAGGTCAGCGGGAATTTCTGTCTAATACCAGATGGATAAAATATACTGTGGGTTATCCTACTGTCAGAGTATGGCATGGCTGGCACACCGCAGGTCCTAGAGTAAATATATTTAGAATATTTAGATTTGGCCAGAGGGAATAAAAAGTCAAACATAGCAAAAACAGATAAACCCACACGCCTCTTTCCTTATCTTCAGCACGGCTGTGCGGCTAGTGGTTGAAATCCCACGCCAGAATTCCAAAAGGCAGCCACGCCACCGACAGCAGAATCCTGATCAGTGGACATGCCAAGGATGGAATCCCGATAGCTGGCATCCCAATCGTACAGTAATTATGCCTGGGTGTCAAAGAATTAGGCCGCATGGGGTCAGGTTTAGGCACTAAGGGGGTTTTTTCAACTGCGCATGCGTAGCTTTCGCTATGCGCATGTGCGGTGACCCCACACTGCTCACGGACGGGTCTCTCCATGCGAAAAAACCTGTCCGCAAGAGCACGGTCATTGTGGGCGGCATGGGGGTGTTTTTAGGGGAGTAGCTGGAATAATGAGGAAAACTGGGCATACACGGGGGTGTGCACCAAAAATGTACGGTGCTACAACCGCCTCGATCGGGGAACACACCGTGCATTTTGTCCCAAAAACAGGCGGACGCCAAAGATAGCTCCAGACCACCCCTAGAGATACCGCATGAGAGCGGACGCCTGGGTCTGCTAATTAATGCTGATTACTACTCAAACACAGACACCTGAATGTAATAAGCAATGCTACAGGCTATTAAGTGAAAACCATGATTTCACTACCTGCAAGCCACACACAGCCCTCAAACACATTGGAAGCATATCTTTCTACACTTCAACATGTAAAGGTTGGTTTCATTTTAGGTAAGATTCATTCAAAGACCTGCTTATATATTTCAAGGTAGTTATTTTATAACCATCTACACCCATTCAGAAAGTGTTTTTGTATACTTTAAAAAGCAGGACACTCAATTCACAGAAGTCGACATGTGTCAACTTTTTCGCTGTAGCACAAACATACCAGTTTTTTATATGGAAAAAGACACATAAACCACTTCTAAGAGCAACAATGATGTTTTTGGACTCCATTTCTACTTGCACTGTGGAGTACGCTCAGATATACGGAAGGTGTCGGTGTGAAAACGGACAAGACCCGTCCGTATACGGTGGCGTACGCTCTGTTGTATGCCAGTTAATGGTGGCTAAGAGCACGGTGGCGTACGCCACTCCCTATTGTCAGTGTTTGTGACCGTCCGTGTGTGGCTGTTCTGTGGGCGGACTTTCGCTCACCGTCCGCGTACGGGAAACGTATGGTGAAACGGACCGTACGTCCGTTTCACCGACCTAACCAGAATAAGGCCCTAAGTGGGAGTTAAGGTTGGGGGTGGAAGATTAGGGTTAGGCTGTGTGGGAGGATTAGGATGAGGCACTAAAAAGGGGGGTTAGGCATTCGCAGTGAGGGTAAGAAATAGGTGGGGGGGAATTAGGTTGCAGTTAGGGAGGTAGGGGGAGAGGGTAAGTGTTCTTACCCAGCCTCCGCCAGGATTCTGTTCAGCACAAAATCATTGTTGGTCTTCTGACCACCAGCATTCCGCACCGGTCATGCGTATGTATTCCATACAGTTAAATACATGATGCCAAAATATAAAATTTGGGGATGATGTGTCTAGTTCAATGTGATGGCAGACACAAAACTATCAGAGGGATTCAATACCGCTCCACCATGAGACCGTTCCTATAGAAATCAGTGGACACACACTATTGCCACTAACACTAGAGATGAAAGTTTACACTGCCCGGCACGTGTGTGTACTAAGGTCAGGTGTGTGCACTGCGAGTGTCATTAGAGACAGGGGTCTCCAAGAGGATTCCTAAATGCAGTTCATGAAACAAGGAAGTTCCTCCAGACAAGCTCCAAAACTTTTATTTTCATAGCTTGATGAATTTAAGTGTCGGGACTGTGCTGTGCTTAGTAGAGGTTAGTGTTATGGTGAATGGGTCAGTTACTGATTGTTTCTTTATACGCATATAACTGCCCCATTTAGCTTGGTGAATAGTCACCTCAGAGCTTTAAGCACACCTGTAACTAAATTCTGGATACTTAGCGTTGACATTTACATAATGCCAACATGGTGGATGTCAATAGTAACAATGTAGATAGTACGGGGGAAATTTAATAGGATGAGAGATTCAGAAAGTGAGAGATGTGGTAAGAAATCTCCAGGTTTTTTTAAAGCGTCAATCATTTACACTGCAAATCCAGTATGATTTCTTCTACGATCCCATGGCAGCCTTAACATTGGGATTTCATCCCTCCTCCTTGTAATTAGACAGGGGTCACTTGGGGAAGGGCAGCATGGAAGCGTGGCTCTGGTGAGAGTACTGTCCATGAAAGAAGTACAGGAGCAGGTTGGTAAGTCTCCTTAAAGAAACGTTATATTACCTGAACCGCCGCAGCAGGAGTACAGCCGGCGTGGTGACTACATGCTGTGGCATGTGAGACGCGCCGTCCGGGAGCAGCGTGTAAGACTACACGGACCAAGATTCAGAGCGCCGGAGGCTACTTCCGGTCGGCGCTAGGTCTCAGGAAAGAAGCGGTGACGCGTTTCCGCCGCAGCGGGACTACAGCGTACAAGATGCATTGTGGGGAACTCTATTTCCGGCGCTAGCACGCTACAGGCGCGCTCTGCACAGTTTAAAAGCCTCTGAAACAGCTGGCAGTATGGAGGCAGCCTGGAGACCAAACGGAGGTGCAGTGTTCCTGACAGTGCGGTGGCAGTTAGCTTCTGTTGATCTGGTTAAAAGGTAGGACGTGTTCCTTACTATACAGATGGTTTATATTCTTGTAGGAACATACCTTATGAGGTTTTATGTTCATACAGGTTCTCTGACATAATGGATCTGCCTTCTCCCACTAGAGAAGAAAGTGCCCCTGTGAGTTGAGCCCTGTTTATTTTTTGTACTAAGGATAGGGCATAGAGAGATATGCTGCATGAACTGTGACAAGAAGTTTGGATTTGTACAAGGCAAAACACTATGTGAACAGTGTGAAGTACAGCCTAAGGAGGATTCAGGAGCAAGTGGTGACAGTCATGCTAAAATGCTTAAAGATTTAATGGACTGGATGAGAGACTCCTTTGTTTCAAAAGCGGAATATATGGAACAGCAGGGGTCTAAAAGGTCTAGAGACCAAGCAGGTCTTTCGTATGATGATCCCAATACTTCTGATAATCCAGATGGGGCACAGGTTTCCTCTGATGAGCCTGGCGAAATTAAAGAGGACACTAGAGTATTTAATTTTGATACAGTTGAAATTATTCTGAAGAATATATATAAAACCATGAATTATAAGGATCCGGTGACACCTGTGGAGGGTGCGGATGTATTGTTTGAGGATAGGTCAAAGAAGACCAGGGGGTTTATTCTAGTTCATTCTTTCTGACAAAATCCTTCTTAGATGGACAAAACCATGTGCACTGCAGGGGGGCAGATGTAACATGTGCAGAGAGAATTAGATTTGGGTGAGTTTTTTTGTTTCTGTGAAGGAAAATACTGACTGCATGATTTTACACTGCAATATAGATCTCACTTTGAAGAAAAACCCCACCCAAATCTAATTCTCTCTGCACAAGTTACATCTGCCCCACCCGCAGTGCACATGGTTTTGTCCATCTAAGAAGGATTTTGTCATAAAGAATGAACTAGAATAACCCCCCAGATCTTTTCCTGTACACCGTGTAATCAAAGATGTCATTAATAAGGAGTGGACAAATGTGGAGAAAAAACAGGGTAAATTGTTCAGAGTAGATCGGATGTATCCCATCAAAGATGATGAGTTTGTTAAGTGGTGTGGATTACCAAGAATAGATGCAGCTGTAGCAGAAGTTACATCACGCACTACCTTACCTTTGGAGGACGGGGCCTCCTTCAAGGAAAACTGCACTTCTTCACAGCTGTATCCCTGAAAGCTGGAGTATCAATGGCATCAGTATCAAGGGCCCTTAGAATGTGGTGTACCACTCTTCATAATGACATTGAGAAAAAGATCTCCAGACAATATCTATTGAAGAATTTAGAGGTTATCCAAAAATCGGTGGAGTTCTTATGCGAAGCCTCATTGGATGTGACAACATTTGCAGCCAGGGCTATGTCAGCAGGAGTAGCCACAAGAAGAGCTCTATGGCTAAGGCCCTGGTCCGCTGACTCCAATTCAAAGAACCGTTTAGTATCATTGCCTTTTGAAGGAGCATTTTTATTTGGAACCAAATTAGATGCTCTAATTCATAGGCTCACTGGAGGTAAATCCTTGAAGTTGCCGCAGGATAAGAAGAATCGTTTTCAATATCCCACAAGCTCCAGACAAACATTCAGAGAAGCTAAATCTTATAGGCCGGGTAGACCATATAATCAGAGAGGGGCATTTGCCTCTTCACGTCAGTCCTTTCGTCAGAATTTCCGAAGAAGTGGCAGACGATGACAGTCAGCAGTTTCCCCCTGTAGGAGCCCGTCTGTTACAGTTTTCCAGCATATGGGGGAATTCAGTTCAGGACAATTGGGTACAGAACATAGTGTCCGAGGGTTATCAACTGGAGTTTGTTCAAGTACCTGCCAAAAATTATTTTATGGAGTCAAGAGACCCAAAGTCGATGTTGGAAAACAGAGAACTGAAAAAGATCATAGTCAATCTGTTATTAATAAAGGCGATAGAACCGGTTCCATCAAATCAAAGGATGGAGGGGTTTTATTCCAACCTTTTCCTGGTAAGGAAGAATACAGGGGGCTTCAGAACTATAATAGACCTGAGGCGTCTGAATAAGTACCTAGAGGTAAGAAAGTTCCGCATGGAAACTATGAAGACGATCACAGCAGGAATAAGAAGAGGAGACTTTATGGTGTCTCTGGACTTGAAGGATGCCTATTATCATGCTCCAATCCACCACAAACACAGAAGATTTCTCAGGTTTTCAATAAAAGGAAGACACTACCAATTCACGTGCCTGCCCTTCGGGTTAGCCTCATCCCCGAGAGTGTTCACAAAGGTGCTAATAACAGTGGTGGCGAATCTCAGAAAGATGGGGATTCTGTTATGGCCCTATTTGGAGGATATTCTCATAGCAGCCTCTTCCAAGCAGATTCTGAAAGAACATCTTCAGATAGTTATGGAACACCTACAGTCTCACGGATGGCTAGTAAACCGAGAAAAGAGCCAGTTAAAACCAACACAAAGAATTAAATTTCTTGGAGTGATGATAGATTCCGTGAGGTTCAACATTTCTCTGTCAGAAGAAAGATGTGTGAAGATAAGAGACCTTGCCGTCACATTGGCAGGAAGAAAAGTTGTGATTCTCAGAGATTGGGTGAGGCTTCTGGAAATGATGTCATCCACGATTGTAATAGTTCCATGGGCTCAATTGTTAGCAGGGAGCTAGCTGGTTTGACAGATACAGTACTGTAACCTGCATGGATGAGACAAGGTTATTTACTCACAACTGGCCACACGTAACAATACGTAAAAGATGACACACAAATGATGTACCTAGAGTATGGTACAGAGATGTAGGTAATATTACTGATCTCGTAACAATACGAAGGATGGTATAAGTAGTGAATCTGATACTCCACCAGAGATGACAAAGATGAAATAATCACCCTGATGTATACAGATCCCTACTAAATAAATGTGTGGTGTTTTACACAGTATATAATCTGAAACACACCAGATGGAGTAGTGTGTTACCAGGTTTTGATGAGACCGACTGGAGGTACCAGAACCGACTGTGTCGGCAGAACCACCAGCTCGACTGAATCGCTCAGCTGCAGGTTTACCTGTACTGACACTAAGGAGTAATGGCAGGGAGAACACACCACTCCAAAGCTCACATACAGGTAAAGGCTGGAACTCTCTGCAGCTGTTACAATTCAGTGTTCTAGTCTCAGGCTGAAAATCCCTCTCAGAGAACAGACTAGCAGGATTAGTCTAACAATTTGTACACAGATAAACTGGCTGACTAGCTGACTAAAGTCTCACAAATTGCTTCTCTAATACTGCTAACTGACTGACTAGACAAGATTTCAACTAAGTACAGGCTGACTAATTAATCACACAGGAATAATCACACAGGATAAGGCTGACTGACTACAGACAAGTCTGACACCTAAGTGAAAGCAGGAAATATCAGCAGCACCCGTTTGCAGCAAAAGCCTCCCTGAAATACCCTGCCACCGCCCACACATTTCCTGGTCTGATGTCAGAGCAGGATGGTGGCCTGACCAGACCAAAGTTAGCTCCAGCATTGTGGTCGCATCTGGGTTGCCATAGCAACCTGATGTGACTGCCGACGGCCGCTAACAGTACCCCCCCCTTGACGAGGGGCCAAGGAGCCCCTAAATCCTGGTTTTTCTGGAAATTTAAGGAAGAAGAGGCGCTTAAGCTTTGGCGCATTGAGATCACCATCCGACACCCAAGATCTCTCCTCAGGGCCGTAACCTTTCCAGTGTACCAAAAAATACAAGCGACCCCGCGTAACCCTGGAATTCAAGATTTTTTCCACCACAAACTCCCTTCTGCCCTGCACCATGACTGGAGACGGTTTCCGGAAAATGGTGCTATGCTGTATGGCAGGCTTGAGGAGTGAACAGTGAAAAGTGTTGTTAATCTTCAAAGTTCGTGGTAACAGAAGACGGAATGCAACAGGGTTGACCACCTTGATAATGCGGAATGGACCAATAAAACGAGGACCCAATTTAAATGAAGGTTGTTTCAATTTGATATTTTTAGTCGATAGCCATACCAGATCTCCCAATTTAAAGGAACAAGGTCTCTTATTTCTGTCAAATATCTGCTTATATTTTACTGATGCAGATGACAATGCCTGACCCACCCTTCTCCAAACATTCCTGAGATGAGTTGCAAAAGTCGAGCCACTGGGCTTAGACTCCGCAGCTTCAAAGGAACTGGCCTTCGGGTGACATCCATATAGGCAGAAAAAGGGTGAAACTCCCGTAGCTGAATGTGTGGCATTATTGTAGGCAAATTCAGCAAGAGGCAATTGGTCCACACAATCATTTTGGCACTTAGCCACATAACATCTCAAGAACTGTTCCAGTGACTGGTTGACCCGCTCTGTCTGTCCATTTGACTGAGGATGATAACCCGAGGACAGACTGAGATTGATACGAAACACTGCACAGAAAGCTCTCCAGAATCGTGCTACAAACTGGGAACCCCGATCTGATACAATATCAACGGGGACCCCATGCAGACGAACCACATGCTGGAGAAAAATTTTCGCCAAAGTCTTGGCCGATGGAAGACTCGGTAAGGGGACAAAGTGAGCCATCTTACTGAACCTGTCCACTACCACCCAAATGACCGTCATACCTGCAGACCTGGGAAACTCCACAATAAAATCCATGGACAAGTGGGACCACGGTCTACTGGGAATGGACAGAGGATGCAGGGGACCCACCGAACGTCCTCTGAGAGTTTTATTTCTGGCGCAAACCTCACAAGCCTGAACCAGATTCTTCACATCTTTAGGAATAGATGGCCACCAAACAGACCTAGACATGAGTTCTAGAGTTCTGGCCACTCCGGGATGACCTGCCACTCTATGCTCATGGAATTCTGAAAAAACCCGTTTACGGAGCCGTAATGGAATAAAAAGTAATCCATCAGGATTGTCACTAGGAGCCTGATCCTGCGACCTTAAAACAAGTGATAATAAATCTTGTGTGATGCCAACTTTGATCTTGGTAACGGGAATTATAGGTTTTTCATGTTCCCTAGAGTCCTGAATTGGAGCAAAACTACGGGACAATGCATCCGCTTTGACATTCTTTGATCCCGGTCGAAAGGTGATTACAAAATTGAACCGGGTAAAAAATAAGGCCCACCGTGCCTGCCTGGCACTCAGGCGTCTGGCTGCCTGCAAATATGCCAGGTTCTTATGGTCGGTAAGAATCGTCACCTGAAACTTGGCTCCCTCCAACCAGTGTCTCCATTCCTCCAGAGCACACTTTATAGCCAACAACTCCCTGTTACCGACATCGTAATTGACCTCGGCTGGCAAAAATTTCTTCGAAAAGAAGGCACACGGGTGTAATTTTTTATCCAGAGTGTCTTCCTGAGACAACACTGCCCCAACACCAACCTCCGAAGCATCCACCTCAACCACAAAGGGAAGATCTGGGTTAGGATGTCGAAGGACTTTAGCAGAGATAAATGCCTTTTTAAGATTAGCAAAAGCATCCTTAGCTTCCTTGGACCAATTCGTGACTTCAACCCCCTTTTTGGTCAGCGCCACTATGGGAGCCACGATGGTAGAAAACCATGGGATAAAACGCCTGTAGAAATTTGCGAAACCAAGAAATCTTTGAATCGCTTTAAGGCTAGAGGGCTGCACCCAATCCACGACAGCCTGCACTTTAGAATTCTCCATGCTAAATCCTTTAGGGGAGATGACATACCCCAAAAAGGATATTTGCTGTACCTCAAACTGGCATTTTTCCAATTTGGCAAACAGATTATGTTCTCTTAGCTTCTGAAGAACTGCCTTAACATGGGTTCTATGTTCTGAAATAGAACTAGAATAAATCAGGATGTCATCTAGATACACGACCAAGAACCTGTCCAGGAACTCCCGTAAAACATCATTGATGAAGTCCTGGAATACAGCAGGCGCATTGGACAACCCAAAAGGCATAACTAGGTACTCGTAATGCCCAGAGTGTGTATTAAATGCTGTCTTCCACTCATCTCCTTCTCTGATCCTCACAAGATTGTAAGCACCCCGCAAATCAATCTTGGAAAAGACTACTGCAGTACGCAGCTGATCAAAGAGAACAGAGATGAGTGGCAGCGGATAGGAGTTCTTAACAGTAATCCGGTTAAGCTCACGAAAGTCAATGCAAGGTCGCAATGACCCGTCCTTCTTGCCCACAAAGAAAAAACCTGATCCCACTGGGGACTGAGAAGGCCTAATGAATCCCTTTCTTAGACTTTCTTTGATATATTCTGTCATCGCCTGCGACTCAGGCAGCGACAAGGAATATAAACGACTCTTGGGCAATTTAGCTCCGGGAATCAAATCAATAGCGCAATCGTATTGCCGATGTGGAGGCAATATCTCAGACTCTTTTTTAGAGAAGACATCTGCAAATTCCTGATATGATGCTGGTAGCCCCTCTAATTGAGTCTGAGACATCCTAATAGGAAGACGACTGCAAGAAGATATACACTGATCTCCCCATCTGAGAATCTCCCCTGACACCCAATCGACCACAGGGTTATGTTGTTTGAGCCAAGGTAAACCCAAAACTACTGGTGCAAATGAACACTTAACTAAAAAGAATGACATTTTTTCAAAATGTGTAGCACCTACTGACAACTCAATGGAGGAGGTACGAGAGGAGATCTGACCCTGAGATAACGTCTCCCCATCAAGGCCACAGATGGTTATTTTATTGGGGAGTTTGATAATGGAAATTTTAGCCTGGTGAGCAAAACTGATGTCAATAAAATTTCCATCCGCACCACTGTCCAAAAAAGCCTTGGTATTAATGCAGTGGCCCTCAAATGAAATCTGCACAGGAATTAAAATGGATTTATTGGGGACTATGGAAGATAGGCCTGACAGAATTCTCCCCGTCACTCTCAGACCTTGTAGTTTTTCCGCCTTCTCAGGGCAGGATCCCACTACATGACCTCTTCCTCCACAATATAAACACAATCCCTGTACAAGTCTTCTGTTTTTCTCCCTGGAAGACAGTCTGTTAGCCCCAATCTGCAGGGGTTCATCTGTACCCCCCGCGTTCTCCTGACAGAAATTAAAGGAACGGACAGTGGAAACATCCCTCTCCTGACGCCGTTCCCTAAGGCGTCTGTCTATTCTAATGGACAATTGCATTAAGTTGTCCAGAGTTGCGGGAGACGGATATTGCACCAAAATATCTTTTATATGGTCTGACAGCCCCACTCGGAATTGACTCCTCAGTGCCGGGTCATTCCACTGAGTGTCATGTGCCAGCCGTCTGAATTCAGTACAATATACCTCTGCGGCTCTCTGCCCCTGTTTCAGGGGTCGCAACTGTGCCTCTGCAGAGGCTGTTCTGTCGGGGTCATCATACAACACCCCCAGTGCAGCAAAGAAAATGTCAACATTTCTTAGTGTGGCACTATTGGGATCTAGGCCAAAAGCCCAAGTCTGTGGGTCACCCTGTAATAGGGAAATAACTAGGCCCACCCGCTGTTCCTCAGAACCAGAGGATCGTGGTACACACCAGATGGAGTAGTGTGTTACCAGGTTTTGATGAGACCGACTGGAGGTACCAGAACCGACTGTGTCGGCAGAACCACCAGCTCGACTGAATCGCTCAGCTGCAGGTTTACCTGTACTGACACTAAGGAGTAATGGCAGGGAGAACACACCACTCCAAAGCTCACATACAGGTAAAGGCTGGAACTCTCTGCAGCTGTTACAATTCAGTGTTCTAGTCTCAGGCTGAAAATCCCTCTCAGAGAACAGACTAGCAGGATTAGTCTAACAATTTGTACACAGATAAACTGGCTGACTAGCTGACTAAAGTCTCACAAATTGCTTCTCTAATACTGCTAACTGACTGACTAGACAAGATTTCAACTAAGTACAGGCTGACTAATTAATCACACAGGAATAATCACACAGGATAAGGCTGACTGACTACAGACAAGTCTGACACCTAAGTGAAAGCAGGAAATATCAGCAGCACCCGTTTGCAGCAAAAGCCTCCCTGAAATACCCTGCCACCGCCCACACATTTCCTGGTCTGATGTCAGAGCAGGATGGTGGCCTGACCAGACCAAAGTTAGCTCCAGCATTGTGGTCGCATCTGGGTTGCCATAGCAACCTGATGTGACTGCCGACGGCCGCTAACATCAATGGAATATGAGAGAATTACAGTGGGCAGTACTTCCATACCTAAAAAGAAGATGGGCGAAGACAGAGAAGGTGTCACTTCCAGACAAAGCAAAGAAATCTCTGTCATGGTGGAGCAAACCAACATTAAGAGACAAGGTAACGTCATTGCAGGTTCCCAAGTTTGTAGTCATCACAACCGACGCAAGTCAGTCGGGTTGGGGAGCCCACTGCGAAGGAGAGACAGTACAGGGTCTATGGACAAAAAGAGAGAGTCTGAATTCGTCCAATTGGCGAGAGGCCGAGGCAGTATGGAGAGCTATCGAATCCTTTTCTCCAAGAGTCAAGAGGTCAGATTTGAGAATCTTCTCGGACAATACTTCAGTCGTGGCATACCTGAATCATCAGGGGGGTACGAAGAGCAAGTCCCTTATGAATGTAATCACAAAGGTACTGTCATGGGCAGAAGAGAATCTGAATTCCCTAACAGCCCTATTCATGCCAGGGAAACAGAATATTCTGGCAGATTTCCTCAGTCGCAATCAGATCCTCCCAGGCGAATGGGAATTGAATGGAGAAGTCTTCAGGGAGCTGACCAGTCGGTTTAGGGTTCCAGATGTGGACCTTATGGCGACACACTTGAACAGAAAGGTAGAGAAATTCTTCTCCAGATATTATCTGCCCCAGACATCAGCAGCAGATGCCTTTTCAGTCCAGTGGACATTCCAGCTAGGATATGTGTTCCCACCAGTTCCACTAATTCACAAGGTTCTAAAGAAGATAATGGAAGATCAAGTGGAAGTAATAGTAATTCTTCCTTTCTGGCCTCGAAGAGCCTGGTTCACAACAGTACAGAGATTGGCAGTTCTAGGTCCTTGGACTCTCCCAATAAGACCAAATCTATTAAAACAAGATCAAGTATTTCACCCAGATCCAGCTACTCTAGCTTTGACGGCTTGGAGATTGAGAGGAACTCCTTGAAACAGAAGGGTCTTTCAGATCAAGTAGTTGCGATCCTACTACAAGCAAGAAAAAAGGTTTCTTCAAGTATTTACTATAGAGTATGGCGTGCCTTTATCAACTGGAGAGGAGTAACATTACCAATACAAGAGACATCCACAGCAGAGGTCCTACAGTTCCTTTGTAGGGGATTCTCCGAGGGTTTGGCCAACTCTACTTTAAAGGTGCAGATTTCAGCCTTGAGCGTTTTGGTGGAGAGAAAGTTAGCAGAAGAACAACTGATTATAAGATTCTGTAATGCAATCAAGAGAATGAGACCACCAATTAGAGCGCTAGTAGCGTCATGGGATTTGAATTTGGTCTTAACGGCCTTGATGAAAGCCCCATTTGAACCCTTGTCAGAGACTTCATTAAGATATCTAACATGGAAGACAGTATTTTTAGTTGCCATAACATCGGTAAGAAGAGTCAGTGAACTGCAAGCCCTTTAGGCTGAAGAGCCTTACTTAAAGATACTTCCAGGAAGAATGGTTTTGAGAACAAATCCGCATTTCGTTCCCAAGGTGATTTCTGAATTTCACCTTAATGAAGAGATCTCTTTACCTTTATTTTATCCTGATCCGAAAGATGAAGAGGAAGAATTGTTACACAAATTGGATGTGGTAAGATGTATTACCGTTTACCTACAAAGAATGGAAGAAGTCAGAAAATCAAGAAGCCTATTCGTCATTCCAGAAGGAGCCAGAAAGGGGCTTACACCTACCAAGTAGACCATCGCTAGATGGTTGAGAGAGGTTATATCGTTCACGTATAAATTGGAAGGAAGAGAAGTTCCGGCAATCATTACGGCACACTCCACGAGGGCTACTGCGACGTCCTGGGCATTGAAGGCGAAGGCATCAGTCAAGGATCTGTGCGATGCTGCCACTTGGTCCTCAGTTCATACCTTTTCAAGGCATTATGAGCTAGATGTATCGAGAACCCAGTTTGGGGGTCAAGTTCTGCAGAGTGTGTTTCAGAATTAAATCTTATAGAGCATGCTATTGTGTCCCTCCCTTTCTTACTATGGCTTTGGTATTTCCCAATGTTAAGGCTGCCATGGGATCGTAGAAGAAAATATCGGATTATACTCACCGATAATTCCTTTTCTTCTTAGAGACCATGGCAGCCATTATTTGCCCTCCCTTTGTGTTCTTTTTTCCCAGGAATGGAAGGAGACACTCAAAAAGACACCAGGGTCTGGGAGGAGCAGGGATTTATACAGGAAGGGGAGGTCCCTGGGAAAAAAGTAACCTGTCTAATTACAAGGAGGAGGGATGAAATCCCAATGTTAAGGCTGCCATGGTCTCTAAGAAGAAAAGGAATTATCGGTGAGTATAATCCGATATTTTTGCAGTGTAAATAATTGCTGCTTTAAAAAAAAACGAGATTACTTACCAAATCTCTCACATTCTGAAGCTCTCCTCCTATTAAGTTTTACCCGTCATGTTAGAATTACGGTTAGGCTGCGTTATGGTTGGGGCTTAAATACTGTAAAAAGTCTATGTAGAAATACACAATGTCGATTTTTTGACATGTTGACATTGTGTAATTCACATGTTGATATACAGTAACATCCATGTTGCCATTCTGTATCGCACCCGGACCAAATTTCTAATCAGTTTGAATGTAACAACAAGTTGGGAAAATGTTTCAAGGCAAGGTGCAGAGAGTAATTTGTCTATGACTGGATTACCTGGGAGGTGCAGGTGGTGGGGACTTAGACAGACTATGTTCCATCATGGGCCTTCTGATGACTGTTTGATTCGGAGATGCACTTATTCTAGCAGTGGTATGCCAACCGGGTGACGCCACAGGTTTATATGAAGCTACAGGCTGAAAACAGAGATAAAGGAAACAGTATGAAACAGTATGAAAATAATTTGATAAAACTTGCAGGGACTACGTTAAAACCGGACCCGGACAAGACCCCGGAACGCCGGACCGGACATCAAACTATGCATACCGGAGCTTGTAGTGTCCGGTCTGGGGTCAGGGGTATCCTATTCGAGGGGGGGAATCCTGTGAAAGCTTTCACCAGGGACATGGGGAAGGGGAGATTACAGCCTCCCTGTGTGGTTCGGACCATTCTGGACTTTGCTACATGCCCGGACCATACAGGCAGGCTTTATTCTCGCCCTCTTCCTCTCCCTGGAGACAGACACCCCCCCCCCCCCGTACAGGACACACACACACACACACCCCTTCTCCCAGACCGGACACTACAAGCTCCGTAATGCAGCTTTTGATGTCTGGACCAGCATTCGGGGATCTTGTCTGGGGCTGGTTTTTACCCATACCCAAAGTTGCAACATAAATCCTTTTGGTTTAACTACCTGCACTTTTTAAAGCCGCAACAATTTCAGCTGATAGAATAGGGTCCATTATATTCACTACAATACAAGAAGTGTCCTTGTTCAATCCAGCGGTCGAGTCTGCTGAAGTCGTGACTGCTTTCTAAAGCTTCACATAATAACTCTGGGAGCAGATTATATTGCAAAAAATATTACAATGTTTATTGATAATGCTCTTTACACCCTACCTGATTATTTGGGCGTGACAGGACAGTAGTGCATTGTGGGTTGGTGCAGAAGTAAACCCGTCCTTTCCACACTAAATCTGTGGGTGGGTGATGGGAGATCTTTGCTGCAGATGTCCATACCTAAACCAAATGCATAAAACCATATCAGCAGAATTTTATTTCCGTAACACTTCTGACCAGGTAGGACTCATGACTCTCCACTACACTCAGGGGCATTTGGTGATGGTATATCCTCTGCATGAGTAAATTAACAGTTTTTCTATGTTACTTAAATATGAAATATAGGCCATCTGTTCAGTCATCCAGATGTGTTTCCATATTGGTCCGTGATTGAAACGACTGAGATAAACAACCAGATCACCATGTGTGTTGCCACGTTATGTCGATATGGGCCCATTGCTATGATACAATACACAAAAGGAGCAAGTCCACATAAAGTTTTTGAATTACATGTAAAACCTATGGAAAGAGCAAATGACCCAACTGTCCCTACACATCATGTGGTGTGGTCAGTGCGAGTACACGTCTCCTTACCGTGATGTGCTGCAGAGGAGGAACAAGGAGATTCTGTGGGAAGCGGTACATAGACACCACATGTCCAGCCTGAAGCTGCTGCAGGATATAGCCGCCTATATCAACAGGTTGCTGCTGGGAAGTGTTCAGTATTCGGATGAAGTAACCCAAAGAGTTTACCTCAACAATCTTTAGGGGACAAAGGAAGCTGCAGAAGAAAGAGGTGGAATGTTTATTAAGATTATAAATAACATTAATATATTAGTGACCAAATAAAATGGCATATCTGTGTGAAATCTAAACACTACTGTCTGCTTGCACCTGCACAAAACAACATCAACACATGCATAGAGGGGCATCCGCACACCCACACACATCCTTATGTGCACACGCACACGCACAGACAGGCATTCAGGTGCCCAGGGTGATAATGGGTCCTGAAGGGCAAGTTGAAGTGCTGTTGCCAGCGTTCCCCTGCTGAAAATTGAAAAAAAAAATTCTCAGAAATTGGGGATTTTCCTAAATATACCCCTAGTCTAATGTCCAGGGGTGGATTGGCCTAAGACCTTACAGGGAAGATTCCCGGAAGGCCAGCACCCTGTGAGGCCACTTATCAGCCAGACACTTCTTTTTTATGACCTGGTCCTGCACAGAGTTCTGGCTCCATTCCCCTCCTGTCTCCCCCACACACATTCTTTGCCGGGTCACAGAGCAAGAGTACCCAATGCTGCAAATACTCATCTAAGGAGGGCATCTATCAATATCCATTGTGATAACTAATAAAGGGACAGAAGTTGGTGCTATCTGGGGGTGTAACAACATCTGGGGTGTTTCTGGACTCCACTGGTGTGAATATGTGGAGGTGTGTGGTTTGTCACAGCAGCTTAAAGGTTTGGGGGCCACTAGACTGCCAAGCATATTGAAACCAACAGCTTTAACCCAGAACTTTAAAGAGTGCCAACATCTTTGAGATACACAAAAATATCTGCTAAAAATGCCAAAATCTCTGTGAGAGATGGGCAAAATATCAGCTTAAAATGCCAGCGTCGCTCACATTTGCTATATAAATTCAAATAAAAA